>NW_023494784.1:28448484-29048484 GCF_904425465.1 Colossoma macropomum | reverse complement strand
CATACTGGAAATAAAAATAAAACACATAGTACAAAAAGGTGCCATAGGTATTTCACAGGCCACATCTCTTCCCCAGTATGTTAAACTGTTAAAGGCGCCAGAACTTCTGCATATGACTTTAAAGGAGAACTACACAGAAATAAATGAGTGGAATTAGCCAACAGGGATGCTGCTGTCTCTGTGTGCTTTGGAGCTGCTTTAGGCAGCCTGATAGCTATGGTCCCTGGCAGAAGAGCAAACTTTCCGTAATTCTTTTAAAAATCCCAACAGCACAGCATCCTGACCAGTGATAAGCATACAGGCTACTCTGCTACAACCCAGATCCATACAAATCACCAAAGGCTAATGGTGTTTTGTACGGGAAAAGGAATATTTTCACAAAAGTCAATATTATATTTTTCCTGACTGGAAAAAATTATATATATAAGATATCAAATTAAACCAAAATGCCCTATTAGTACATATCAGATCAGGAGACTAGAGGAAGGGAAGCACAGAGAACTGTGTGTGTGCATGCTTGTAAAATCATAGAAAAGGTTTTTGCTATTAGCTCCAATTTACGAAGGAAATGATCCCAAACCCACAGTAAGTAAATGGCATGGGTATATTGTGTAATTGGCACAGATGCACCCTCTGGCATTAATTCTGTTTCCAGATCCTTTTACCTTTATAAAACCATCTTAAGAAAGAAAAAGCATGCCAAATCAAGCAACAACTATTTAATTGCTTTCACTATGATATAATTACCAAACTGTCATTTATATACCTTACATTTTGCAACTTAGTCAGTTATTCAATCTCTGATCACACAATTTATAGAGATTGTTTTAGATTTTTTTTTTTAGACATGAAAATTTACATTTGGGCCATAAATTAGTGAGTGCTTCATTGAATATTATTATTATCATCAATTTTGACATCCCAAAAATATACCACTTTCATAGTTATATAGTTTATAGTTATTAGAATGTGGAAATAAAGAGTGGGCCCATATACAGGCCCTTGCAGTTGAAGGGGTTAAAGTGCTTTCTGCATTGTAACAGACGGTATATTATGGCACACTCACTGTCTGCAGGGTTATCTGGAGAACAATAATATTCAGCAGACATTTCTGTGAATATTTCATGGGCAGCATGTCACTGTCAGCCCTCGAAGAACATTATGAATTCTGCCATGTATACTTGATTTGATTAACTTGATGGTTTCCAAGAGGATTTCTGTGTTACTAAACTCATTTGAAAGCCTTGTAAAAGAGAAGACTGGTTTTACAACTAGAGGAATGGGACAGCAGTCTATTCACTCTAATGTGAATAGTTTGAGCGTGTAGCACACACAAATTCACATAAGGTTTTATGTCAAAAACATTGCTTGATTATAAAATGTTACAAGTATGGCTTGACCACGTAGCAGGGCCCTGTGTATCTCAATAAAAGGCACAACTAGAACTTAGCTTGGTACAGGCTAACCTACAGGCCTATAATCTTCAAATTTCAAAACCAATTTTCAGCTAAATGTTAAGGCCTCTTTTTGATATACGTGACCGCACACATTCACTTTGATTCTCATTTACATGTCCCAGTTAACTGAAAACTTATGACAGAAACTCTCCATTGCAAGCCAGTAATATCATGTGGAGGCAAAGTAACTGTGATGCCTACCACATCAAAAGCAGAGGAAACTTGTCATTCCTCCTCATTCAAAGCAACTGTAGAAAGACAGGTCAAAGCTGTCTCTGCCAGTGGGAGGTGAGAAAGAGACAGACTGACAGGGACAGGCAGGAGAACTCTACTGGAGAAAGTAGACCTCCCTCATGTGATGGATTGTACCCAAAAGGAAAAAGGCATTTGGGTGGGGAGGTGTCTCATAATTAATAAGCTGTACATGCACAGGGGTCTGTTCCTACCACATTACTGAAAATACAGGGACACTGGATTGTGTCCAACTTGGAACCAACCTATGCTGTTTAAAGTTTTATTAGATGTTATTTGTTAGATGAATTAGATGTTATTAATGACATTCAGCAGCAGATTCTGTAAATCTTTACTGGCCAGTCATCAGTCTTCAGAAAACATATGGAACTCTGCCACTGATCTGATTAATATGGTGCTTTCCAAGAGGATCTGTGTGCTACTATTCTGGAACTAGAGCAAGAGAATACTCAGTTAGTCCACAGAAAATGCTGAGTCAGTCATCTTGGATCATAGCTCTAGAAGTCTAGACCTGGTGTTTGTTTTTCAATCTTCAGTTTTAGTCATACACATGTGGTATCACCTAAAAAAAGTAGTGGCTGTCTAGGCAGGTCGGACACACTTTGTACTTATTATTGATGAGCTCACTCAATGCTGACATGTTGAAACCTGAGCTATTCTGGAGGAGAGAAGATGACTATCAAGAGTTACAGATCGAAAGGGTTCAGCCGGCAAAAGCATGGATACCTAGAACACTGATATTACTCATTGCTGGTTTTGATTTTCATTTCTAAGCATGCGCAAGTTTAACTGGACCGGTCACTCAGAGGTTAAAAACCTTCTGAACTTAATAAATGTGATGCTGCGTGCTCACTGCTCACCTATGCATTACATTTAACACTCGCATTATCCTTAAAGATTTCAACAACTTCATTATCCTTTGAACATAACATTTCCACATTTTCTTTATTGTTTATGGTGTGAGAGTGGTGGGGTGGTATTCAAATGTAGGCTTTACATTGCAAAATCTCTGCATATGTCCCTGTGTATCAAACAAATAGGGGGAACTAGGGGCAGTTGCCAAAAAAACTTTTTTAGAAAAGTTTTTTTTAAATTATCATTGTCATTGTAAGAGCATGCACTGTGACTAACCGTGAACACCACAAAAAGCCAAGTGTTCACATGAAATCAGCCGATAAATTAAACCCAACCCATATGACCCTTAACACTTATGCTATGACAAATGCCGATTCTGGAATTGTTTAGATTTCAAGCACAATGTTAGAAAGTAATCGAATATATGGACAACACTGGATGTGACTACATGTTTTAAAAATGTAATATTATTTCTGGCTGTTGCTGCTGTTAAAAGCAGCTATAAAACCAGATTTACGAGCAGTTTCTTTTCCATGGCAACATCATGCCCTCTCAGTGATTCAAAACAAACGCACCTGGGCAACAAACATCTCCATCTGATTCATCTGAAGTCATACACACGAACACCTGTTTTCTATACAGAAATGTAATCTGCAGACTTAGATAATAAATTAAGGTGAGAAGTCAAAAGCCAGTTACAGATCAAGATCCATGCACCTACATTTTACACTTTATATTTCATACATATAATAATAATAATAATAATAATAAAGAATTTTAACTTTAAAGCATGTCCAGTATTACTCACTTATGTTTCAGTACTTTTTATAGTGTATTCTTGTTATGTGGGACTTCTCATATATGGGCTCTCATGTCTCATTTACAGCAGAACACTGCATTAACTCAATCTGCAATTTCTATCAAGGTTACCACATGAGCATAATGTAAAAAAAATATTAAGAGACACAGCATTTGAGAGAGGAATTATCTAAATACTTCAGACTGAATTGTGGACTTAAAGTCTGAGCTTGGGCTAACAAGGAATTTCAATAGCAAATCAATTTTACACAGAATCTGTGCCCAAATTATTGGCCTTAAATTAAAACAAACAACACAAATAACCTACACCTTAAGCAACCTCCTGCAACATGCCATATCTAGTTAGCAAGGAACTGCCGGACAGATACGAAAAAACACACACACACATTCATCAACACAAAAAACACTCTTCACAGCACAGAACTTGCGTGCACATTGCTTTAAGGCTGCACATACCTGCCTCCTTCTTGCTCCCCTTCCCTCCTTCTCTGTTCATTTTCAGTACCGCTTTAAACATGGTGCAACCTTCTGTGATATCCGCTCACTCTTGTTTTCCTAGTCACCCTGTGGACATACAAAAACACAAATTTAGTTCAGAATGAAAATGTAGGGTTTTTTCCCCCCATCAGCAAAGATTTGTTCAAAAGTTCTCCAGTATCATTATATTGATGTTAAGTGTGATGTGGTAAGATTATGGCTTTGTTGCTGCTGCTGCTGCTGCTGCTGATGATGATGATGATGATGATAATAATGATAACACTGCATTTTCTGTTAATTTCCTTGCAAGAGGAATTCTGGGATATTTCTCACAGTTCCTCAGAATCCAGTTGGTGAGGTCTGGCAGACCAGTGTGGAAAGAATGCTCCAATATTTAGACAGAACAGCTCCGCTCCACTATCTTGTTATGCCGGAAAACAAGCTGTCGGATTCTCAGCATTCCTCATCTAACTGATGCTGTACGGCTGAACTTGAGCCTTTAAGGCCACTTGTCATGATAATATTAACATATCTGTACACTGTGTCTGCTCTTTCTCTGAATTAGCTCAAACAGATTAACTCAATGGGTCAAACACATTGAAAAATGTGCATTTATCATTCAAACGTGTTTGATTTAGCAAGATGGCTGCTGCACCTAGATCCTCAGCAAAGCCTCCTGGTGTTCTGATGTGTTGTGCTACCTTTCACATAAAACTTACATAGCTTACAGTCTTAATTTGCATTATACCACAACAGATTTTTAGAAAAACAATTTCACGATACTGTATCGCACAAATAATTAAAGTAATAAGGGCACACAGCCAGTTTATGTTGTTCTCATTTCTGTTTAATGCTTAGATATTACTGATGCTTAAACTCAGTGTGCATCTGAGAACTGCAGAATGGTGTCAGGTGAATGTCTGGACTCTGAGACCTCGATGAACTCCCACCAGGCCCTACTGCAGAATTCAACTCTCAGCTCTAGTATGAAAAAGCCAGTAGTCTCTCCAGAGACTTACACAGACTTATTCATCTAGCCACTTAGATAAGACAGCACGCAGCAGCCATGTGCTTCATAGCAGGAGCCCATGAGAGTCCATCCTGAGAAAAAACTGAAAGAGACGGACAGAACCTCTTATCTAGCAAGCTCTGAAATCCTTAAAAAAATCCATGTCAAACTATTTTAAATCTCTCAGAAACTGCCATGTTCCATCTGTAATTACAGTAATTCAAATGTAAGATCAGTTTGAGATGGTTTATGTGGATAAATTCAGTAGGTGTGTGGTTTGGCCTAAGTCCAATAACTGCAGTTCTTCACATGCAGACACAGAATGTAAAGTGCAAAAGTGTTTTTTTTCCTCCTCAAACGCAAAAGCTCCAAAATCCACAAAGCTAGTAATAATAATCAAAATAAAGTTTGTATCAAAGTTTGCTGTCAATGTGTAAACGTTGTAGACATTCTGTACTGAGATGCAGAAAGACCATGCAACACTTTCACAGCACACTCCTCACTTTCACACCTGTATGCGAAATAGACCCACCCAGAACCGTCTAAGAATGTTACCCTTACAAACCTACTGAACTGATATGATAGTAGAGGCCCTGGTAATCTGAGACCAGTGTTTACTCTTCCAACACTTAAGCTGGGATTTAATTACAGCAGCACTTCCCGAGGGCTGGGTACCCCAGCACTGCCAGTTGTTTCATGCTCCAGCACAAAAAATTCAGTTCATAAAGAACTTAATTAGGCCATGTGGAGAGTCCAACATAATACCAGCCAAAAGTCAGACACATCTAAATGAATATGCACTTAAAAAGAATCTAAAATACAAGATATTTTTTGGTCACTGCATAAATCTATATATGTTACTTCACAGTTTTATGTCTTCAGTACCATTCTGAAATGTGGAAAGTAGTAAAAGTTAAGGGAAAGCCTTCTAAGTGTGACCAGACTGGTACAGAGCAATAATGCTACATGCAAGCTAACACTCCTGTACGCTGAAATGACACTGCACGAATAGTAAAAGTTAAGTCTAAATTAAACTTCAAATTAAACTATTAAACTTCAATACTATTATATACCAACACCAGCTACTCACAGTGTAGCCTACTACTGTCCAAGCAACTTACTGATCACATTTAACAAAGAATATTGATTTGCATGAGGTAATTTTTGGAGTTTGCCAGTCTAATGACATCAGTTCAATGCAAGTGTAAGCTTGCATGTAGAAATATTTGTGTTTTGATTCATATTTTAACAACCTTGTCATTCAGAGGATCTAGCGACATTTGGAAGAAAGAATATACACAGGACAAAATGTATCAGGTTTGAAACACTTCTGCTTACAACAGGATGCAATAGCAGTGATTTTCAAAAATGCCATTAATTTTTCCCATAGAGAAAACCTGCTTAGCCCTAGAATTTCTATTATGGGCATCAAATTGACTACAGAATGACAACCGGATTTTAGAGGTCTACGGCTCCAGAACAAACACTGTGTTTAAAAAAAAAAACACTGATCTACAAGCAGCCAACCAACTGTCAAACTAACAAAAAACAAACAAATAAATAAATGGGAAAGCACTTGTTCTCCCCATGTCCTATCAGCTTGTCCTCTTGTTCATTCTAACTGAAGAAGGGCTGCAGAATTGAAACTGGCAGCTGAGACGCCTGCCTAAATAGAAGGCTGGCAGCTACTGAGACATGAGGAATTCCATCTCTACCTTGTAAAAAGAGACTGTCCAGTCTGCTTGGGTTAATTTGTGTCTTACAGAAACAGCTTAGGACAAGGCGTTATAAAAGTACCCCCAACTGAGTCAATGTTCGGCTGGATGAGCTCCTGGGGAGGAACAGAGAAGTAGGCAACTGTTTGTACAGAATAAAACAACTAAGCTATCTTACATTACCAAAATACCTTAAGGACTAGGTAATCAGGATAAATTTGAGAAGATCACTCTTTTTGGTTTCTGCACATGCTAAGCAATCTGAATGCCATCATAAAAATTGTTTAGCTGTAAACAAGCCTGTTTTTGACTGCATTGGCATGTTACCCATCTTTTATCCTTTCCATCAAATCCCATTTAGTACAAGAACAGAGAAGGACAGGAAATACCATGCATTCATACAGTATTGAAGAGCTCTGAGCCAAGAGCAGTTCCCATGGATAAGACTATTATACTCTGACAATCAGCATGCATTTTACTTGCCATATATAACAGTCACCCTAGAACAGCATAGCAAGTTTGGTGTAGAATTGATTGGGCTACATGGGAAAATCATAACTACAATCAGTGAGCTAGTTCTTCGTAACATGTCTACGTCATGAACAACACTCACATTAATAAAATCACCTTGGTTATGCATTTCTTTATTTGTTCCATGGTAAATAATGCAAAAATACATCTCTGCTTTTCTCAGCTCCAGCACCCAGCTTGCTTTTCCATCTATTCTGTTGTTATGCTTACAGGATGGTAACGTCAAACTCTTAAAAAGACAAAAATATGAACCACATGGAGGCAATTACAGTAGCACACATTCCTGTGTACCTCTCTTTCCCTTACATTCTTCTACCTCTTTGCTCTTTTTCCCTTTTGTCTTTTTCTCAGCCAGGTGAACAGCTGCAGCCAAACCCTTATACCCCAGAAATGCATTTGATCACCTACAGAGGTTTTGACATATATTATTATCACTGGAAAACAGAGAAAAACTGGAAACTTGGATCATATAAAAATTTTTTTCTTCTTTTAATTTTCTAATGAATACGAGGTTTTACTTACCCAAGATGATTGGCAGAGACTGTTGTAGGTTAGATTTTTTCTTCTTTAGTTTAGAACTGGAGTTTAGAACTGGCTAATACTGCTAACAAACACTAGAACTCAATAATAACCCAAATAGTCTAAATTCTTTCTGTAAAATAGGTCACTAAAACATCTTTCAACCCACTCAAATTGCATCCAGGTCTTCATTAAGGTTGCACAGACCTGTCAAGTTCACAGTATAATTTGCTGTGAACTATAAAAATGAAAAAAAAAAAAATGCAGACAGCCACTTAGGACAATAAGGTCTGTATTCACAAAGCACCTCAGTACAAGGCCTGGTGTTGTCTGAAATAGCTGCCTGAAGCAGTGAAGTTTTGTTCATTTTTATAGCTCACAGTAAGTTAAATTGTGTTCTACACCACATCTGCGTGACTTTAATAAAGACCTGAGTGTTTGTTAGTAATGTTAGCCTCATAGCTTCAGTCCTAAAATACAGAAGCTAAATTTTGTTCTGACAGTGACAAGATTAACTCCAGTTATCTGGGTTTTCATTCACAAATGAAAGAGCTGCAGATTTATATATGCAGCATTTGAGATGTACTGTCCATCCACAAGAATATAACAGAGATTGAGAGAAAGCAAGTCATGGAAGATGATTGTGCATCATTCAGCCAAGTATATAAAGTCATGAGGTGAACAGCTTTATAGGTTTAGAGGGAGCGCAAAATTAATACATCCCTTGCTGCCTCCCCCAGCCACCTGATTCGACCTAGGAACCTAATTAAATCAACATGTGTCTCTCTTTCTGCACAAAGCAGCTGTACAGACAGATCAGCATCACAAAAAATGATAAGGGCCATTGGAATGGGAAAAAGTCCACTGAGCACTTCAAGAGAAAGGCTCCTCGGGAGAGAACCTCAAAGCAGATCAACATGCAGCCTAGCAGCCACAGAGAGGGTTTATCTCTCACATGCTGATAGAAGGGTTGTTGCCTCGCAGCCTCAACTGCCATCTGAGCTGTGTGTATTATCTGGCTGAAGGAGCGCCCTTGACTGCCCTCTCTCCATCAGAGGCTGGACTGAAACTGCCATATCTTTCTGGACACACAATGAACTTAGGAACTGAAAACGTGTATTTATTCAACAGCAGCATGGCCCCACACTGCACAGAGAGTGGTCAGGGATGAAAAGCTGGCAAATCATAGAAACAGAGAGGTAATGTTTCATGTCTCAAATACTGTCCATACACACTACAGAAAAACCCACTAAATAAATCAATCATTGAAAGGAGGAAAAAGACTTGAACAACATAAACTCTATGTTAAGCTGAAAATTTTAAGCTAGCATATATGACACACTATCACACTGCACACCTCACTGCAGTTACCACAAGGGCCACTTGCCTGCTAAACAGGACAAAAAGGACAGGCTAATGTGTTAAACTGGGCCATCTGTACCATGGTCATCTGAGGAGTCAGGGCATGCAGATTAAGCGGATGTGGCATTGTTTAGGTGATAGCCTCCAGCTTGTACGATCCACACATTCAGCTGTCAAAGACCAGCAAGGCTTTGTGAATGTGTGTTCAGAGCTCTAACAACAGGGGAACGAGCAAACTTTAACTTGGCTTCTCAAGTCCAGATTTCCTTATTTACTCTCTCCCTCGCCTAACCGCTGCTTCTTTTCATCAACCCATTCTACATGAATGATTCTTCAGAATCTGCTTGTCATGTTGTCATGACAACCGCAGAACACAACACCAGGCTTGTGACCTTTTCCGTGCTGAAGGCTGGCCATTTTTAAGCAGCAGTGAGAAAATTATGGAGCCCTTGCACCATTAAGAAAGTGCCAGGCTAATTCAGAAATTTTGTTGAATACAGATGACCCAAATGAACGAAAGGCAATTTAATGGACACCATTAAAATGTCCTTCCACATGAAATAGCTTCGACCAGATAACACGTGATGGCGAAAGAGAAGGAATTCTTCACCTTGAAACAGGAAATGAGCAACCACAAAGCAATGAACAGACAGGTAAGTATCTAGTCCTTCCGAGTCCAAGTACATGCACATATAGCTGTATTTTATTATATCCCTATGTTTTTATACTTTATATTCTTCTTGTTTATTCTGTTTTTCAGGGCAATGGACAGCTGTATAAGCATTTCACTGCACGTTATACTGTGTATGGCTGCACGTGTGATCAACAAAGCTTGATTTTACATGCAGCATACAGATGAAAAGAAATAGTGTTACTTTAATGTTACCAGTCATATTTGTATGAAACCATTACAAAGTGTTGTTTGAGAAAGTAGAAAAAAAGTTTAGTCCAGTTGAACATGTTGAAGGTAAACTCCAGGAAGCATTCCAGTGACAATCAACTGAATTAAATTCCATTTCATCAGGAAAACCAGATGGCATTTATTGCATTGCCTTAAACCCCAAAACTGGTTTTGAACGACACAAAAAGACAAAAACAAAGAGATGCATTTAGAAACTCACTCACACATGTTCAGTAAAAAAATCTATTATGACAGTAATATTGCTAACACCACGACAGTAATAATAATAATAATAATAAGCTTGTTGCTTTCAGTAGGAGATTGTTTGAATTATCTCAGGGGCAAGACATACATCTTACAGAAGCTACATGGCCACAGTCAGCACCCTTCCACTATTTAGCTTTAATGCTATGGACACTTTGCCAGTATGAACAAACTGCTTAGATTAAATGCAAAGAGCCAAAACCACAGGTCAAAGCAGTAAGCGATTTGGCATGAGAGAAGCTTAATTTGTATTGGCCAGTCATGAACACAACACAACCAATAAAGGATCATTGTAATAGAGCATGACCAATTACAACAATCAGCAGACAGATCAATAACGCCCTGAGTAACCTGGCTATTCACGGTCCCCAAAGTAAGCTGTAAGAGGGGTGACATTTTGGAAGGTAAGCATGTAACTCTTACACTTTTTTCCCATGATAAGGGTGTCTTACGAAGGGTAAGAGTTAACTTTGGGTAAGAGCAGCTTTGTAACACAATGAAAACCACTCCTGCGAAATACTATTATAATAATTTAATAATAATAATAATAATAATAATAATAATAATTGTTAGAATTGAAGACTTTTGATGGCCTTCATGTCTAGTCAGGGGAACTACTGCCTCCTATATACTACAGTTTGAGGCTTGCTCAGTTGCTCACTTTTTGGTATGAAGGATTGGAGGCCAGTACTTTGTGGTTCAATTTTCCTTTCAAATAAATTAGACATAGTTTTGAACAGACCACAGGCAACTCAGCAATATTAAAAAGAGGCCCAACATCATAACATCCTGTTCGATTTCTCTCTCTTCTCTCTGAACTCTGTGATGTCATGCTGACACCAGCAAGTTCAGATAAAACCAACAACATGACTCAAAAAGGGTCTCTCCATCTCTCAATGGAAAACAGAATACACTGATCCTCCTCTGAATCATCCATCCAACTCAACTACATATTAAAGAGAATGACACTTTTAATCTTCGCACTAGTCAGCTAAAACAATTAGCCTACTGAAACAAATGCAGATGAAAACAAAGCACTTTAAGTTTTAGGCATACCCAATCCCACTCCGGTGTCTTTGGGAGACAGTAAACAGAATTGAGGGTAATGGTTTTTGAAGGACATATTTATCAACAAGCTCCTAATTGTTGTTCAAAAGGCCTATGGCTATATTTGGTAACTGAGTGAATCATACAGAATCACTCAGTTACCAAACAGGGACATTTGGGTCACATAAACTGGCACGTAGCCTACTGACTCTAAACTACACTCTGCTGTACCACTGTAGCCAGTGCCTATTAAACAAATCATTTGTAAAAATAAATGGTTACTTGAAAAAGTGTAATTGCAACATCTGTCAACCATATACAGCAAACAAGAGTATAAGAAAGGAGCTAAAACAACAGTTCTGTTGAAAGGAGTGTAGTTTTCCCTGTACCAGTGAGTCAGATGGATCTGAGTTCAGACATGTTTCCCTAGCCAACCTTTTCTCTGAATTTATTGTTGCACCTAAGGCAGTGGAAACAGACTCAACTTGACATGACAGCACAGTCTTACTCTAACACAGAGACACTGGCAGACAATACTGAAGTCAACCTCTCCACAGCAAGAAAAGTTAGTGATCTAAAAAGCAGAACAAAATAAAAAAGAAGACTTTAATTTGGTTCTTCCTTCTAATAAATTAGAAAATTTGTAAACATGGTCATGACCTGACTCCTTTAAACACTAAAATCAAACGCAGTAAGCCTACAAGTGCGGGTTAACAGGGGATTCCTGATATTTGATTAGTGTCAAACATTAACAGGTCTAGCAGAAATCCTGTTAGCTTTCTCTCACTATAGAGTACACTTCATTATCCACTCCCAACACTTTCCTTTAACCTTTTGGACGGCCTTCAGGCACACTTCTGATTAAATCATCTAACCATGTTACCTTCAGTAGAGCAGACTGTTAAGAGAAAATGTCCTAAATTCTTTAATGAGTGATGGGACTCTATAGCTTGATCCACAAGGCTGAAGTGTTGATAAATGAACCCACAGCACCGATCTGAACTGATAAACAAACCACATCATGGACAGCTAATAGATAACACTGCATGGGAACAGCCTCACAGGTCAAGAGCTGTGACTAATAGAATGTCAGCTTCAATGATCAACTTTCTAAAAGAAACATAAGACTTCAGATGTGGAGCATGACTGGTGACTAGCCCATCTAACGTCATCCACTTGGATTCCTTTCAAACATGACCTAAAATTTCCTAAAGGTCTTGATTGTAAAGCCCTCTAACACACTGGAGGTACGTCCTGGTTAACTGGAGCTTTAAATTTATACACAACTGCTAGGCTTCACTGACACACAACACCACACACACACATACACACACACACACACACACACACACACAGTAAACTAAATAAAACAAAAATAGAGAGATATGCAAGAAAACACAATCTAATAAAACTTGCATTCTTTCATAGATTAGATAGTCTACTGGCCTACTTTCAGCTGTCTGAGTCTTGACTCTTTAGTAACTTTGTTCATGATTATTTATGCTATAATTCTATACCAAAATGCTTTCTCTAACCCCAACAAACAAACTTTGGCTTCTGGCAGTCCACAGCTTATTAGTAGTTTTACAAAACATTTTGTTTAAAGAAATTGTTACTTATTACCAATTTAAAAACTACAGTCATTAAGTTCTATAAAAAGTTCCAATACAAAGACACATTTGTTCTGCTGCTATAGCTTAATAACATACAGCAGTATGTGAAGGTTACTCAGACGTCTTCTATTCTTCTATTTACTTCTATTCACTCGTTTTAGCCTCTAGTCTCTCACCAGTGAATACTGTCTCCCCCTCTTATCTGCATCAGATGATATATACATGAAAAATCATGGATATCAGTATCTGCCCACAATTTCTATATCAGTGCATCCCTAGTCAACACATTCCATCAATGATACCATCAATGTATGTGCTTTCTATAAGACATAATGACATTCCACTGCATTTCACAGACTACGATGGTGCACTCAACACACTACCCTGCAGACAGCTGGCCTGACATCCAAAAGCAAACATCTAACCAAAGCACACAGGAAACAAATTAAATAGGGGTGATAATCACTACTGTGCAGAGATACTACTGTGAGCTTCAAGAAAAGAAAAATAGATGAATAGCATTTGGAGCATAATGTTATTAGGGGATATTAGTAATAAGGTGGTAGTAATTAGTTACATTTCGTTTCAGTTATAATAAACTGCAAATTAGTCTACATTTAGACAACGCAGCTTCTGTCAGCTTTCAAAACATTTGCTGGTCAAGTTCCCACAGCAAGTTCACTAACTGCAATTCTTTAATGACTGAGCAATGTTTAGGCCATACGTAATCTACAAAGCATTTAACAGGAGAATAATAGGTCATGTCAATTGGATTCACACAGCCATGCTTAACTGCAAGATTCAGCACTACTGCAAGTGATCTGAAGATTAGTTTGATGTGCTGTGACAGCATTAGTGAGCATCGCCAGCCACTCATTTGAAGGGGCTCAGCTGGCACGACATACAGCGTGGCTTTTGTTTTGAACACAGCACACTCTCTAGCCACAACCACAGGCTGTGTTATTAAACATGCTGTTCTCAACAGGCCACCAGAGTTACTGAGACAACCGAGTCATCGTAAAACCGTCCCCACCATGATCTATGAGCCCATTGACAAATATAAACCCCATTTATTATTACTGCTGAATGAGCTAAAAAGTGTAAACATTAAGGCTTTGTTTCATTTATATAACTATTCTGGACCGCTTTAGTCAACATACTGCTACTGTGGAACAGTAAAGATGCAGTATTTGTTTTAGTGCCAATTTTAAGCCTCTCAGTCATGAATGGCTGAAAATCATAACCTCTTATCCGTAAAGCATATTTTTTTAAAAAATCTGAAAAACATAAGCACAGTAACGTACATCACATAGACGTTAAAGCAGATTGTAAATGACAGTTCAATGAAAATAGAAGATTTATCACTCAACTGATCAGCAAATCTTGATAAAGTCCTCATAAAACAGCAAGTAAGGATTTAAAACAAGACCAATAAGCCACACAATGGCCATATTGTGGAGACACGAGCTGAAGCTGCCCATAGCCGTTGGGTCAATGCCCCTGTTGCGCTCCTTCAAAAATCAACAGTGTATGCTCAGTGCCACCACCTGTTATTTGCCAGCTGGCCATGGGAATCAGTGTTTCTTGCTATGACGGCAGACTCTGTTGCCTATATACACACAAAAAAAGTCCAACTCAGATGATTACCCACTCTCATGAGACAAGACTGAATCATCATGTAGTGTCTCCATTGTGAAATTTCCCATGTCTGCCCCTTGACAAAGAAACACTACATATGATTTTCAAAACAATAGTATCAGTATAACTAGAACAAACACTAACTTAACCACCACCACATGTCTCTACATATAAAGACACCACAAACGGCATTTGAATCAAAGCAGTGTTTTACTGTTTATCTGAGAAATTTATAAGATCGAATCGAGAAACGTGCTTAACCCCATCCCTAGAAATTCTAAACGAAAATAAAGTCTAAATTACTAATTTCCTTTTAGTAAGAAAGAGAGGTGTAGTGATACGCATATCTGGAGGTTCAATACTATTTTCGATTCTAAGGTCAAGTCTTGAGTCTGCAGATCATACAAAAACAGTGCAACTGAGCTATAAATAACACAAAAATAGAAGCACCTAAATGCAAAATCTGAATTGCTTATATAAAACCATACATCACGTGCCTCCATTTTCAGCCACCAAAAAGTGGAATATCAAATTAATGTAACACAAAACAACACATTTAGGCTAATTATGTGCAAAATCAAAACTGAGCCCGACATTAGGCAGTTGCTTAATGTTTCATTTCTTTTCTCACGTTTCCTGGTTTTCAGGATGGACCTTTTAAAGAAACCAAGGAGAGTGTATCGATATTTATATTTCGATATATTTCTCTGTTTTGATTTTTCGATATTGTACTTATCACACCTTTAGTAATGGACATTTCTTTGTGAAGAGGAGTGCCTTGTGTCAATACAACACGCATAACCAAGCCTAATGACTGGGCTGGGTCAGTCCTCCAAACCACCACAGCTACTGTAAAAGTCCTCGAACTCTGAACTCTGCTCGGCACATTTGGAGCGTGACCTCTCCAACCTCTCCAACGAATCCCGCTCACATTTGAAACACTCAGACGCTCTGCGAACTCGAGGGCGACCACAGACCAGTTAATACTTCAGAATTTGCAGTTGCGTGTTGGGTAAAAGGCTCAGAAACAATATAATTCTGTCATATTTACATTAAGCCCCGTAAGAAAACACCCGAAGAAATCAATGAGTGCAGATTTCAGTGAGGTCTAAAGCAGGCAGCAATGACCGCCCTTAAAATAACTGAACTCCAGATCACTAATAGCGAAGTATTACACATTCATGAGAACTATGAAGCTAGGTTAGCTAACCCTAGCCTACTACTTGTAATATGTGAAGTCTTCTCACTGGGGAAGAAAGACAGAGCAAGCCTGATAACAAACAATGACCCCCTCCTCAACTCCAACTGTCAGCGAGAAAGTTTGCTAACTAACATACCAAAGTTTAGATACATAGCAAACGTTTATAAACCAAGCATTAACTCTAATATAAATAACAGCGTTACTAGACCGAGAGTAGCACGTTTCTGTTATGGACATGTCCCGACGCATTCCCGTTGCTCTAACTAGCTAACGCTACCGACGGTTAGGTACCTTTTCACATCATAAAATGAACGACACAAACTTCATTAGCAGCACGTTTTATCCGTTTTATCCAACACTGCCTTCGTTATTCAAGAAGCCTAATAAACGAATAGGAACTACGTGGAAAACTCGCATTAAACACGTGTTAACTCAGCTGAAAATGTTGAAGAAATACCTGTTTTTTTCATGAATTCTCCAGCAGAAAAGTTTTCCAGCGCTTATCTCTCTCCACATGAATCCTCTAGAGGAACGCGCGGGGCTCCTCCCTCTCCGCGCGAGCTCCATGAGGTCATCGGGAAGAGCGCGATGGGAGCAGTCAAACCCAAACACACTGACCCTGAGGCTGGACCCTGAGTTACTGTACACCCACTAGGTCGAAATATACTGAATAGAATAGAATAGAATAGAATAGAATAGAATAGGGCTTAACGTCCCATTTCAAAGGGCTTTTGCAGCTATATGAATTACACTATATGTCCAAAAGTTTGTAGACACCTCCTCATTTATTCAACGTTTCTTCTGAAATTAAGGGTATTAGTAGAGATTAATACCCTTTGCTGCCTCTACTCCTCTTTTAGGAAGGATGGTGGAACATTGCTGTGAGGATTTGACTACATTCAGACACGAGCATTAATGAGGCCAGATACGTTGGATGATATTCTAGATCACAAACTATGCTCCAGCCCCCAAGGTTTGGGCTAATGTATAGCTACTCCAGAGAGTCCTATTTTACTTTTTGCAATGCTTTTTAAAGATATTATGCAAGCTGTTTCAGCTAAATTAGCTTATAAAGGGTGTCCGGGTGCATATCCTATGCCTTTTGTGTGAGACTCAAAAATGAATGAAATTCAAATTATTTAATTTTTACATTCAAATGGAATGTAAATACAATGAACTGATTTGAAAGTTTCCCAAAAAGCACAAGGAGAAAAATAATTACCCTTAATTCTAGTTTAAAATATGGATGTACAATATAATCAACCATAACAGATCATCACTACCTAAATAAACCAAAACAATATCAGTGCACACACTTTTCATGATTGACTCATAACACTGGATTTCAAAGATGTGTCCCTATAAATTACCAGTCTCACTGCAAATACTTTCTAGATGCTATGGTCTGTCTTTCATTAAAATTTAAAACCTCTTCCAACACTGTTAGAGCATATATGTAGTTATTTATGCACTATATATTAGTTATTTGTGCACATGCTAGATGCACCTAAGGGGAAGACTCTTGTACGTGGCTCTGCACACTTGTAAGTGACGTTATGACTGAACGTATTTATTGCATGGAGCCTTTAATGTAGTTTGACCTTTGCAGTTATAGAGTCAGCTCAGTGCACTGTGCTGTGCTCCTGCAGGGAGTGTCTCATGTGGTAGTTTAATGACAGACTTTAACATAGAACCAGAGCCTAACAGCAGATGTCCTGCACATGTCCGCAATAAGTAGATGTAGTAATTACAAATCAAAGTGAACCTAACGTGCTTTAATGGTGTGTCTGAGGGAGAGAGAGTTAGAGAGAGAGAGGAGAAGGAAGAATGCTTTCACAGAGTAATGTCAATAGTGACACCGAATGGATGAAAAGGCTCATTACATGTATACATGTATTTAGTTTTTCATTAAATGGCCCATGAAACATGCATAAAATGTCCAAAAGTACCCTGACACTCTTTCTAGTTGGTGAATTATGCTGCTTTAAAGTGCATCAATTGCTGACACAATTGCACACAAACACAGCTTATTTCTCCAAAGAAAAGCACTGCTGATAGAATGGGGTGCTCTGGAGCAGCTGCACATGAGCCTAAAGTCACCATGCCCAATGTCAAGCATCTGCTTGAGGGTAAAACTCCCCACTTTTGGGATGAGTTGGAGTGGTGTGTGTGATCCAGAACTAATCATCCAACATCAGTACCTGACCTCACTAATGCTCTTATGGCTGAATGCTATTCAAATCCTCACAGCAATGTTCCAACATCTAGTGTAAAGCCTTCTCAGAATAGTAGAGGTGTTACTGCAGTAAAAGGGGGACAAACTGTAATGTAGTGTGGATGCTCTTTTCTATTGGAATGCATAACTCACAGGCATATTTAAATATATATGTCTTAACCTACACTATTAAAAATGTTTAGTGCATTCAACCCATGGTAACAACCAGTTTTATTCAAGTCAAATAAGTACTATGTTTAGAGAAAAGCAAAGTAAAATAGTAGCTCAGATGAACAAAGCAATATTTTTCACTAATCCACATGTTACAATTACTTAAAAGTAGCCTTTACAGTGTAAATATCTCTTTCTTGGATATTTACCTTTCAAGAATTTTTCAATATGAAATTCCGGTCTATTTAGTGGTTTATGGGCAGCAGGCTTGTTGCTGTGTTTGATAGGCAGACTCAATATTACAAACATCAGCAGCAATACAGCGAAAGACCCCAGTGACACGACACACTCATAAACAAAAGGAAGTTGTCCAAGTCTCCTTGTTAAAGAATTACTGCAAAGTGGTAAATGTTGGTGTGGTAATCCCATGGTGTGATTAATTACAGGGCCTCAGTGCCTACAAACACACACTTACACACACCTGTTAAGTTACCAGCTGCAAAGAAACACTGTGGCAGGTGTTGTGGCCATCTCTGTTGTTTGTCTTGAATATGGTTATTATATCCGGCCCACAGTGTGCTGTGCTGGTCTACAGCTGGTGACTGAGAATGATTAGTTATGTGAGTGAATTTCCGTTAAGCATAGTTTAATCACTGACATTTTGCACTTTTTTTTTTTTACTTGTGCACACAGGTTGATCTAAGAAGACACTGTTTTGATGTAATGTTAATTTCCGGGTTGTGGAACGTCTGGCACACGTCTATTATAACTGCAGCATTAACATTCAGACTGAAATGGATTGGTCAACTATGATGTGTAGACATTGATTGATGTAATTATTTTCTCTATTAAAAATTGCAAACATTCAGAAGTTCCCTTTAATGGGCTGCCATATCAGTAAGTGCACAAATAAAATGCCCAAGTTGTGAAACCAGATGCCATTTCATTTTCATTTCAATGTTACCCTTTATGTATAATTGCTGTCAGTCTCAGCAGACATCAGTTCTGGGCTGAATGTCAACTAAACTTTTCAATATTGTATAATCTTTTTAGAAAAGGATTGCCAATAGAATGAGATGTTGAGAATGCATTTCTGAAGTGATGAAAAACTATCCAGTACAGAGTCAGAGTGGAGCTTGTGATCCAGAACTCAACATCCAACATCACTACCTGACTTCGCTAATGCTCTTGTGGCTGAATGCGATAAAATCCTCACAGTAATGTTCCAGCGTCTAGTGTAAAGCTTTTCCAGAGGAGTAGAAGATACTAGAACAACGCATTTGTTCAGCTGTGTATCACACAGACTGGACAGTGGAACATCTTGCAGTAACACAGCATTATTTTTTTTTAGGTTTTTTAAAAGTAATCTTTCCAGTTGTCTGCAATGGGTTTGAACACTCCCACACTTGTAGTCAAATTCTATGTTTTGTTGATTTTCTATGTAAAAATAAGTTAAAACACTGATTTTAACATATTGGTAGGGGCATAAAACTTGGCCTGTGCAAAATGGGTACATTTTATATTTCATGTGTTATTTTCATTCAATATGTTGCCATATGCCATATTTAATTGTGCTCTCTGTAGAAGGAGTAAATAGATGGTAGTTGTGCATTAAAATGTGCAGAAGCATGTTCTCTGTAGAGGATGTGTTAAATTATTTTCATTTACAAAATCAACAACAGAGTAATTTGACCAGTCGTAAATTTTACATATGACTGTGTACTGGATATGCCTATTTAATCAGAACTAAATACATTACACTGTAGTCAAACAGCACAAACACGTCTTTGACGTCCTTTTCATATGAATATTCTGAACAGCGCAATACCGATGAAATCCACTAGATGGCGGAGGCGTGTAGGCGCTCAGGCCGTTCCGCAGGAAAAAGCTGGAAAGACGGTGGTATCTTGGTCAGAGGCGACTAGTGTAGCTTTTTCTGTTCGCAACATAAAATGTAAATTTTAGGGTGTAAGTGCATAGAAATTAATTTTATGTTAACGGAGACATATATAATTAATTTAAATACCCATTGTGCTATAAGCAATAATGACAGCAGATTTGACAAATTATTTCAATCTAAAGTACATTATTGTCATTTGTATAACCGCCAGGGTAATAAATCAAACTAAGAAAATTGGCACATTGATGGATATTCCTAAAATCGAGGTTGTAAGATATATTTTATGAATTGTCCTAGTTTGCGTCCTCTTAGCGACCGCACGTTTAAAACAAGCCCACAAAACGGCGAGTCACGACTTTTAACATGAAATCTGGTGAAAATTGCTTGTAATTATAATATTCTTCAGCAACTGACAACAAAAATATTACAGGACTAGTAACAAAGCCCAAAATGACGGCATCAGGAGACACCATTTCAATCTAGTTATTTTTAAAAATTAAAAATTATAATTATTATAATTTTTTTAAATTATAACAATAATGATTTATAATACTTTTTTCAGAGTAAACACTCTGTTTACAGTATTGTATAAATACTTTATAGATTTTTTTTCTATTTTCAGTGAACAAAAACATTTGTTGACGTATTTTCAACGTAACTTCCGGAGTACGCGTCACTTCGGGCGCCATTTTTTGAAACTGAAAACAGCGGTTATATTTTGGTGCAGCGGGACATTAAACAGGTACAAACCTTTAATTCGGGATACGGTTACATTTAATTTTGTATTAAACAGCTTTATAATACACAAGGTTTTTGTGTTGTGCTGTGAACATGCACAGTGAAGTGATGTTGTTAACTGCTTTAGTTATTGAACTTGTCGGTTGACGTTAGCTCCGGTGAGTGAAGTGTCGTTAACAGCAACAGTAACTAATCATGTCTTTAATCTCTATTCAGTCCAGCTCGGTATGGCCTCTATCAAGGATCCTGATGTTGTGGAACAGTTCAGCAGCAAACTGGAGGAGATAAGGACTAAGTTGTTAATACAGGCGATGGGAGAAGTGATGAACGAGGCAACAGCGCAGTTCTGTCAGGGTCACAAACAGTACATGAAGTCCGTGCTCGGTGAGAGAGAGAGAGAGAGAGAGAGAGAGACAGAGACAGAGAGACACACACACGCTGCACACACTTAACCTAACGTTACTTTGGCTTTAGAATATTAGCTAGCAGTGCAGCTACACACGGGTCTATAAGTATTTGAACAGTGACACTGTTTTTCGTAAGTTTGTCCCTGTACACCACCACAATGAATCTGAAAAGAGGCAGTCAAAATGTGACCGAAGTGTAGACCTCCACCTTTTGTTAAAGGGGATTAACAAAAATATTGCATTAACCGTTTAGGTATTAACTTACAGCCATTTTTACATAGTCCTTTCATTTTCATAAGTTCAATTGGATAATTGGATAAACTGACTGATAAGCAGTTTCATGGCCTGCTCCTTCGTCATTTAATAACAAATTAAGGAGATAGGGGAAGGGTTTGGAGTTGATTGCAAGTGTTGAATATGCATTTGGGAGCTGTTTATGTTTTGGTTTATCCAATTACTTTTGAGCCTGTGAAAATGTAGGGGTTGTGTAAAAAATAGAATTAAAGATCCTAGAATTAAAGCTGAAAGTCTACTTACCAGTTGCATGTTGACCACTCCATTTCAGATCCATTGTGGTGGTGTAAAGAGGCAAAATTACAAAAATTAGCACTGTCCAAATACTTATGAACCTGGCTGTAGCTAACACAGCTAAATAAATCTGTTTGATCTTTATTGTGCTAAGCATTGATAACTAAACCCAGTTTGTTTTTCTAGACACATGCTCAAAGAAATGCAAGGAGGATGAAACTATGTTCGAAACTATACAGGCCTACATGGAAGGTCAGTTTATCGCTGGATTTTAAAGTTGGAATCCGTTGACTGAAAAGTTGTGTAAATTTGGAAAAATAATCGGTTCTATCTGTCTATCTATCTATGTGTCTCTCTATCTGTTTATCTGTTTAAAGATTTAAAAGTCAAGAGTTCTGTCATGAAGGAAAAGAATACAGAACGGCCTGAAATTGTGGAAGAGATTGAAGACAAGGAAAGGCATAAAGAACTTATAATGCAGAAGATTGAGAAGCTCAAGCAGGAACAAGCTAAAAACAGAGAATGTATGTAAGCTGAAGTACGACTTTTGTAGGCTTATACACAACATGTAGGCAGGTTGTCAGTATAAAACAGTATGTACCTGATATTTCTGTTGTCAAGATCTTCTTATTTTGTTGTGTCTAATTTTTAAATTCAAGTGATTCACTTACAAAACAAGGCCAACAAGGACAGGCTAAAGAACCTCAACAAGATTAAAGAAATCTTTCAGGAACGGCTAAGTCTTGAGATCAGAAAAATCCAGGGTAAGCATTTCAATTCTACCGTAAAGTTTACTTCTTTAATAGCACATGCCATATACACAAATGAAAATGTCAGTTTAATCATAATCAGTGTTAATGTGTGTTTGTGTGAAGGTGAGAAGCTGCAGTTCATCTTCAGAAATATCAACCACAAGAATCCAGAAAGTGCCTACACCTTCCTTTTAAGGATAAATGAGGAGGGTGTGTACCAGAGTAAGTTAATACAGTTTTTTAATAGCATCTAAATAAGTAAACAAAGAAGAAGAAGAAGCTTTTCATATGTGCATGTGTGAAATGCATAACTTTACATACATTTGTGTTTAATGAAAGTTAATAGTCTGTCCCCTGGGCATTTCATAGTTCTATGAGTAAAATAAATGGCTCATTATATGATTAATAATGTGCAGTATGAAATACTTTCTTTGCTGTTCACTTGAGCAGTGTTTTTCTTTTTTTTCTCTGTACATTTGAAATATTAGTTGCCTTATTGTATTCTGAAGGAAACTGGTGTTGAATTATCATTCTGACAAAGAAATGATACTGGTTTCCACATTAAATATATCTTTATGACCTTAAATTAATCACATGAGGACTTCTTGCCCAAGCTAACCTAAAAATGATTGATATAAAAAGAGAGAATTAAGAGCAAGATGTGATTTATTATGACATTTGTGTTTGCAGTTGTCTCCTGTGATCCTCCACTGGCGCAGATGGAACATCTGGAGCGTAGACTGCAGGCGACCAACAACTTCTCTGCCTTTCTCGCCAACATCAGAAAAGCGTTTGTGGCACTACACGGTGCTACAAAGACTGCCTGATTTAATGTAAATATTGATGGCATAAAGAGTCTGTGGAATGCTCTTTTCACTCAGACAAAAGCTAAGTGGTCACAGTTGGATTTTTAGTTGAATTCACTTTGAATTCACTTTATTTTATTAGTTTTTTATTGCATGTAGCCTAATACCTGTTTGGACTTGTACATAATAAAATGCATATAGTCTTGTTATGTTCATACCCTTTGTTGCATTCATTAGGTAAAGATGTTAAAACAAGTGGGGAAAAAAAAGAAAGAAAATGTATTTATTTTTGGTTTATTTATAGCTAGTGCATCTTCTTGAATAAGTGTAGAGAGACATTTAAAAAAAATTTCAACATTTAATTTTTAGCATGCTTTCTAACACCTCTCCTTACATTACTTTAAATAATGTACAAAAAATACACTAACACAGCATCCAACTATTGAGGAAACGCAATGTGTTGTACCTACGTAATTAACTCATGTAATTAAACAATAATCCTGCAAAAATGCTAACATTAAACATTTTAATTTAACAATCGATTAAATGAGAGGAAAATTGTCAGCAGATATAATTAGTAATTCGTGTCACCATAGTTCATCTAGTTGTTTCATAAGCTGCTCCTAATGTCTGATTCTTGAATGTGATGAGCATGCTAGTGATCACAAATCAACAGAACAAAAATAGGAATAGATGACCCTCCAGGCTCAAATACAAATTCAGCCTGTATTATTAATAAAAGAAAAAGGCTGTACACAGTGCTTCAACCTAAAAGTACTTAAGACTCACTACTGGATCTTACACTAAAATGAAGTTCACTCCTAAATAATGTATAATGAAACATCCTTTCCATGAGTTAAGCAACAGAAGACTTTGGCATATTTAAGACAGGCAGCTCCTCAACATACGTAGAGGGAAAGTGACCTCTCTCCCCATTAAGTTCTCCATACCACCATCCACTGTCGTCCTTGAGAAGGATGTCAAGAAGATCTCCTTTGGAAATAAGGATACAAATTAAGTTTAGTGCAGCACTCACTGAAATGGCTAGGTTATCTTTAGGAGCTGTAAACTTACCTTCTTTAATATTTAACTCGTCCATTTTCTCTGATGAGAAGTCATATAAAGCCTTGCATTTACCAAGACTGTAACAAGCAGCACCTGGTTGAAGTGAATCAACAGGGCAGCAGTTTAAATTCTCATTAAATTAAATTTTTACTTATGACCCATTTTCCCTTACAGATAGAACAAATCTAATGATCTAAGATTTTCAAGTTCTTTTTGTTATTTCCTGTCAGTCCTTTAGTAATAGTGAGATGAAATCTGCCTGTAATGACCATAAAAAAATCAGTAGTTCTTCTGTGCATAAGTACATTTGTCCGACACTTGATGCATCGTTACCAAATAATATTGTAGATACAAATAAACACAGGAAAGCAAGAACTAATTAACTAAGATCTTCACCTTCGGCTTCATTTTCGTAGTGAGGCAGAGCTCCATTAAGCTCAGTTCTCTGAGGCTCTGTGTAGTGGCTGAGTTGTGCTGATACAGTGCCAGGTCCGGTAGATGGAGCAGGGTCCTGGCGGGATGCTCCATTTTTAGCAGGGCCTTTATACATGATTGAAGTCCTCAAAGATTGGCGTGATCTGAACGGTGTCTTTTTTATCTTAACTGGCCGAGATAGTTTCACAATGCTGTGCTCACAATCCTGGAATTATTTTAGAACATGATTTCAATTTAAGGCCTACTGGCACAAATACTTGAGACAAGACCTGAGCAATGTGGCAAAACTCTAACCCACTAATCCTAAATTCTAATATTACATAGTTGCTTCAAGAACTATTAATCCAATGATTTGTATTCAATATTTCATACTAAATTCAATTAAACAGGACAAATTATGCTCTCTTTGTAATCTAACATGCAGTTGAGAAGTGGTTAAGTACTGATGATACCCACAATATGCTCAGAAAACCATATTATGATGTAATTTAACATAATGATAAATATTGTCATACTGCACAGCCCTACATGAGACTATATCTTATTTACATAGATGCAGTATTTTGCTGCTTTCCATTATAGTTGCAATGTACAAGTTTATCCATATATATCCATTGTCTTTATAGTGAAACATACCTTATCTTTGAATTTTGTGATGCTGTCACTGAACCGATGTAATGGCTTTGGTTTTCCCTCTAAATCCATTAAAGTTTGGTTGAGTTTGCAGTGTGTAGCCTCCAGAAGGTCCAATTTTAAAGTGGTCTGCAATCGCAAAGCCAATGCTAACTGCCATTAAATACTGTTTAAATGAAATATAACATACAATTTATGATTCATTCATTACCTCATCAAGCAGCTGCTCTGTTTCCTCCAGGTTTTTTTGACTCGAGTGTGATGTGCTTTCAGAGTATACCACTGACATTTTCTCCAGCCCTGAGATTTGATGCAATACAGTCTTATTCCAGAGATGGCAAAGAGATGGCATCTCATTAAAGAACTTGTGAAATCTCATGACAAAATGAGATGAGATGTCATTGGAAACCTATCAAGCTTAGAGTAGTAGAGGGATTCTTATATCATGCAGGTTTTTTCATCTTTAATTCACGAGTGAGCCTAAAAAGGGAAAGACTTTAAAAATAGTAATACCTTCTTTGTCTTTCTTGGTTTTCGTGATCCATTCTTCCAGTCGCTGGAGTTTAATCTTTAAAGCGTCCCTTCTTCTTTCTTTTCCCATTATTGTCCTCCCGTCTTCCTCCTATCATGTTCACACGGACACATACAAAACAAGTCATTACTCAGATTGGCATTGTTGCATTACTTTTTTACATACGGTACTGTGCAAAAATGATTAGGTAATCATTAATACTGTTTAGAACTATTTGTCTCAGCAGTGTTTTTTTTTGCCTGTAAAAACACTTTGTAACATTGGAATAAATACAACTAAATAATGTATTGTTTTCGAAAGGTTTCCTTTAGAAGAACAGATTTGTTCAACACACCAGCAACACACCCGATTTATTTAGTGAAGAATTGATTAGCCAAACTAGATGTTGAATTGTGACTGAATACTGGGCTTCCTCAAAGAAAGCCATTTGGAAAAGTTTAAGCTAAAATGCTGACACATAAAATCACAACGTATTTGTTTCTTTATTTGCATTTATGGTAATATTAGTGAAAAAATATTTACTCACCAGAAGAACGTTTCATATATCTCAAGACTTTTGCACAGTACCTTTTATATAACACAAAATTTATTTTGCCATTTCATTGTTAAAGGGGTTATTTTTCTATTTAGTAAGCTTTTAGATACGAATGTATTAAAATGTAACATGCATAACAATAACAAACAGCTGTGCCTTTGTTTATTTGATTTCTTATATTTCAGCAGAATCATTATACACCCAAAACAAACATGATAGTTGGTCGTATTTGCAGTAAAAGTTCTTACAAAGTAGTCAGCCATTAGAAATTCAGCCTTGTTATCATCTGCTGTAACACAGGTGTCTTCCACCAGAGTTTGGAGGTCCTTCTCCACATCCACTCTCCTGATGGCCTGTTGAGTCTGTTGCTCACTCTGTAGGGAAGACTGAACTATTCAACTGCATAATATTGAAGATATTAACTTGTGTGCATATTAAATACACACTCAGCTATGTTTTACTATTATAGGCACACTTGCACGGATAAATTATACCAGCACAATGCCTAGATTTACTGAGGGAATTCTGCAAGTAAGCTGAACTAGTGATACTTGATACTTGTATGCTGTTAATGTTAAATAGGGTTTGTTTTGTACTACTGCACTGACTTACATGAAGAAGGGTTTTGCTGTAGCTGGACGTGTGGAGACTGTACTTATTCAGTGTGTTGCACAGAGCCTCTATCCTTTGCTTCTCAAGCTCCTGGATGATCTAAAAAAGGCATTTGGTTGCAGTAGAAGTGTTTTTAAAAAGAAAGAAAAAGGATGTACTCTTATGGGTTTAGTTGCTATGGCTATTCTATCATCCTCTTATGACTGTAGATCCAAAACACACATAATGAACACTGGGGCAGAGCCCTATTAAAAGCTGACACCTGATAGCAGGTTTTGAGTGTGTTCTCCCACTTCAGTCGAATCTGGTGGCCCTCCATGTTCATATTGAAGTAGTTCTCATCAACTTTGGCTTGAAGTTCTGCAGACTTAGTCAGTCTGTTAAACATCTGTACAAAGGTAAATGAATGCAAGTACTCTGGCAAACTCTCAAACTGAGCACATATAATGCAGTAACAGATTCAGGGGGCTTTCTTATATAAATGATTTTGATCTATTGATATTGGTGTGTCAGTTTGGGTATTACAGTCTTCTTTAGCCTTAGAACAAGTATCTTTTCTTTCTTGCTTTTTAGCATTTACATATACAAGGTGTCTGAAATACATCGTCACCATCAAGTAATAAGTACCTTCTGTTTCTCTTTCTCTGTGCAGATGTGTTTGTTCTTTTCCACAAAACTGAAGAGTGCCTCATGCTCTCTGGTTAACCCATTCAGCTTTTTCTTCACCTGTGGAAACAAGCACATTTTTTTTCTGGAATTTTCAAGGTGCCTGTCTCTTTATTATATATTTTTATATACTTAATTATATAAGTCATGCACATTGGCTCAGTTTGTGTGACAAACTGTGTATGGAAAGAGAAGGGCTTAGTAGATGGAGATTAATCACAGAGAACATATTAGACATGTTTTAGCTTCATAACATGTTCTGTAAAGTAATGGACTAGAAATTAAGCCTAGTCCTGGACTGCACTGTATTCTGAATGATGATTGTCCATTGAAAGGAAAATGTAGGCTGATTAATTTGTGACTGGGAAACCAATACATAACTTTACAGAACTGTAAAAACAAAATGTTATGATATGCTACTATATTTTACACCCAGTACGCTCTTTTCCTTCCAAATACATATTATTACACAAACACTGATACATAACAGCAAACAAAGTTCTTATATATTTTACAATATTACAGTATTTGCTTTGCAGAGTGTGCTTGAGTCTCAGATGTTTGTTACATTAGTTTCACTCAAGAGTATATGCTTTCAGATACACTTAAAAAATAAAGGTGCAACAAGGGCTCTTCAAACAATACCATAAAATAACCAGAGAGAACTAGTTTTGGTTTCTAAAAAAACTGTCAATTGATGGCTCTTTAGAGGACCATTTTTGTAAAAGAGAGTGTGAGTATGAAGAACCTTTTGAAATCTTAAAGTACCTCCACATGATGTAAAAGTTCTAGAATGAACCCTTAAGTTGGTACATTGCTAGAAATAAAGTTTCTGTGCAGGTACAGTTTTCGTTTCTTTAAGGTACAAACAATTTTAGGTGCACCCTTAAAGTAACAGTAGTGGTTTTAAGGTCCAGAAAAGTACATATTTTTATCTTTTCATAACCTAATGTTTTAAAACAGAACAATAAAATAAAAAGTCTGGAGATGAGACGGGGTGTATGGAGTCAGTACAACTTATGGCACAATTATGTTCCCTGACTGAAGGTACTAAGATGTACCCCTGAGGGTACCACCCCGTTTTCAATCTCTTTTCATTTTCAAGCATTTTTAGAGAACCAAAAGTGTTTTTTTCTATGGCATTGTTCAAAGAACGCTTTGCGACACTTTTTTAAAGCGTGTAAAAGCTTTATTTAACTGGAACAACTTTCCATTAAAGTGTCCATTATACAACACTATTAGCATCGTACCTTCAGTTGTTCATTCCAGTTTGTGACAACAAGTTTGCCAGATTTTTCGATGGCATTGTCCAGCTGTACACAAAAAAGAGTCCAATCAGATGCTTGTTTCTGACAACACTTACTGCTACCACCTCATATGATCATAAAACTTTGGTAATAGAGACATTGTCCTGGTGTTCTGAACAGCTGAATATGTTAAGTAAGTAAGTAAATAAATAGATAAAAACACTAAACAGCACTGGGGATCACTGCACGTTAGTATTAGATGTGTGTAACACAAAGCTTAAGGTCACACACTGGTTTCTTCCTCTTGGTGTGTTCGTCTAGAATTTGGCGAATTTCCAAGACGACATCTTGTTGTAGAGCTTGCCCTAGTATTCTGAAAATAAATGTAGTTTAGAAATGTGCCTTAACCAAAAACGTATAAAATAAAAAGTATTTAGGAGCATTCAGTTTTACCTGTGTGCATCTGCTACTGTGAACATCTCGTTTGAGAGAAGGGACCATGCGTTGTATGTAGAGCTTTAGAGAGAAGGTAATACTTCTTTAGGAATTTGAATTATCAGTTAAATCAGTATGACATCTACTGTCAATCCAGAAAGTGAGTTACGGACAAAATCTGTATTTTCCAAGTATCAGTTATTCTTCAACAGCGCAAAAGCAAGCTGGTGAAAAGTAAACGCACGCTCACTTGTTACTCATCGTTTTGGATACTTTGATGAGTTTTCCTGCCAGTTTCTGCAGCCCTTTGGCGTAGTTGATCTCCAACTCTGATCTGTGTTCATAGAAACAAACTTATCAGCCCATGCCTAGCCTGCACCATAAAGCAAATACTTATGATCACTGCACAATACGTTTATGACCTCTAAAAGAATGCAGAGCCCAGGAAATGCATGCTGAGGCCCTTCAGTACGTTTTCTCTATTTTCTTTAAAATTGTGATCCAACATGGAGATAACCTTGACTAAAAATGAGCTTTTAAGAACTTTTATCAGAGCTTCAGTCATGTACTTTCACCAGTTAAACCGCTGAAGATTAAGAGGTTTTGGGATATAAAAAGCACAGACTCTTTCAAGGACATTCCCTCAGACAGGCAATAGGTAAAAGAGTAACTGCAGCTATAATTAAAATTCAGTCCAGAAGCCCTGACTTCAAAGTGCATGGCTGTGTCTTTAGGGAGAGATGGTTTTCATGCCTCTTTCCACTTTTTATCCAAATATATCAAGAGTTTGGTCTTTTACGGCTAGGTGCCTCAGAGATCATCCCAGGGAACATTTAAAAGCAAACAGAGTAGGAAAATGTCAAGGCCTAAAGTGACTATTACCTTTGCTGGAATACTGTAACAAGTTCTTTGCAAAAGTACTCCCCATTTTTTGAGAATCTCTTGAGATCCTGGTACAGCAGATTGTACTGCAACACATTCAGCGTAACTGTTAACTACAGCTAATATCACAGCACAAAGCATTTATATACAGAAAGCACACAAAATCATAGACGTTTGTCTTGTATTCTCTTCTGTATATATTTATAAGTGGTACATGAATGAGAAAAGTTTGCAGACTCACAGTGCAAGTGCCCAGCGGGTCCTTCATCTTCAGTCTGGCTGTTTGTTGACTTTTGCACTTTTAAACTTTGACCACTCTCCTCCCTTAAGGCATGCATGCGGAAATCACCTGTGTAGGCTCGGGAAATACAAAATGACCATAGCAGAGATTAAAGTTTCATTTCAATATTTGTATACCCAGACACATACTCTCTATGATACACTTTATTATACAGAGAGACAAAGACCTAGCTACAATACATAGCTAAAAGTATTTGGACACCTGACCATCACACCTAAATGAGATTGCTGGACATCCCGTTTAAAACGACAGGCATTAATATGGATACCTCCCCACCTTTTTCAGCTATAATAATCTCTACTCTTCTGGGAAGCTTTCCACAAGATTTTGGAGTGTGTCTGTGGAAATTTGTGCCCATTTAGTCAAAAAAAGCATTTGTGAGGTCAGACACTGCTGGACAAGGCAATCTAGCTTGAAATTGATGTTCTAGTTCATCCCAAAGGTGTCCAGGGGGTTGAGGTCAGTGCTCTGTGTCATCCAATGGAGTTGCTCCACACCAAACTCTTAAACCATGCCTTGATGGACCTTGCTTTGTGCACAGGGACGCAGATCAGGAAAGGGAAAGTTGGAAGCCTATAATTGTCTAAAATGTCTTGCTGTTGCATTAACACTACCTTTTCATGGAACTAAGGGGCCTAGTGCAATCCTAAAAAACAGCCCCAGAAGCAACACATTCTGTCCTTAACTAGTGTGTTTAATTGAGGACAAGACATTTTAAACCAAATAACACAGGCAAGTATTTTGTTATTTAACACATCACGTTTTAAAGCAAGGGTGTCAAACTCAACCACTCAATGGGCCATGTTAAAAAATGTCAACAAATCCATGAGCCACCTGTGTTTTTATTTCATTTTTACTTAACATTTTGCTATGACCCCAGCTGGCCGTTGTTTATTCAAAATATGCCAAATCTACAATGGCAAAAAATAGGCACAGAATACTTTAATGTTTCAAAAATAATTCTAAATAAAAACAAATAGTTTTATGTAAAACAACAGACCACATGAGCTGCAGATAACTGTTAAACCTCTTTAAATGTCCCCAGTGTACAGTATGTTTTTTAAAACTGCGCATTCGCTTGAACTTGTCATCTAGCATCTTTTTTTTTTCTTTTTCTTCTGTGGTGCTGTCCCATATTGTTGTTGGGGAGGGGGTAGGAGCACACATTATGTTGCAGTGCATATTGGGAACTGTTTTGCAGTTCATGGTGAAATGGGCTAATTTTAATAGAGAATTAAAATAACTTTGTGGGCTGAACAAGATTGTGCCACAGCCCTGACTTAGACTGTGGGTCTTGTGTTTGACACATAGGTTTCAGAGTGTAGCGTTTCCCAAGCATCCACCAAACAGTTATCCGTCCATCAACTACCATGCTTCATTCCTCCAAAGAACACATTTTCCACTGCTCCCAAGTCCAGAGGTGCTTTAAACCACTGCAGCCACTGCTTGGCACTGTGCATAGTGATCCTAGGCTTGTGTGCAGCTCCTTGGCCATTTTATGAAGCCCTTAATGCACATACTTTTGACCATATAGTGTACATTACCATGATAAAGACATCGTGGAAAGAAAAAAAAAGGCAAATTTCAGAATTCTTTTGTCTGTCGTGTTTATTCAAAATACATGGCAACATTTTTCATTTGTACTGTTTATAATTTGACGTTCAAACAAAGGCAGAAAACCAAAGCCTTTGAATATACCATTTTTCTGACATCAAGTGGAAACCACATAATCCAGCATCAGCGCACTGTCTGCAGTGCAGAGATACAATGGCTAATTAGCTGCACTTCCTCTCCACAGCTTGCTAATAAACTGCAGCATTGACCTTCAGAACACAGAAATAATAGATCGCCTTAAAAATACTCAAAAACAAAAGCTTTACCCCAATAGCATTTTAATGAGTCATCCACCTAGCTCAGTGGTTTGTGTTAAATTATACAAAGAACAATGGAAAAATGGGAAATTCTTATCATTTAAAGCTGTAGAAGCAAACATAATGCCACTGTATGACGCATAGTATGTTGCTAGAGTGCATATGGTTTGTGATGGTGCAACAATGTCATACCATGACTGATGTACTACACAGTCCAGCACTGTATCATTTTTGGTAGGACGGTTTGGAGTCATGTAATGGGGACTGGACTTTTATGGTAATAGCCTATGGTAAAAGTATGATGTGATACGTAGTACTCATTTGATATTAACACTGCAGAATTAGAATGTGAAACTCCCCGTATGAGTCTATTACCTTTAACACATTACATAGTCTGAAATTCAAGTTTAAGAGCTGATAAAACCTGATGTACAATAACACTGTAATCAAGGACCTACAGTCAATTGATAGTCGAGTTTCATGCTGTTTGTCAGATCTATAATTTACCTGCTTCTTGGACTTGGAATTTTTGTCACAATGACTGTAAATATAAAGCATGAACATAATTTTAAGAGTAAGTTTTCCATTGTTTGAAATACAGTCCTGCTGGATTTGAGGTGGAGGACAATATGGCAATTTTTGCAGCATTTCTAACAAAACACATGAGCACATAATACTGTTACAGAATTCCCAAGTACAATTACACTAGTGCAAATACAGCATATGTGTGTGCTGGTCACTTCTGTAATGCATGTCATACATTTTAACGGTGAGCATATCAGACAGCAGTTATCTCTTATGTGTGACTATGGTAAATGATTTAAAACCAGAAAATATCTTGGATGTCAAAGTTGTTGACTTGGTGAATCCTGAAACAGTGAACTTTAAATAGTCGTGCCATTTCAAAACACCGACAGCAAATTGCTTTAAGACATAGAAAAAAAAATCTCATCCACAAATTTGCAACCTATTTATAGATATAAAAAAAATAAATAAATACAAAGACGTTACCTCGAGAAAATAGCCGCTCCCATAATACCAAACTACATGACCACAGCAGCATGCTAGCATGATGATAAGAGAGATGCTTTCATTCATTCACCAAAATCCCCTCCCAAAAAAAAGAAAAACAAAAAAACGAAAGCGAGTTGTACTTAAGGGAAGGAGTGCGCTGATATTCAACCATGTGTCTATAAATGTAAGATAAACAAGAAAAACAAAACAAGAAAACGGGAACGAAAAAGAAAGCGTGTGGAAAGAATCATACTGAAACAGAACTGCATTCACAGTATTCTATTTAAGAACTTCCAGTACCAGACAGGCAACATTGTTCATGTTTTGACACACACAAGTACTGTACAGACCAATGAACCAGGCTGCAGTGGGCTCCACTGGAACGTAAAAGGGCGGCAAGACGCTTAGTGTTCATCATGACAGGGGGATGTGGACAGGTAGCCGTTAGTGCCATGTGCCCCGTTGGTCCCATTAGTGTGGTGTTTCTGAGCTGGGGACGGGACTTCCTCTTCATCAGAACTTGACTCGATGTCACTTCGGTCATCCTTTGACACCTGGAAAGAGACAAGTACTGTCAGGCGTGCTGTGTTCAGTAGATCTAGCACCACTGCTTGTTGATTGTATGACCAACATAAGAAATGTACCTAAAGAAACATGGAAGATGCACATTGTTCAGAGGTTTGGAATTACTTGTCATGTATATAACTCATAACTTAAATATTATAGACTGAAATACTAGAAGCTAGATTCTAGAATGTGTTGTAAGATGCCTTATTCAGTCTTTTAGGTTTTTGGGAACATCAAATTATAAATAATATATTGTAGATATCTAATTATTGAAATTTATTGATGCATTATCTGCCCCATGATTTGAGATACTTGATCACTTGTTAAATATGAAGCATTCTGGATGTTTTAATTTTAATATAATTTCATTCTCAATGTTGTACAGCTTTCTTAGTCATTATGGAATTATCTATAGCTCTGTTTATAATTCTGAACACATCTAAAATTACTGCCTTGTAGAAGCTGTAAAGAAATAGCATTTTTATAGAAGTATTTTATACACGTATCTGCAATAAACTGCTTTATAATATTAAATAACAGTGATTCCAAACTTTTGAATGCTAGTGCACGTATCAACAACCTAACCTTCAGAGTGTTGGGTTACCAGTGGATCAAAAGACACCAATAATATCTGTCTGCAGAGCCGCAGAGCCACAGTTTCACGCCAGCAGTTTCACTCCAGCAGGTTCAGGCCAGTGGCATTCAGCGCATGCGCTGACACTTGTTTTCGCAAGTGTTAGGCTAATCAACATTTCAGTTGTTTTACGTGGGTTTTCAATAAATTTGTGATAATTTTGCATTGGGCTAATGTTATACTTCAAGCTTTAGGCTAAAACAAGCTTTGGTTTGAACACATATTGAGATTCACAGGGTAAATATTACACAAACTACAGCTTATGTGGCCTTAAGCAGGCTTAACCTGATATAATAAATATAATATAAAGCTTTAAGCTAAAACAAACTTTAGTTTTTGGACGTACCCCTGCTGAAAACCCCATAGAAACCATTAAATGTCTCTTTTGGTTTCTGATGGTTTTGTAATGTGTTTTGGCTTATGGTTTATCCGGTTACCAATGGTTGATTTGTATATTGGCAATGGTATCCATTCCTGGATGGTAATATGCATGGCGACACATACAACCAGCACAGACAGCCGCTGTTTACATCAGAGACGTTATAAATTAGGAGACCAGCCACTGGTAGAAATATGAATGGGAACACTCGTAACTCTCAACTTTCCTATAAAGACTTTGCGCTGTCCTACTGCGCATGCGTTCTACTGGCCTGAAACTGCTGGAGTGAAACTGCGTGTGAAGTCTGCGGCTCTGCAGTCAGACCCTTCTCAAAGACACTGCAAGTAGCTCTTTAAAGATGTCCATGACCTGTTACCCACTGGACATTTTTTTCTTTGCAGCATTTAATGAATGTAATGAGAGTAAAGAAATGGATGAACAGGTCAATTAACTAATCCAATAACTAAGGTATGAATCAACATCTATATCATATCTACTGTATCACAATGGCACAAACATTTAATTATTTACACGACATATCCTATCTTCACCTACTTACATGTAAAGGATTCCACTTTCCTGCCTGAGGCAGCGGAGGATTAGAAGAGAGAAGAGAGACACGGTACTTAAGAGATGTGACGAGGCAACAGCAGATGCACCGAGCAGAAAATGCATGTTCTTTTGACTACGTTATTCACTTAGAATAACAGAACTAAATCAGACAAACATAGACCTCAATTTGATGAACGAGCAAGAGGTCAGATATTAGAGGTAGTGTTAGCAGGTACTGTTTGGGCATGCAGAGCGCAAAGAGAAGTGGGAGTGGGTCCTGCCCTGCTCATCTCACCTTGCCTCTGGAGATGGCTCTGCAGGCGATCTTCACTATCAGATAGGACCAGAAAGTGTGCAGTGCCTGCAGCAGCACCAGCAGCGCGTTAAACACCCACCAGGACGGGTAGGGCCCCACAATTTCCCAGCTTTCAAACAGAGTGCTGTTCAAAATCCTGTGTTAATATTGGAAACACAAAGACCACTGGTTAACTTTCTTTATCATTGTTCTGTGAATTAACAATTACATATGTACATTTAAATAAGTGCTCGAGACAGTCAGTGGCTAAAACGTCTAAGTATAAATATTATTATCTGATTGCAAAGTGGCAATCGCTTTAAACTATCTCAGATACCAAGATGGCTGCAGCACAGCAATGCTTTTGGGAAAGTGGGGCTAGACCATTGTTTTAAATAATGCAGGCCAGATACACTGTAATCCAAACTGAAGGGAACACAGCCAGTATACTGGAAGTCTGAATTGAACATTACTGCTGATACTAGAATGAGCAATTTATTGCTGTATATATAATGTATAATAATGTAATTTTGTTTTGTGGTCAGTTAGCGTATTAACATAATGAACACCATGTAAATGTAGTGTATAATGATTTAATTTCAACAACCCACCAAACCTACCATATACATAATATAGCCTAGCATACCAAGAACATTTCAACACCTACCGTAAAGACATTAAGAAAGACTTGCAAGCTTGAATGCTTTATGATATAAAGTGCCTCAAGAGCTCAGGCCTGAGTAGCACTGAAGGCTAAAATAGAATAAAGTAATATGAATAATGGATCTGCATGAACTACAGTAGTGTAGCTCAATCTCCAGGCACTGGGCAAGGAAGTCCTATTCCATGCGCTGAATGAGCATATAAGGGGGGAAACCTATTTGTTGGCATTCAGGTGGATGGTGGTGCAAAGACCACGAGGTGAATCCATCTACTATACATGAGCCTTCCAGATACATGACCTGCAGTTTGCAGTATTCTAACCTACTTCTTCCCAATCAGCAGCATCCAACCTGCTCTAGCACTTGAAACTTGGGTTCATTAAAAAACAAAACTGCCATTTCTTGAGCTTGAGACACTTCCAGGATGAGCACATCTCATGTAACGGTCACCGAAATGGCTACGTTCACTGTCTGAATGGGTTTAACGAGCTTTTAGTGTCAGCAGCACTGATGTAACATTAACTAAAATGACTATGTTTAATGTCTGAATGAGTCAGCACTGGGAGAGAAGAAGGAGAAGTCAGAGTCATTTTCCCAGCGCTCGCCAGCCAAGAGAGAAATCAAATTATTTTATAATAATATAAATTATATAAATATTCACCCCTCATAGAATCTGACTTTAGACACTTCAGTATTTTGCTCTGTATGAGAGCATTTCATAAATATATATACGCTTAAAAAGATGGTTCTTCAAGAGTGCTTTAGTAAAAGCAATGGTTCTATTTAGAACCATGAGAACCACTAAATAGAACCATTTCATGCTCAAATCGTTCAAATCGATTGGTGGAGAATGTGTTGTATATGGCTCTATACAGAACCTTTTTGAAAGTGGTTCTCTACTGCACCAAAAAGGGTCTTTCTATTGTTAAAAGCTTGACATTGTAACATTAGCAGAACCCTTTTTTGGTGGTGCTATACAGAACCATATTTAAAAAAGTTCAATTTAGGACCATGTACAACACATTCTACATCAATCTGGAGAACGATTTCACCATGCAAAGAACCATTTAAGCATGAAATGGTTATATATATAAAACTCATGGTTCCAAATAGAACCTTTGCCTTTACTGAAGAACCCTTGAAGAACCATCTTTTTAAATTGTGTAGGTCATAGGGGAGAACAGTTTTGAATGATAACATATTCAGTCTCCCACACAATGCAAACAAGTACAAAACATCCAATGACATTTAAGTTATGAATGGACACAATACGAAAATATGAAATGATTTCAGGTTCAATATTACTCAATTGCATTTTTGCAATTTTATGGAAATAGACGTGATTTACACTGTAAATAAAGACTATTTATTATGTGCACTCCTCTCAGACACCCATGTTTGATTGCATAAAGAAGTCATGTTTCTTTAATGTGGCTTTTAAATAAAGCCTCTGCTTGCAAAAACCATAATAAAATGTCACTATTGCATCATCCACATGATTAAAATACAAAGAAACATAGCAGGAGCTATAATCCTAATCATGTTCCTCTCTCTCTCTCTCTCTCTCTCTCTCTTGCTCTCCTTCTCTCTCCCGCTCGCTCTTGTCCTCAATTGATTAAAATCTTTATGCTGTTGTGGTAGCCATAGTAACTATTACTTGGCAACAACCCGAGATGCATCAAAAGTGGAAAAAGAGTGGAAAGGAATGTATCATGAATACAGTCTTGTCGGCTACAAAGCATGCTGCCAACAGATGGCGCTTACCAACCTGAAAACATCTCTTCCTCTAAAGGCAGCCACGACCTCAACGTTTCTAAATAATGATTAAACCAACTACAGTAACTGGCTAAGAGAAGAAGCCACTGAGAAATGTAACCTGCCACATGCAAGAGAGCACAGTCATGACAGATATCTGACCGATCTGTAGTCAATCTGTAACAAGGAATAGGAGCCAGGTTACAAGATATTCACCCATGTAGACTCTCCTAATTAGGCAAAGTGAAAGATGTGAAGGCAAAGCCATTAGCCTTGATCTGGAACATTAGCTGTAAACCTGCTATGATACATGACAACCTGAAATTATACAATCTCGCTCTTATGTTTGAGAGGTTTCAGATAGTGCCATGTACATTATTAACACTGTCTCCTACTGTCAGAACACATCATCTGCTACTGACAGACACTCATTCAGAAATCCTCTCCACACACACACACACACACAAGAGAGAGAGAGAGAACGAGAGAGATCGAGAGCACATTCTTACCAAACAGGATATATGCCCAGCCTGGAGCTGATGAACACCAAGCCGAACATGATGAACAGGACATTGCAAAGCCTCTGGCACTTGGCATAGTTGGCCATTTTTGCAGCCTGAAAATAGAAACTCATTTAATCATGAGGCTTGTACAAAAAAAGGTAATTAACATTATGATGTTGCGGCTAACATACTGTAAGCATTAGTGGTTTCGTGGTTGACACTTTATGATCTTGTACAATGCGGGTTATAATGTGTTACAGCTGCAGCTCCTCAGGCTTATAATGCTAAATTCAGAAATGCATCTGAGGTCAAATCTTAACAGCAACTATCCGTAATTTAGCTTACATTATACAGTACACAGACAGCATTAAAATGCCTTTCAAAGAACATGGATCAGACTTAACAAAGGACACAGCAGTTTCCTATAGAGCTGAAGCACAAGGCAAGGTAGCATTAAAACTGACCACAGATCAGCATCGAGAAACAGAATTTTATTGTATTTCTTTACCTCCAGCAGCACGTCTGCAGCATCGTGGAGGCACATGACAAGCGTGCCCACTCGAGCCATGTTGTTCACATAGGAGAAGGTGATCAGGGAGATGGTGGCAACATGGTGCATGAACATGAGCAGGAAGTCCTGCAGAAAAACTTTGCGTCAAGTAGGATAAACCAACATGCAAAATTTATCAATACAAACCTGTGACACATAAATTCTCCTGCAGAACTAATACATACATACTCAATCTGAAAAACAAGTGGTGCTGGGCGATGTGGCCAAAAATATTGTTTGACAGAGATAATTATTTATAATTATTATGTGTATTATGTAATGCTCAATTTTAAGCCTTAATTGTACACTGGTAGTCAAAAAAAATTGATTTTTTTGTAATGATTAATTATACACATAAAAAAACTATGTAAACTTTATTAGTATTTTACCAAGCATTACGTTATGCATAACATATGTATGATGAGCATATATTGTTATCAGTACTTCCTTACATTGTTTATTAGTGAGCAAACTGTTCATTCATGTCATTTAGGGCCATTTTGCAAGAGCCAGATTAAGCCTAAACCTAGACTAAAAGGAGTCTCCAGTAGTGATCTGGCATTACCTCTTCAATTAAGTCTAAAACTAGGCCTTGTTGCTGAAACTGGCCCCTAGTGTTGGCTTGCCCAGCTAACCTAAAATGATTTTTTAAACCAGCCTGTTTTTTTCACACACCTCATTTCTTTATTCAACTGTCCACCAGAAATGCCTTCATTGAGAAAATGTCTCACGAAGCACAGCTACTGATAAATAAATCTATTTTGTCATACTTTCATTAAGATTCTTTACATAATGTAAAGAAACTGCTTCCCACTCATTTTCACTGCTGTTCACAGACCACCCAGACCATCTGTCGTGGGTGGATTTTTCCCAACATGGTCTCACAGCTTTTTAAACAGGATTTAAATCTAGTCCTCCTTGCCAGGTCATCACTTGAATTTCCTCCACCTCAAACCACTTAAATCATCTGAAGAGCAGTGTGGCATTTGGCACTGTTTTAGAATCTCCAGTCATTTTCTGTGGTTGTCTCATTTTAAGTGAACAGAGAGGATAAATCCTTTCAAATACATTAAAAACAGGCATGTAATCATGAAATAAGTGCATGTGAGCAATTCTTTTTGACTGCCAGTATATTTTAAACCCCAAAAGAAAGGTGTAATCTGCTGTAAAATTATTTAGCAAATTAGAAAAAAGTACATATTGACACTGACTTTCAACATTAAGCATGCTAAATTGTAATACTGGTCAACAAAAATAGCAATTCTAGGATAAAAATAAGAAAGAGCAGATTATAAATTAGAAAAAAAAGATAAAAGTGTATCAACGTTTAATACTAGTCTTACTGTTATCAAGTAAAAACCTTATCACAAAAAGAATCAAGATTATTTAAATCGCCCAGCAATAAGAGAAAGCACACTAAGTCCTAATAGGGTAGAGGGCCAGAGTCCAGCACTGTTTGGTCACTTCCCTGCTCTAGCACACCAACCAAACCTAGTAATTAGCTTATGAGTTGACTCCGGTGTGCCTGAGTAAGAAAATCGCCAAACTGTGCAGGAATCTGGCCCTCCAGTATTGGAGTTCTCCATCCCTGCAGCAGAGTGTAAAGCTGCTCGCCTATACATTCGCTCAATGTAAATAAAATGGCCAGTTAACAGTTCCACTGACTGTTATTTATAACTTAGCACTTCATGAATATTTAATGCTAAGAATAATGTTTAAACATTATCCCTACATTTAGAAATGTCTACTCCCACATTTATTACTTTTACTGCACAAAAAAACTACCTCTACCACTACAGTGGGCCTCTAGGTAAAATCCTTGGCCTGAATTCAGCAGGAAGACCCTGCTTATCAAAGCCGCTGAGACATGATGCGTCGCATGCTCTCCTGGTGAATCATAGGACTAGAGAGTCTCAGCAGGGCCGCAGCCAGCTGAACAGGAGTCTGATGAAGGTGATGAGGAAGAGCAGTGGTGAAAAACAGAATGGAAGCATGGCATACAGACAGCAGGGAACATACTGGAGCAGGCAGGGGGCACAGGACCTCCTCAGTGCGTGGTGAGATTTGTGCAAGGAAAAAACTGAAAGGAGAAAGAAAAACAAAAATATAGACAACATGCCAACAGTCAACAGAGAGATGTGAGAGGGTATGTATCAGTATGGCGTTGGAGGGCAAAGAGAGAGAGATACAGAGAGGCAGACAGAGGCAGAGAAGGGGTTTAAACATGATCATGGCTAAATACAGTGCAGTCTATAGGTAGCCAGACAGTGACGATGAAATGGAACAATGACTTAGGTTAAAGTGCAGAAAATCTGTCAGCGTAATGGAGATTGATATTTTAATCAATATAATGAGCTATAATATTGCTCTTCATAACTCTTATAATTTTACCTAGGACACTGTTGGCTCTCTCTGTATGTGAAAAGCTAGTGAACAATGCAGGGTGAAAAAGGAGGGGTGAGAACTCTCTGTGAAAACAATTTACATCTCTTCACAAAGATGGTGGTACCGAGATAAAATGGACAACTTTCTTCATATTAAAAGTTTATGCCACAATAAAAAAACAGCATTTAAACACATTTTTCATGTACATAAATGTTGACTAGCTTACTCACTTACAAGAACAAAAATTTCCATCAAAATATATTCTACAAATGTCATGGCAGAGTTCAACTGAGGGACATCTGTGAAAAGGGGTAAATCTGCAGGGTATTTTAGGGTATTTGCGCCTGTGTTGTTTGGACTACATAAGAATCACAGCCTCCCTATTACCATACTTGCTTACAAATCATCGCTGTCAGAACAAAACTTCACATCTCCAATACAGCAAACTTAAAGGAGGAAAAAACATTATTCACTTGTAATGGAAGTTCACATAATAACATTTTTCACAAGTCATTTTGGACCATTTTAAATGGTCTATTCTTTGTGAAACTTTAACACAATGCAAATCGCAACTGGAGTTTTTAAATTACATAAAAACATTTGAAAAATCAACAAAGATTTATATAAAAAGGTTTTTGTGCAACATTGACAAAATCCTTAGCAATCACTGACTGCTTGAGTTCTAAACCTAAACCCCCGAGACTATATGTCTAATAGCTACTTATAAGGTGCCAGTGCTGACACAGGCATTCAATTCAAAAGCACTGTCATGCTTTAGAACAGCTGCACATGAGCCTAAGGTCACCATGTTCAATGCCAAGTGTTGACTAGAGGGGTATAAAGTGAAGCAGTGGAACTGTGTTCTTTGGAGTGATGGAGCTCCATCAGCTTTGGAATGAGTTAGAGTGGTATTTGTGATCTAGAACTAACCATTCAACATCAGTACCTGACCTCACTAATGCTCTTGTGGCTGTATACAATCAAATCCTCTGAACAATGTTCCGACATCTAGTGTAAAGCCTTCCCAGAAGACTAGAGACTGCAGCGAAGGGTGGACAAGCTCACTGTTTATACACTTGATTTCAGAAGAAACGTTGGAGCAGGTGTCTACAAACTTTCGGACATACAGGCTTGCTTTTCCCAGACAGGGATTTTCCTTTTCCTTTAAATAGAGCATCTCACTTCAGAATGCCTCATAGTCCAGGACTGTTAGTGAAATCAACCCATAGTGTACCAGATTCTGTTCCTGCTTGTTTCAGGATCTTTTGCCTCCAGTCCTGTTTTCAATAAGTGAAATTATTGGCTTCAGGTCAAGTGATTGACTTGGCCAGCAAAGAACATTATACGTTTAGGCCTTCAAAAAAATTCAGTAACTGTTTTAGCAGTATGCTTCAGGGTATTGTTCTCCTGTAAGGTCGTCCAGTGAGTTGAGAAATGTGGTTGCATCTGAATCTTACAGTTAAAATGCTTCCTTTCACTTGAGAATTCGTCCAGCTTCTGCAGTCAACAGTCACATCATGAATAAAGATAAGTGAGCCAGTTCTACATGTTCATGCCACCATTTTTTATAGATGAGGTGGTATCAGATCATGAGAAGTTTTTCTTTTACCTCCACATTTTCCTCATTCTCAAGCTCATCTGTCCATACAGCTTTGTACCAGAACTCTTCAGGCTTTTTATGTACTTTTTAGGAAGTCATAATTTGGCCTTTCCTTGAGGTTTACTAGTGGTTTGCATCTTGTGGTGAATCCTCTGAGGTCATGCTGCTGTATTTTTCTCTTTATAGCAGTCTTTGAAACGCCTATGCTTAAATTCTAAACAGACAGCTTGTTCTGTCTAAATGGGGTTTTCTTCGGTCATACACTACTGTAGCTCACCAAGTCATTTGCTGCCGCTCACTACTGTGTTCTCACTTCTTAACAAAAGTTTATTCAGCCACACCTCATATTCAGCCTACACCTCACACTGATTTATTATCTCATGAAGGCCTGCTGTACTGCCATTGGCGGGTTTGTTTGTCATGTTTGGGACGACAGTAACAGACAGGCAAAAATCTTCATCTAGTTTTTATATTGCGAGTTATATTGAGTTGTATTGTGCATGAATGAATAATGCAATAGCACAGAGCTTGCCAAGAAACAACTTGCCAATTACTTCTTGTTCACCTGATGTGGACATTCAAAGCTGACATTTTGCACTTTAAATTCAGTCACTGTTTTATCTCAAATCTGTTGTGCTTGAGCCTCTCATCGAGACAACAAAACCTGTGTCACTGTACAGTTACTTGCGGAGTGCACTGATCGAGAGCAGCATGCAGGCTAAGTGCTATTATACCAGTCTTAGCTGTTCAGTAGCAGGCACGGTTTAGAAAAAAGCTGTGCTTTAAAGCTAGAGTGAGTCAATTCCCCTTAAGGAGTTGTTGTTACTCTAGCTGAAAAAAAGTGTAGAATGTGCACCCTCAGAGTCTCAGAGTCAATAGCCATTATGAAGCGGATTTTGGCAGAGAAGTAAGAACTCCATAGCGTTCTGGCTTAAGAGGTTGTTACAACTTTCTGCGAGCCTAGTTAAAGCAGCAAACAAAAAAGGAACATTTCTCACCCCTGACAGCTTCCAACAGAGAACATTATCTTAATAGGGAACTCATCAGAATTACTTAGAAAGAATAACTGCTTACAGAGAAACTTGCTCAGAAGAATATTTTGGGATTAGGTAGAGTGAAAGTGCGACTAAGTGTTTATTTTAAATCCTTTCCTCATGGTATTTGGCATCATCAAAGGCTTTATAAATGCAACGGTAATGGTCTCTTAAAAACATGGCACTACTATTTGTTCATAAAAGTCTTCTAAATCAGATAAAGTGTTTTTGATAACGATACAGATAAGGTCCAAACATTCACACAGCACACTGCGAATGACCTGACATTTCAGGACAGAAAAACAACTTCAAAACGGTCTAATGCCAGATGTTATAGAAATAAAGCCTGGATTTAAGATGTAGCTTTAGTCAGTCAAAGGCCTGGTAATCCAACTCAGACATGATCAGACAAGCTTGATGTGGCAGCAGCTACTATGATTGGTGCAGCCCCTAAATAGCAATAGTGTGCATATCCACAGCTTATATCACACATGCATTTGCATCGCTCTGGTATGTGTTCGGAGTACGATCGCTCCTACTTTAACCTGGTAGTTGCTACGCCTTTGTTTTCTTGCAGGACATGTGTGGGTATGTGGATTACTTGGATTATTATTTGATGGTAGTTTGTAGGATTAGGCCTCTGGAAGACCAGCTGTAGGCCTGATTTGCAGTTAGCCTACTTATAAAACCAGTCAGCACGTGAGCGAGCACATAAGAGTGAGTATTAGAAGAGAGAGGAGAGAGAGAGAGAGAGAAGAGGGAGAGGACAGGTAGGACTGCACTGCATCAACAAGACCATTATACAAAAGTGGATCTAGGTTGTTGCTTTTAACAGACATTAACTTCTTTAACTTCAACAGATTCAACTGCTCTTCTCTCTGTGTGTATTCGGGAAGAAATATGGCTATGCTATCAACAATAAAGGATTCAAAAACAACACCTTTCCGATGATCTAAAAAAAACTATAAGACTGAACCTGTACTCATTAATCTATTTTTTAGAGGCCTTAATATGACAGCATGAGTCATTGGCACAGAGGAACTGAACCAAAGACCAAGCAACCGTTCAACCATTCAACACTAGCAAAGGAGAGGAAGCGAGACACTGACCTGTCATTTCAGATTGCCCCAAGGAGAGAGCGTTCAAGCGCAACCACTGAGACCCACATGGCTAGGCCAAGCAAGACTGTCACTCGCATACATTATTTTATTTATTTACACAGAGTCTCTTTAAAACAGCGGTATGTGAAACTGGAATGTTGTTCATGCTGTCCATGTTTATTAAATGTGCCGTAACGCATCAGGAAGTTTTCAAAGGAGAGGATCCAACTTCATACCTTCCTCCTGATGTCTGTAAACTGGGAGAAGAGCAGCGACAGGTAGAAGGATAGTTCCAGGATGTAGTAGTAATGCAGGTCCACCGTTAGAGCCTATCCAGATACAAAGTGAAGTTAATGCAGTGACCAAAAAACGAAATATCTTACACTGTGTTGTGTTTCTGTAGCAAGTGAAAGTAAAAATAATGCTGAATTAAAGCTTTCAAAAATATTTTTAAAATTCAGTAAATCAAAACCAAACTGACTCTTATTCACAGCGTAAAAATATGTAAGATGTGTATGAAAATCAAGTCAGGAAAGAAAAATACCTGATAGGGGTAGTTGTACCAGCATTCTCTAGTGTTCCACAGCCACGGGGTCTAGAAAAAAAAGATAAAAAAAAATAATTGTGAGAAATTATTTAAAAAGTATAAGTTTTGCATTCTAATCAGAAAGATAGTGAGCATCTTTTAATGTATGACAATGGCTAATGTTGTATCGACCCTTATTGTATCTCAGCGTAAATAACTGAATTGTCAGGAAACATTCTGCCGATAATTAAATGCTTGACAAATAATGTGATTTCAGTGTTAGCCAATTTTTCCATTCAAACGTTTGTGTCAGCATGTTTACATGCCACAGATCTTCACAGAGACAAAGACTAATTCAATTACATGAAACTCCATTAGCCAGAGCCATCACAAACACTTGTGAAAAACATGATTAGTGTGTCATACAGCAGATCACTCTTGAAATGTCTCCCAATAGACATTAATTCTACTTCCTGGTACCTCATTTTAAATCAGCACATCAAATGAAAATGGCTGGGCCAAAATGCATTTCACAGGCTTTGAATATTAATTGTAATTCTCAAACGAGTACTCGAGTGCTCAAATCACAATACTGTCATATATAATAACAATATATATAATAATTTTAAGTATGTTTGTTACTGCAGATCAAAATATATCCAGTAGTAGGCAACAGTGTATTAACAGTCAAGCTGTAGCCCAGCTGCTCGCAAACTGTATGTTGATATGATAGAACTCACGCTTGTAGCCCTCTCATTCAAAAACAGCCTTTATGAGTCACTTCTATAGCATTTATGAGTCATGTATCGGAGAGTGTAATGCATTAGAAAGATCATTTTATTTATTGCCATTTTTGTTTATTATTTTTGTTTATTATTATTATTTTAATTTTTTTTATTGTTATTTTATTTGGCTAAACTGCTCTTTTTCATAGTGGAAAGCAGCAGTGAGTTGAGCTCAGTCACAGCTGAGTGCAGCAGAGGATTGAGGAGCTTTTGGAGCTACAAGCTTATCTGAACATAGAGGACCTCTCTGGAAGCAGCTCAGCAGTTACCTCACTCGTCTGGCGCAAACTGTCCTAAATGACTGAGCTCAGAGGACACAAGAGCCACCAAACACCCTCACAGCCATTGAAGATGACTTACTTTTCCATATATTAACAAAAACTGTCAGTCAACTGTACACAACACCTATATAATCTCCATAGAAAAGTATTGCCAATACAGTGGGACTCTCTGGAGCAGCTGCATGTGAGCCTAAGGTCACCCTGCCCAATGCTAAGCATCTGCTAGAGGGGTATAAAAAGGCCCCAACATTGGGTTGTGGTATAGTGGAATGCGTTCTCTGGAGAGATAGGGCTCTATCGAATACCTTTGGGATGAGCTGGAGTAGTTTTTGTGAACCAGAACTAATCATCCAACATCAGTAGCTGACCTCACTAGCACGCTTGTGGGTGAATGCAATCAAATCCTCATACCAAAATGTTCCATCACCTAGTGTAAAGCCTTCCCAGAAGAGCAGTTTCAGAAGAAACACTGGATAAGCAGGTATCTACAAACTTTTGGACATGCAGTATACTTCCAGATGGTGAAAGTAAAATATGAGCAGGGAAAGTAGTGCTTAGCTGAAGTATCTCTTTGTTATGAAAGGCAGCAGTAATTATTTTTCCGCAGTGCTCTCCAGAACAGCCTTCTACACCACGGTTCTGATTGAATTGGGGTGCTATGGGCTGAGGGATGGCTCCATCTGACACAGAGAAACACAGGCTCCAGGAGAGCTCTACTGGGTTTATGTCTGTTCTCTTTCAGTTCTGCTACTATTAATAACACTACTTGGACAGCCCTGGCCCGGCCGCGGCGAATGATGAACTCATTCTACAAAGTGCTTCGTCATGCAAGTTGATAAAACTAAAGTGTTTCTCCCTCAGGTCATCTCTCCTGATTACTGCTCCTGATCAGTAAGAGACAGGACAGAGCCATGCAGCATCCAGACTCTGCCAGGATATTCAATTATGCAAAAAACACTCTTAACACATGGTGCCCCATATTCATAATATTCATGACCTAATTAAAAGGCATGATCCCAGCATAATCAATTCATCTTTAATTTATGATATGTAATGATAATATGTAAATATCACTTTTATTATCATAACTTCACTGTGGCACTGAACAGCTGTGAAGATTCAGTGCTATGTATTGGCTTGCAGGGAATAATCTCTGCATTAGGGATACAGTGATGAATAATAAATAGCAGTTTTCAGAGACTGAGCCTGGCTGGAGAGATTTTGTGGCAGATGTTTCTTCCTTCACAGCAACAGTTCCAAAGCAACTGACATGCCCAAGATAACATCTCTCATTACTTCTCCTGTGTTCAAGCTGACTTTCACAACAGTGTTTCTGACTTTGTCCTATCCTTAAGACTAAAATATATATTAGGTTTAGATGAAGTTTAATCATGGCATATCCAATCATTAAAGCATCTAAAAATACACATTTTAGTCACTGAAAATAACCCCCAATTTTATTTGTATCTACTATATACACAATATATCTATTGTAAGTGTCTAAGTTTCCAGCCATCACTTCTAATTATAGAATTAAACTACTCTGCAAAAGTCAAAGACCATCCTTCATTTATTTAATATCCAGTCAGGAATCGGGAAAAAGCTGAACATTAACAGAAAATTACACAGAAGCTTCAACAAGTAAATATATTTTTTCAACATTTAGTGTATCCCCCCTTGCCTTTATTATGGGGTCTATTGTTTTTGGGATACTTTATTTCAGTTTTTCAAAGAAATCTGCAAGTTTTTTTTGCACACCTCCAAAGTTTTGTCTTAGAAGTTGGTTGCATTTTCTGCTTTGCACAGTCCAAGTAATCTCACAAAAAGAAAAAAAACAAAAAAAAAAAGTGATGAGATTTGGACTCTGGGGACTCTTTGCATTGTCCCCAGCATCTTCTTTTTTGCACATTTTCTTCCTTCTTTCTCTCAGTGGAAGGATGGACAGAAACACCTATGGATTTTTTCAGATGTGAAGCAGGAGTGGAGCTTGATTTTCTCCTCTCTCTCAAAGAGAAACCTTTATTTGTTTATCTGATGGTGGCAGTTTTAGTAGATTACAAGGTTTTGCACAGTTGTTAAAAGTTCAATTTTCTCTATTTGAATATTTACTCTAGTTTTAGAAACTCCTGTTTTTGCACTTATTTTCCTTTGACTTTCCCCTTCATTATGCAAGTGGATTATATTATATCTAATCTCAGAAATATCTCCTGAAAAATGAATAACTTGTGATTAATGGCCGTTTTGACTAGAAATTAAATAAATGAAGGGTGGTCTCGGACTTAGTGCTGCATAAATGCATTTGTAACTGCCTATACAGACATCATGAAGAAATACAGCTAAAACATAAACAGAGTGGGCTCTTTAAATGTGCCTGTCATGAAGGACGTAGGCTGTGCTACTGCCAGTAGCTTGTGTAGCACCCACACCAGATTGGCCCATTTGCTAGCTTGACCATGAAGCCAGCTGCCAGAGGACATCTTGGTGCCTCTGTTTAGGCATTTGGCTATACTGCCTCAGACAGTACTGTCCGCCAATTCCTGGCTCCTGGGTCCTGGCTCAGTCACTTCTCCCTGAGGACTGAAGCAGTAATCCAAGTCTACCCCTGGTACTTGGACCACTGTTTGGTGCCACAGCTGAAGAGATATTGGAATGGTGTGTCTAAGTTAAAGTCAAAGTCTGTCACTCCTTCTCACCACAGCCATATGTGGAGTGAGGAACAAAGTATAGAGCCTCCACAAGACCGTGCAGCACTTAACACAGAACAGCAGCAGATGTGAGCATAAGGTAACAACGGTACTAAAGACAATAAATACAGAAAATGCACAACAGGCCATTTCCCTAAAAATTCAGCGCAATTAAATTGTTAAGATGTAAAAAAAAAATGAGTCATTTGAGAGTTTTGATGTGAAACGCTCCATTGTAGAGAAACTTACTGAGTCAGAATTGTTCATGGGTGTAGCGATAGACATACCACTACACCTACAAAACGTTTAAAGTGCTAAACAAACACTAAACAAATGACTTGTTTTTTACAGAACATTCACAAAGGCTGCTAGCAAGGCTGCTGATGGTGTACTATCTGAATGTCAAGTATAATTTAGTAGAAATTGCAACTGTCACATGTGTGAGGTACATAAACATGTCCTTGTCTAAATGAGACTCTGACATCACACTCCTGCATACCACCAGAGTTAAGCAGTGATGGGGAAATTATGGACAGGCAGGCCCTGGCATGTATTTGTCATCTGAAAATGACACGATGGAAATGTTAAACAAATACGGAGATACATGTAGTCCAAACAAAAACTAGGGCAAACCTTACACAGTTGTGCCTCTGGGGAACTCAATAAGACTCACTCACTGTTCAACTTCATCACAATAACAACTGAACTGATGAATTTGAACATAAAACACCATCATGGTTAAAGTAACAAGACAATGTGTATCAAAACTTGATCTTTAGCACACGGATAACATTTTATGACCCCTTTATGTATGAACAGAACTGATGAAAAATAAGAATAAGGGGTAATTTAAGAGAAACCGCCCCCAGTGATACAAAAATCAGTTTCTGTTTATTTGAGTTTAAGAAGTGTGGCAGTTGAGAATGGATAATCAGTAAAGCACTGTTTAACTAAAACTATCAGAAAATTAGAATGTAAAATATAAATATAGGACTGTAAGGCAGAAATCAGTCATTGGAATTCTCTTTAAATTGACAGCCTTTGGTCGCACCCTATGCAACACGTTAATTTATGAAGATTGCTGCTCATTATTAATAACACTATATTAATACATTTTATAATTCTTGTTTCTGGGTCAATTCATTAGACTAAAAGTTCACGAACCTCACAATTCAAAAAGAACCATTCGTTTTTGAATCACTCTTAAATTCCCCATAAAGCTACACAAAGAGTAAAAACTAATACGGTGACAGCTGTGCAGGATTTGCATATAAAAACTGATTAGCCTAACTGTGTGACTGGCATGCAAACTAAATAATACATTGTATGCTTATGCATGTGAGGCAATTCAGTTTCAACATAAAATAAAGCGCGGATTGAATTAGTCAACGTTCAATGGATAAGCAGCTTAGACGAATGATTCAATGCTATTTGTTATGCACAAGTTCAAAGCTGGTGAAAGCTAACCTCGCTACCAACCCAACGCTCTGACAAAGCAAAAGCTGAGGCCAGTGAAGCTGGTGATTGGAGAACTTTCAACATAGCATTAATTTAGGCAAAACTCTTTATTTTTGAACAGGCACCTAAACACAAGCCTTAACAAAGGCTAAGAGAAGGCCTAGCACCACCCAACACACAATATAACATGAAATAGGAAGGCTGCCTGATTTACTGGCAATACATGCTACCTTCAGTGTCTTGCTTTCATTTTTTTTTTTTGTTTTCCCTTGCAGTATAATTATTGGGTGGGACAAAAGCAACAATATTCACCCCAACCAGTTCCAATGCTAATGGTCCTGACCACTGAAGAACAGGGTAAAAGGGGGCTAAAAAAGTATGCAGAGAAAAAGGTGTGTAATTGTAGAACTACAAAGTGCACATATATGTTATGTGGTGCTGATAAAATGGACCATGAGTGTAGATACAAGGAGGTGTACTTGATGAAGTGGCTATTTGGGACAGACAAAGAAATAAACAAACAGATGTGGCTAGAAAGCACTGTTTCTTCTGCTTGACCGGAGTCTGTCAAGAATTACCAGCCTTACCATCCACGATGACTTACCTTCAGTGTGGTTTTGTACCATGTCCTTTAGCTTCAAGGCTAAACAGAAAAAAGCAGGAAACATTTCTGTCCTGTAACTCATTTCTTTTTGACCTCAGTAGCACTCTTACCTTTTTAAGGTACCGCACCCCATAGGTAAATATGTACAGATAGAAGGTAAACCTCCACCTAGAAAAGGACAAACACAAAACAATCAATATGATTTAATCATGACATGAATGTTTGTTCTTAATCTGTATAGTCTGTAATATGTATTCTGCATGACATTTTACAAAGGTGAAAATGAAAACCTCAACTCAAAGGCACATCATACCACATGCAATAGTTCTAAATTTGATCCAGGGACACATTGCATGTTCCAAATTCACATTACTGAAGCTCTCCAGCCTGGGTTATGAATTTCAACTGCAAGGTGTAGTCCCTGAACGGTTCTAGCGTTACCAAGACAACATTCTGGAACACGTCCCTTTGACTGAGGCAACGCTCATGATCACAGCCCAGAGTGTTTAAAAATAACACTGTAAAGACACTGCGTTCAGTGCCTAATGCTGACTGAATGGTTAAAAGGATAGAAAGCTTATTGTGTAATTCGTAATTCGCAACAGCCTTCCAGAATTTCATCAGCAAGAAAAAAATGACAAAAGCTAATGGCATTGATGTCATTAATGTCTTTATGTGCGTGCTGTAAGCACATTGGCTGGGGTTTATAAAAGGCAGCAGAGGTTGGTGAGAAAAAACAGAGTGAGCAAGCGAGAGCAAGAGACAGCGAGAGTGAGAGAGAAAACAAACAATTCCTGCTTCTCTGCTTGTTAAGTTTAAACCCAATAACACCAGTGGACTTCCCCACCATAAGACCTACATTCCAGTATGAATCATCTTTATCCTAGTGTCTCTCTCACACTCACCCTCTCTCAACAACCTCTGCTACAGCCCCTTAAACAAAAGCCTTCCCCAGACTCCTGTTCATTCCACACATAGCTCAGATGGGAAACTTTCTTCTCTGTGACCACAAGTCTCTCTCTGCCTGCACTCTTCTTTATAACGGACAAGAGGTGATGCCTCCAAGATACAAGCCAATGAGCCCCAGCCAATCAGAGATCCACCAAATGACTCTGCATAAAACATCCATTGGGGTGTTAAACATAATATACAGCATTAATTAGGCCTGCAATATCTATTGAGACACTGCTCTCTTTTTCTGAATGCAACAACAAGGCCACTGAATACTGCTCTAGTCATTAAGGTAGATGAAGCCATACTGTACAAATTGATTTACAGTTAAAATGAATCTATATGCACAGAGAGCTTTTGTCAAGAAGCATGCTCAGATTGCTCCCTTGGCCTCCATGGCCAACCAATACAATAGCCAAAAGGAGATATTCTACACAGAGATACAGTAGCTTCTAATTTAGTCATGGCCAATTCTCGCCCACTAGCTACACTATATGGCCAAAAGTATGTGGAGATCTGACAATCACACCTATATGAGCTTGTTGGACATGCCATTCCAAAAACATGGTCTAACGCTTAATAGCTAAGCTGTTGTTGGTCCTACACACTTCCATTTAATAATAATAACGCTTACAGTTGCCCAGGGCCGACTTTTGGCAAAGGTGGCATCCTATGACAAAGCAACATTTAGTCAATGAGCTCTAGATCCTATTCCATGGGGCTTAGGATGGCCATGACAAAACCTTATTTCTGCAGCAAACCATTTTCGTGTTGAATTTGAAGTGTGCTTTGAATCACTGTACTGCTGAAAGATCCCACCAGTGCCCAGTTTACGCTTCCTGGATGAGGAAGTCAGGTTTTGATTTAATATCTGCTGGTACCTGATGATCCATTATATCATGTGTCTGAACAAGACCACCACCATACTTCACAGTGGGAATGAGGTACTTTTCTATATGGCTACTTTTGTGCCTACCCCAAACCCACCTCTAGTGTTTGTTGAAAAAAAAAGCTAGAACACAGTCCCACTTAAAGTCTGGTAAACTGTAGGTGCTTGAGTTTGTTGGTCCTTGACAGCAGAGGCTTTCTTCTGGCAACCCTCTCAAACAATTTGTGGTTATGTAGGTGACGTCTAACTGTAGTTTGGGAGATGTTCTAACCCCAAGACCTGACTAATGTCTGCACTTTCACATTTGTGATCCTCAGAGATTCTTTGGCCACTCAAAACATCCCACTCACTATGCGTGGTGTGAATATAGACATACTTCCTCTGCCCAACTGAGTCTTAACATCTCCAGTTGCTTTAAACTTCTTAATTATTGCCCCAATAGTGGAAATGAGATGTTCAACTGTTTACCTAATTTTTGTAGCAATTTCCCAATTTGTGCAGCTCAAAAATCTATTGTCGCAAACTGTATTAGCAGCTGTATTTCCTGGTTTTTCCTCAAACTTATGCGCTGAATAAAGAAATTTGGTCTGTGTGTCACTTCATATTTATACCCCAGTGAAACAGGTTCATGGCAGACCATTTAAGAGTTCCTAATTGCTAAGGTAAACTTTAAAACAAAATATGAATGGGAATATATTTCAGTTTTATTTCACTTATAAGAATTTCTAGGGTTGCCAACAATTATGGCACACATAGATTTGTGAAAAATATTTACTTTATGATAAGATTTAGGTTTTGTTTTTCAATCATTGAACTTTAAATAAAGGTTACAGATATTTAATAATATTTTAAATTAAAGATAAAAAGGACAAACAGTAAAGATTTTTTTTACCCCAGTGTTGTTCATGTTTACCAGGGGTGTCAATATTTGTGCAAGGCCGTAGGTCTAACTCTGTGACACACTACCAAGCACCAAGACATGAAAAGTCAGTCAGTGCATCTTTCTGCAGTGTCACTAATGCAACATCATTAGACAGCTCAACGTTCTTGAAGAAGAACGCTAACTGCAGTTCTGTTATGTCAGCGAACAGACGCCTACATAGGCTAGAAGTGATTGGCTGCTATCCCACCAGGAGAGATCAAAGCCAATATGCTCTCTTAGACTTTCGACAATGGTCTCCTGACAGAAGGGCCAATGCTTAGGCAGCTGCACCACTTGGCAGCCCCCCATAGCTCCTTAATAATGCAAGAAACCTCCTCCCTAATGTCAAAAGAAGATGTTAATATTGTTCTTCACCTAAATAACCCCAAATGCAAAATTTCACATGCATCGAACAATGTATTCGACAAACAGGAGCAAATAAAGTGCTAATTTTAAACTGATTATACTGCATGAAGTATAATAAAAATTAAACATGCAAGCCCACAAAGAAGGTAGACCCTAAGGCTGGGCAACTTGACAATATTTACCATTATAACCCTAGATTATTTCACAATGTCACAATATGCTTTTCTGAACATATCATGGACATTTTCAGTACTGAAAAGCACTTCCCAACTGCATGCTTCACTATAAAGAGAGCATAATTAGTCCTGTTTTATTGCATTTAGAGCAGCACAGGATATGTTGAATATCAATCACTGTATTTTTAGTTTTTGATCATTTTTTTTTAAATGTCGCACTATTTTGTCTTTTCCAATGTATCAGATTTCAGAAAAAATAAATATTGGGACATATCGTGTAGCATGAAAGCTTTTTGAAGAAGATTGTAATATCACATTTACATATGACCTATAACTTTATTGTATCAAACTGAATTAAGAAGTCTGTGAATCATTACACCCCTAGAAAGCATGTGCTGTTCCCTTCAATTAGCATGCTCTGGGGTGGCAAATCTGAGCCTTTAGGCATTTGAGTCAAGTTTGACCTTGTATGATCTGACAGAAGCAGAGAGAGAGTGAAAGGATGCTGCTATAAATCTAACTCTTACTGACTGAAGCCAAGCAGGAGTCTGCCTTGCTCCCCTGCTGAAAAGGCTGCAGTAGCTCAGCAGCTTACAGGTGATTCTGTATGACCGTTACTGTAGGCAGAGCACAGAAAACTCCCATTCTGATTTAAGATGCTGTTTGTACTCTATAGCCTTGGATGGGCTGTCAATACACTGCAGGATAAGTCTTTTCACTGGAGCACTGAAGACTACGGATGTTGATCGATCAGCGAGAAAGGCACTGCGCGATGGGTTTTAAGTTCCGTCTGCCCTTGTCAAATAAATGTGGGGGTTGGGGTGGGGGATGGGATCAATTCTGGCCTTTTAAAATGAAAAGGACAGTTTTCTCCTTTGAAAAACAAGCTGATTAAAAAGCACCCATTTTGAAGCTCAATCTTGATTAATTGTAAAAACAAATGAGCAGGACTTATTTACCTAACGATAGGTCAAGGCAGTTGCTTGGCAACAGGTTAGTCAAACAGTAAGCAAGAGAGCAAAAGAGAGTACATAAAAGAGTGTGTGTGTGTGTGTGTGTGTGTTTGGAGTGCCATCCAATCAGAGCTATTAATACATGATTACTGGGCTATGACTCACAACTCATGGTCCTTAGTCAGGTCCAGCTCAGAGCTGAAACACTGAGTGCATGCAAACAGCTCAATGCTTACAATACCGATAATGATTATGAATGGAAGCAAAGCAAAGGAATAACAGTAAAAATCAAGATGGACAGAAATATAAAAGGGTTCAAAAAACAGACTAATGATCTCTTACTGGAATATCTGAAAATATCAATATGAATTATGAAATTGACCACGCGCTCTGTGCTATGTTCAAGTCATATAGTGTTTCTATGACGACTTAAAATATTCCCTGTGCTCTGTGGGCGTTGTGAAATCCAATCTTTCTTCTGCGTTCTCTCAGTTGTATGAGCCTTCTCTTGCAAAAGACACAGAAGGTGTGAGAATCACTAGGGGGAGGGGTGCCAGAGCAATTTTAATGAGAAATTCCCATCTATATATATTACTGTAGCATCTGACATCTCACCTAACAATGGTAGAACCAGAAAGGCAGCAAGCATTTATTGTAGGACTAAGAGGATAGAGGTCTATATAAACATAGTGGTGCTGGGCTGTATTGATAAATATCAGTATCACAATATATTCTGAATCCATCCATGTATCAAGTAATACTAAAGTCTTACCAATAAAATTAAAGAACCTATATATTAAAAAAAAAATTACAGACCTGTTATAGCTTGTTTTGATTGGACACTTTTGTCTTGTTTCTTAAAATTGCACCCAATGGGAGCTTTGCACAGTATTGTAAATACTAACCTGACAGAAATTACATTTCCAGAAAGAAAGCATACTTTTTTTTAAGGTATCATTATTTTATTATATTTTAATATGTATTTGTTTAGTACACTAAACTGTGCTGACTTGGTGGTACTGACTTTTTTCCTTTTTCTTCTTTCTGGTAAGACCAGGTTTTCTGTAAGCAACTGCTGGTAAAAGTGGTCGGGTAGCACAGTGGAGAACACCAGAGACCAGGGTCAGATTCCCTGTCCAGGCAGAAACAGCAATTCTATTTTAAGAAGAGGCTTTGGGCAGGACTCGACATTACATTCAAATTGCACTGTAAATTGCTTTGAATAAGAACATTTGCTATATATAGAATTGCAAATGGAAGGTTCAATTCTGTTTTGCTCCAATAAAAAAAGACTGAAATGAGATAACCAAAGTGTAAACATGCACTATATGGCCATTAATATGTGGACACCCTTCCTAATTATTAAGTTCAGGTGTTTGTCACCCAAATTGCTAACAGGTGTATAAAATCAATCACATTACCATGCATTCTCAAAAGACAAATGTTTGTTGTAAAATGAGTCACACTGAAGAGCTCAGTGTGACTCACGTGGCACTGACAAAGGAAGCCATCTTTGCCACAAGTCAGTTTGTGAAATTTCTGTTATTCTTGATCTGCCCTGGTCAACTGTATGTGCTATTGTTGTGAAACAGAAATGTCTCGGAGCAGCAACAGCTCAGCCACAACGCAGTAAATCACACAAACTCACAGAGCAGGGCCGCCAGGGGCTTCATGAATCCCTTCATGAAAGCCTAAGATCACTATACACAATGCGTTGGCTGGAGTGGTGTAAAGCACGCCACCGCTGGACTCTGGAGCCATGGAAATGTTTTCTCTGGAGTGATGAATCTTGCTTCACTATCTGGTAGTCTGATGGACGAATATGGTTTAGGCAGATGCCAAGAAAACGCTACCTATCGGAATACGTAGTGCCAACAGTATAGTTTGGTGGAGGAGGAATAATGGTCTGGGGCTGTTTTTCAGGGTTTGGGTCAGCCTCTTTGTTCCAGTGAAGGGTCATGTTAACGCTACAGCATGCAAAGACATTTTAAACAAATGTATGCATCCAATTTTGTGGCAATAGTTTTGGAAAGGCCCTTGTGCGCAAAGAATGGTCCATAAAGACATGGTTTGACAAGTTTGGTGTGGAGAAACTCCAATGGCCTGCACAGAGCCTTGACCTCAGCCCCACTGGAATGTCAACTGTAAGCCAAGCCTTCTCTTCCATCACCAGTGCCTGACCTCAACAAATGCACTTTTGCCTGAATGGAGAGAAATTCCCACAGACACACATTTCGAAATCTTGTGAAAACCTTTCCCAGAAGAGTGGAGGCTGTTACAGCTGCAAAGGGGTGGGGTTGGGTCAGGGGGCGACTCCATAGTAATGCCCATGTTTTTAGAATGGGAGATCAACAAACTCATACAGGTAAGCTGTCAGGTGTCTACATACTTCTGGCCAGAAAGTGTAGCAAGGTCTCTGTCTGTCTTTCTCATAATTTGCCTCTCTTTCAGCCATTTAGTGTATTATGTATTATATAAAATGCACAATATATAATATGGCAATATTTAAAATTCACAAATTATATCATAGCCCAAGCATCACAATATCTCAACATGGGCTGCCACCCCTAATTTATGGGTTATGCACAGTACTTCTTTTTTTTATCAAAACCTAAATTATTTTAAGGAAGAATGAGAGAAGATACGGGTTAACTAAATGTTGCGGTCACTCTGATGACTGTTAAAGATAGTTCTTAATGTCTCGTTTCCCTGACGAGAGACGCATTTTGAGGGACAGTTCTCTTTGGATTACTCAAAAGCAGACTTGTTTTCTCAAAGTTGAAGAATTTCTTTTGCATCTTCAAAGACTTTCTCTTAATTACCTCTTTGAAAAGAATTACAGTATCTACTGTTAAAGCTGAGCGGATTATAACTCCTGCCTTTAGGGGATTTTAAATGTAACTGAATCACAGAGGCAGAACGAAGGCATGCCCATGCAGACTCTTACTACTGAGGCTGCAGATAAGAGAGATCCTTCACCAGAGAGAGAGAGCGAGCATGCAGGAGAGAGGACTGCTGTGACAGGCTGGTAAATGAGTGACTGTGTGCCTAGTCTCCCTAATCAACTGTCCCTGGCCTCATTGCGTCTACCACTTTGCCTTTTGGTTGCTGTTAAGAAAAGAGGAAATGCAATCTGGCAACAGCTGAAGTCCTACCACACGTCTAGCCTTCAAACAAAGAAATAATTACATTGAGATTACGTCAGGGCCACAGAGTTTTGGCTGTTCCTACATATGCATCTCTGATGTTCCCTAGTGAAGCACACTAGTTCATGAAGTTTTGTGTCAGACATTAATGTCCTTTCAAGTAAAGTCTGTTTCTAAGGTTCAGTCAGGACGCTTGTGTGACACTTGAACAACATCTGCACGTTATAGCCACTACAATTTCAGCAGTTTCAATATGTATTTCATCCAATCCTTTGGACAGAGAGGGCGCTGAGAGAGCCAGAGGTGATGGAGAAGGAGAGATGACGCATTGGATAAATACAAGAGAGAGAGAAGTGCTTGAGACAGTTGAGAGAGGACAGTCAGAAAGGAGTGGTGAGAGAGGAGATGAGGACCAAGAATACGAACCTGAGAGAAAGAGAGAAACAGCAGTGCTGGATGGATAAGGTGGTATCAAAGATAACTGCTGTATGCATCACATCCAATTACACACACACCATTCTAAGGCATGCCCACAGCGAGATACATACATAGACATCACCACATAGTCGCACTGCTTCATGTTTATAAAAGCAAAGCATCCAGCAGTGAATTCTTATCCTCCTTTGCAAACACTCTCCGAGAGACTCAGGCAAGCTGTGGGTTTCAATCAACTTCTGTTTCTTCATTCAGCAGTAACACAGTAAATGCACTTCATCTCTTCGCCACTGCACAATTACAGGTACACTCTGGCCAAAATGACCAATTTAAATTGACCTTTCTACCCTGTCAGTTACCAACCCTGGTCATAGCAAGCACAATTCATCATATTATCTAAAAGACAAATTCTTGATTTCCTGAAATATTCCATCAAAATATTATGATCTTTACCTGCCTTTTCAATGTTTGTCATTGGGCACCTCCCGCTCCCCCTCCCACCACCTACTACTAAGTGCTCAGAGACCCTCCATAAAGCCCTACTGGGAGAGATTTAATTTAGCAGGGGGACATCTATAATAAAATTTTACACATCTGTTCAGTGATAAAATTTTGGGCCGTGGGCCGTTTTGGCATGTGTTTTTTTGCTAGCTGGTGAATAGAAGAGCACCAGATAGTCAATGTTACTGCTTGGAAGCCGAATATGTTATTGCAACTGTATAACTGTGGTAACTGTCTTCAAATCATTACAATGGGGAGAATGGATTACTCAAAAGACAGAATCAAAGAAAGAAGACAGAATCGTGTTGTCTTTATGATCTACTTTGCTGGATATGCCAATTATACAGCTTTCAAATCTCTCTAGAATTCTCTCTCACTGGTTTAAAGTGCTGCACGTCCTAAATATACATCATTTTACTGTTGTGCACTAACCACTGCTTTGCAAACATATTTTTGCAAGAAAGCTGTGAAAAACAACACCTTTGCATATTTAGCAGATGCTCATTCAGTGGTAGCCGTCTTGCTCAGTGACTCGGTCTGCAGTGCAACAGTGTTATCCAGTATGCTAGCCAAACGCTCTGGCTTTAGCGTTCATCTATTCATAGATTCCATATCCAGTTGAGCTGCACTCTAGAGGCATTCTTCAGCTTAACTGTCTTTGATTTAAAAAAAGCTATCTTGTTTGATGACCAAGATAAGAAGTCTAATTCTAAGTCCACTAATGCTAGCTTTTTTGTCTTGTTTAGTGTATAGATCAGTGGCTAGGCTGGGAAGGGCTGATCACCCAATGGTTATTACAAATTTGCGTAACGCATGCTGGGTTCTATAGGGAGAGCGCGTTGATGAACAAAAACATGAAAATGACATCAAACTGTGAAGTCTATCAAACCAAAGCCGATCGATACAACACAGCACTAAAGAATACACAGAATACTGCACAGCACAACAAGTGAGATAATAAAGGGCAATTACACTAATTGTTTTAAAATTTCTGCATTATTCAGCTGTTTAGATGTAAACAGAGTCATTCAGAGTGGTTTGATGGTAAAGGGTTAACTGTTGAGAAAGATGGATTTCTTTATAGGAACCAGGGGTCACAATGTCTACAGTGCAAATAAAGCTATTTTATTTACTATACAAACCACCAGTGAACGTACATGTGTCTTCTGGGTTTTTATGTGCAACGTTAATATTGATAAATAGTAAATCAGAAAAAATATGTTTAATTTATGGACTATTTTGCCTTTCGATGACCTAAATGTACCTCTCCACCATAAATGTGTTTTAAAATATAAGATTTAGGCCAAAACTTTATCTCAGAACTATCTTAAAACAATGTCTCAGGCATCAGGCACTATATTCGTAGCCATTACAACTCTGTGATGTAGCTTTTAGAGGCACAAAACGCTGCAGACATCTGGTTTACATCACCACTGCTGTAATCAATTCTGACTAAATGGAACATTTCACATCAAACCACTCTACAAACTCATGTTACAGCAAATGGTCCACACCTAGATCCCCTAGTGATCTATTTCCAAAGGCTTAAAAGTTGTCATGTGTCTTACATGCTTTCGCAGAAACGGGTCAGTGTGCTGGGCTTCTCCTGGTTGCGTCTCTGCCGAAACCAGCGCTGGATTGTCCTCACATCCCAATCCAGCTGCTTAGACAGACCCTCTAACCTCTTCTCATCAGGATGCTGAGAGAGACAACACAACATGCGTCACAGACTTAACACCACTGGTCTAGAACTATTCTGAGGAGTGTATATTAACTTCAACCAGCTAGAGCTCAGGCTTTTCTAATTCTAAACCTGTCACAACACATTGCATGTTAACAACATGGAATGACTTTAGTATGCAAATTAATTTAGGATTTCGTCTAACAGTCAGTTCAGAGAACAAAGCTTTGTGAGCTTTATGTAAGCTACACTATAAAATAAGACAAGTATAAACAGATTGATGATATACTGTTAAAATGTAATTAAATTAGTAAGGCAGTGTATACAAAACAAAAAACAATAGGGACATTCCAGAGGCCCTGCATAACATTTAAAAACATTAATATATTATTGCAGCCGATTTATATCAAACATCAGTTACATTCAGAGTTATAAGAACATGCTCAACTTGAAATTTGACAAAAAATAGGCAGCTGATATGGGAAATTAGTTCCCCTTTCACTGAACAGTTATTACTTTCACATATTCATATGAAAGAGTCCCATTAACAACAAGCTCATTCCAACCTAATCATGAATCAAATTAGCTGGTCCCTCATCTATTACAATGAGTAGCCCTAAGCCCATTTCACATGCACACTTCTTCAATGAGGTGTCTGCTCATTCTTAGAGCAGGCTGAGGCTGCACGCTTATGAATCTGAACGTTTGTCAAGGAAACTTATTTCTTCGGTGTGCTAAAAATAGCGCCAATGCGTCAGCAGAAGCTGGCCCTGATAGAGCTGGGCATACCAAGGAGGCTCACTACCCGTCTACTTTTAAATGTTCTAGAGATCCATAGTTGATACAATCAGGTCATTCTGAATGACAATATCTACTACTGACAAAATCAAGTACAGTGCTTTTGTAAGACATAATGTACAGATATTTAAGGCTAATATAAACCCTAAACTGACTCATTAATGTTTACTAAAGCAATAAGCCATGAGGGGCTGTGTCTTACAGTGATTTTATCATGGCTAAGGGGTGTTCGTACTCCTGATAAAATCAGTGTAAAATCACTCTGTCCTCCTTCAGCAGTTCAAGCAACTATGGACTACTGAAGGAGGACGAGAACCTTCAGTCACCCATCACTGAATATCGCAGTCATTTCATTCATGTTTTCTTTTTCATCTTTTTTTCATAGCAGATGAAAATGTTACAATACAGCAGTGTTTAATGCCGAATCCCTTACTTTATAAGTGTTTTCGCTCACCAAATTACCACTGCAACAATAATGCTAACACTAAGACACTACTTAAGGCAGATCTACCAAAACACAAGCATGTAATATTCTTTACTTTCTTAACATTCTTTAATTTTGCATTTTTATAGTGAATCCTATAGTAAATACTTCAGCCCTTGTAAATACTTCAAAGTGTAACACTGAATGTTAATGGAGAATCACTTTAGCCTGTTAGCTATCTTTCAGCCACTTTAGCCTGCCATCGTTTAGTCTAGTCTAGTCTCAGTTTAAACAAAAACTGGGTTCTTATTTCATCTATGAAACACACTTGGTGGTCCATGTGAAGAGCATAACAGTTCAAACAACACAATGTTTTCAGTGATTTGATGTGTATATATTAGGTGCATGTTTTATGCATTTTACGAAGACTTCAAATGCAGCTGAACCAATCAGATTTGAGGACCGGAACTGACTAAACATGCTTTCTCATCATTTAGAGGTGGGCAATATGAACTTAAAATTATACCGTTATACTTTCCACTAGCTGGACAATGATATGACGTCATGACATACACACAAATTAATTTATAGTTTATTATACATAATTGATTATAATTGTATTGTTTTATTTGTTACATTTATATTTAGATTTGTTTAGTTTATTCATTATAATTATAGTAATAACAATAATAATTATTTTATTATTAATAAAATTAATAATAATAGTTTACGCTCTGCACATGCTTGGTTCATTAGAACAGTTTAAGATTCAAAGTCAATGTTTTATTAGTCCTGGGCGCGGAGCTGTTTGAGGTTGTTTTGGGCTTATCATGGTATTGATGATAGGGTGAAATCCATATCATTGGACAGCATCAGACTGCTATTGAATTTTACCTTGGTATACCTCTGACCCCTTCCATTAAGATACATGACTCTGAGTGAGTAATTTTTGTGTGCAAAAATTGTGCATAATGTACATCAATCATACATCAAATGTATATCAATCTGGCCTCAATATCCTGGCAATACTGTTACTTAGAAAATGAGGTTTGAATAACAAAGTGAGCCACTATTCTTTGAGAAAGGGAAGAAACTGCCTGAAATACAAGTACTGTTACTATATCACTCATCAACCCTTCACAATGTGTTGTATATGCTTGTTACAAAGTTATTAAAAAACTCCAGCGCAGGTTTTGGGACAGTCAATATCTATTGTAAAATCTTAAAACTCTTTTGGAAACTTGCATTAGTGATTCTTTGACGTGGAGCTTTAATTCTGATCATATCATTAAAAAATCTCAACAAAGGTTGTTCTTTTTGAGACCGCTGCAAATGCAAGTAAGAAGAGATCTACTGATTACACTTTATTCATCCATTATCAAGAGTGTTCCTTCGTCATCTGAAACTCGTAAGGTATTGGAATAGCTCTTTCTTCAGGTGTTTATACTCTAGCGCAAAACAAGAGAACCCCTTTCAAAAATATCTTTTTTCCTAATTTGATAAGGTTACTAAACTGAGTATTGTATTTCATTATAGTCTATCCGTAAGACAGACAGATATACTCTATATATATTCTATTCCTATTCTCTCATATTGTACTCTAATATATATCTATTTTTATTTCTGCCTAACTTATGTCTATCTACCTAACTTATGTCTATCTATCCATCTATACATCTGTTTATCTGTCCATCTATCCAAGACTTCCAGCCTTTGTAAGTATGCCTTGATGAAATTATTGTGAAACTCATCATGGTTCTCCTATACTAAATGCTGTATATTGTGTGAGATTTTGTTTAGCATGTATTTATTATATTGTATGAATATGTGTATTGTGTCAAGTAAGTAGCACCGTTCAATACATAAATCTAGATAGGCCACACTAAAATGTAATACTAAAAAGGAAGGCTTCGTACCTTGGTGATAGCAGTGAAGACCTTCTCCAGAATGGCATTAGGCTGAGCCTTCTGAGGTCCATTCGCTTGTATCTTCAGTGCCAGAGCACAAGGTCTTGCAATGAACCTGCAACAATACAACAGCACTGTAAAACATATTGAATACCAGTTTACACAATGACAGCCAGACAAATTCTGACAAAATAAACAGATCAGAATAAACATGTCAGTGGTGCCTATAGCAACACGTATTCTGTCATCTGTCAGATGGAGATCTGTGTTTCTGTGTTGGTATTGTTCCCAGTGAGATTTCTTTTTTTTTTTTTCATTTTATTTACAAGAAGGAGGATAACCCAGAATATCAACCTTATTACAGAGCAGCTTCAAAGACATGATTATATTGTAAGAAATGTAATTAGTCTTATCGATAAGACAATAACAACAAGCATGCTGAATGAATGATGGAAGATGTAATACTCGGGGCTAAATTTTGAAAAGCATTAACTGTCGTCACTAAATAGGACGGAGTTTTTTTCATGCATGACAGAAAATCTGGCCATAGTTATTTCTTGCAAGTACAGTGCAAAAATGCAAAACAGCTCCTTTCTGGCAGAGAGAAAATACAAAAACACTAAGTCCATCAAGCACATCAAGAACCACAGGACCAAACAAAGAGGAAGTAGCATCTGACTAATGCAAAACAATGCATTCACTTGAAAAGTGTTTACTATAAATCTTACACATTTCTATTTGAACAGCTGTCAACTTAATTTGTCAGAATAATTAGATAAGATAATTGCTATTTAATTCAGTTTGAGTAAATGATTCCAAAAGGCACACAATACAGAAAACAATCATATTATACTACACATAGAGATGTGATACTTATTTTTGCTTTATTAAAAAGTTTAGATGTAAATAAAGTCATTCATTATAGTTTGTTTGTGAAATGCTCAGGAAGTTGGCCTAAAACCTGCCAAAAATATCCAAAAAAGAGACATCGTAACAATAGCAGATCTCTTTTTGGTGCTAAATAGAATATTTTTTATAAAGATTCTATATAGACCCATATACAACACATTCTCCATCAATCTAAAGAACATTTTCGCCATACGAAAGAACCATTTAAGTATGCAAAGGGTTCTTTGAGTGTTCATGGTCCTATATAGAGCCACTGTCTTTACTAAAGAACCAAAGAACCATCTTTGTAAAGAGTATACAAGGACTCAAGACACATGTAGGTCCACTAGTCATTTTGGACAGCAAATTAAAGGGCTAATTTAGCATTGTAAACATGTTTCTTGGTAAACATTACGACCCCTGGTTCCTATCACCACCACTGTAAAGAAGTCTAATTATACAGATATGCAGAAAAATAAGTACAATTTCCCTTTAAGACTTTTTCAGACTTGGACTGAGGTTGACTTGTGTCTGTAAAAGTAGCAGAAGGTGTTTCATCCTAGTACTAACCTCCAGAACAGAAAAAAAAAACATCCCCAGAGAGTTGAGCAGAGCGCAGCCCAAACTCTAAGAGAGGAACTGATAAAAATGCAGAATCTACTTCACACAATGCAGCACTTTCACTAACAATGCATTCAGAGGTACAGCTGAGCAACTTCCCCCTTAGAAATGGTCAAATTAGAATAAACCATAAGCGATAAGGCTAAAATCACGCAGGGAGAAGTTTTATGATCTGCTGGTCCATTTTGGCTCTGGGCTGAGGTGTCTCAGAGTGAAAAACGAAAAAGCTAACAGCAGGGAAACTTTAATAGCACATTACTGCTAAGATTCCTCTGTGCAAGTCTCCTTGTAAGCTGACCAATATGCAGTAAAAATAGCACAGTGAATTCCGCAACTAAAATGCAGCTATTCCTTTCATAAGCATGACCTTTTTGTGTTTAACTAAACAATCCACAGGATTAAAGTTTGGAATTATAATGAATTATACACTAAAGAGGTATAAGACAATACATCAAATGCGACTAGACATTTTAAAGGATTAGGAATTGCTGTTGATGCCGCCTCTAATTTGGGGTCAAGTGCTTGGGGTCAGTCCTAATCTTGCAGCTGGTATTACAATGCATCCATGACAACAGGATACACAAGCAATGAGATATTTCTTTTTTATGTGCTCTTGCCAAAGGAAAGCCTAAAAAGAGAAAAGTGAAAGCTGACCATTATTTGATATGTGTTTTAATGCACAATGTAAATGCATGAGAGGTAACTGATACAGATCTAATCATATAACTTCATGCGCAAATACTTACTATTTCATCCAAGAACCCTTTCACAACTCTAACTCTGTCTACAAGATAATATTGCTATGAGCTGTGAAACAGCAGACTGCGTGTCTTACACAAGGGAGGTAAAAGATGCAGTGTGCTGTTGGGGTCAGAACAGGGGGACTTTAGAGCAGATGGTCCTACACAAGAAGGCAAAATAGCACACTGTCCCGTCCCATAGGGCACTCTTTTCATCTACCACATAGATGTCATACAGGGGCCTTCAAGGCTGTTTCTGGCTATAAGCGGTTCAAGTAGTCGCTTAGGGCCCCCAAGCCACCAGAGGCCACCCTGAATATACTTTTTACATTTTATTTATAGCTCTAAATTTATTTTTAAAAAACAACATATTGCAGAGATTCTTACTTGTCCTAGACAAAGTAAATTAAGAGCTATTTTTAGTGGACCCCTTAAGTATGATGTTGCTTAATTAGGGCCCCCAAATGTTCTGAAAGGGTCCTAGGAGCCTTGTACTCTCTGCAATAACACCAAAATCCTTACTGAAAGTCATTCGGAGCTATGATGAAGTATCTGGTCTTAAAAATATACAAGAAAAGGCAACATGAACACTGCTAACTTAGCTGTTAGTGTTAATGCTGAGAAACGGGGAGAAAAGGTTAAGAGCGCTGCCCCGCTGCGGGCAGCTAACGGGGAAACTGCACCGCAGATCCAGCGTGCACTTCGCGCATGGACCTCATGTCTAGGACTTTTAGGCCAGCTAGCTCAATACATCTTACAGACCTGAATCAATCTGTTCAAACGTGCAAAGTTTCCCGCACAAAACACGCTTTCAGGCTAACGCACAACGACATAGAGCGAGCTGGTTTAGCCTAAACCGTTAGTGCATGAAGAAGTGGGCCAGATCGCAGTGCTGTCATTGTCTGGATGCGTGGCTATGTGGCAGTGTGCCTCCCAAAAAGACCCCCGTCCCACTGCCAGACAGACAATGTGCTCTGAATGAAACACCGAGCCGAAAAATCTCCAGCCTGACCCTTTTACGTGTAACAGCTAGTCGTGGACGTACCTCTCGAACACGAGTCGGATCATGAAGACGCAGAAGGCTAAAGGACATGCCAGATACAGATCCTCCGCTTGCGGGAAGGTTGACTCATCCGTGTTTTTTAAGTCAGCCCAGGTTACATTGTGAGGCAGCCAAAACCTCTCGTTCCAAAACCACGCCAAAATGCCGGCCATCGCCCCAGATTCCTGCCTCCGATCCTCACGTCTCTGCTGAAGCCTCTGATAAACTGGACTCAATGGCCGAAGCTCGCTTACAGTCGTCTTTTACGATTGATCTTTGCAGCTCCTGGAGGATGATGGTGATGGTGATGGCATCAGTTTTAGCTCCGCCCCTTTGTAGTTTATTTCTCTCCTGCGTTCTTCAGCGTGGAGTGACGCTATCGGCTTCTCCGCCGCTGATTGGTGGAGACTCTTGTCCCCCCTCCCACCGCTTAAAGGTGCCCCACCGATGGGATGGAAACGTGGTAGTGTCGCTGTTTTCAGTCTATCATTAAACAAAACCATGTTATGATTCCTAAAACCGTAATCCATTAAACCACTATAACTATATACAAATTGCAGTCCTTTGCCTGATTTGATAGTCACCGAATAGGGACATCGAGGGTGCTAAGGCTTTATGGTAATTACTTACATTTATTTAGAACGTTTTATAACATTTTACAATTTATTACTAATTACAGAAAACCAACATCATATTATAACCCTATATGAATACAGGTATCTCTAAATTGTTTGAGCCACGTGCATTTTCTTCTTGGTAAATGGCGCCACCTACTGGACATACTAGACAGAAGAAACTCAGTTTCATATTTCAGTTTACCACTAAAGTGCAGGTCAGCTGCGTCCATCTTATCCCTTAGGTGTAGCAAATGTGTGACCTTTAAATCATAAATCATCTATTCGCGTAAAAGCATATAACTCATGTATATAAATGCTTATATCTAGGTTGCTCTGTTACCCACATTTGCGTCTCATATTTCCTAGCTTCTTCATGATCTGAGCTAGATGTGGTAAAGCGTGCAGTGCAAGAAGCGCTCAAGACTGGGAGGAATCTGCGTTCGGCTAAATGTCGCCCTCTGCTGGACGAAGGGTGTTCATGTGCGTTATGCCGCGTTCAAGTCATTTCAGAATTCATGGATGTCCGTCAATAAGCCGTTATCTTTCTCCGTGTGTAGTTCCCTTTGTCCATACACCGCATGTTTTAGCGTTTACCCTCATGTACCATACCGTATTCAACCCAAGAGCTTAACTTTTTTTAATCAGGGTAAAAATGCAGAGTATACTGTCTCCAGCTCTGAAATTGGGAACTACTGTGTTAAATAACAGAGTCATAAACTCTGGAAGGACAAAACACAATTCAAGGAGTCTAGGCTGGTTCTCATCTTGAACTTAAGACATGACTTTCAATTATTATTTCATAATTAACAGCACTATATGGTTTAGCTTAAGAGATCACATTTGTATGTAAAAAATATCATTTAATGTGTAATAAAATTACCATTGACTGTAAAATGTAAAATACTCCCCTAAAAAGATATGCAACCAGAATTTTATGATACAACACAGTTATGGGTTATAGAGCGATGTCAGTCTGTTTTAGCGAGTAAAGGCTGTCACAATGTCAGTTAAAACTGGAACATTTGTAAACACTAAATAAGCCAATATTTCAGGGCCTCATATTCTGCAGATCGTTGTTCCATGTCACATCTTCGGTTAAAGGTGCAAATGAATAATTCTTTAAAAAAAAAAACAACAAAAAACAAAAACAAACTCGCTAATTTATATTAGATTATATTTCACTGGATGCCGCTCAATCCTGTATATTAATTACACTAAAGAACTCCGAGGATCCACAAATCAGTTCCCTCAATGCTTTAACGAGTGAAGACGTTAAGGTGTTCACTCTAACGTTCAGCCAGTGACAGTTAGTTCCACTCGAGATAGAAAGGAAATAGCTTAAACTTCCTCTTCAAAAAAATTCGCGCATCCGTCTCATTCTCCCTGAATAACTTTTCTAACGGGGTAAGCTGAAGAGGAAGCCCTAAAACAGATGTTTAGGCTGTATTTGCTGAGCAGTTTGGTGTCTGGGCGGTTCTCCTGCCGTTTCTCTAGCGGGCAGTAACCCTCCCCGGCGGTGTACAGAAGCTGAGGCTGAAGCTGCTGCTGTGTGGAGGTGAAAGTGCCAATAAACGGAGCTCCGCGCCGTTAGCCTAGCATAGCAGCCCAACCGCAGCATCATGGCGGAGCAAGGCGAGTCTCCGGCTCCCGGCCAGAATCCGCAACCAGTGCTCACAACCAGCTGGCCGATTGTCAAGGAGGCGTACGAGCTGCAGGAGGTTATAGGTGGGTAAGGACGGCTTTAGTTACATTGTGAGCTGCGGTAGTGACGGTTCCGCTACTTGTGGGGCTGGTGGGTTGAATGGCGAAGCGGGCCTACCGGCTTTTTCATGCGCTAGCGTTACAGCTCCGGTGAAGCAGCCTGTTCACTAATGCAATGCGGATGTGACAGACCGTCAACGCTGAATTTGACCACTGGCTACAGCACAAGAGATTCCGCTTTAGACTTTAGGCAAATCCGTATGGAAATCTTGTTCTTGGGCATCGTTTTGAAACAGTGTGATAGATTGCCAGTGCTGCTTTCTAATGGCACGTGTCCAGTAAGATGTCAGACATTTATTAATGGCATGTAGTCTGTCTGGATCTGGATCCATGAAAGCACATCACAGGTAAAGTCTGCTTCAGGTCCTTGATGATGACATGTCTTAGTCACTTTTGCAGGCATTTAAGATTCCTAGAAAATAGTGTTGAACAGGCTGTTTATAATTACAATAGTTTGTATTATGATCAGTATCATTATTGTTACCCCAGGGTATTTGCTGTGTGATATATGCTGCTTCCCTGGTTGCTTTGCATTGTTATGGTGACAACACTCTAAAAGCTTTTCTGATAACAGCTTACAGTTTCTTATTTGCCATGTCAGTGGTCAGCTGTAGTTATATGATATAGCTAAAGCTTTGTCATTATCATGTTGTGTGTAGGATGGATTGGCCCATCATTGTCAAATTCTGAAATGCTATTTGATTCACCTTTTCTTGCTACTTCACTCTCTTACAGACGCCCTCTGTTGGATGATGCTGGCTCATTGCTCCCTATCGTGTTCATTACTTCATTGATAACTTATATCTGTTTTATTACATCACTGTTTGCTCTGTAGGGTTTTCAAATAAAGACTGTTAAATAGCAGTTTAGCACAGCTTTAGACTCTTCCATGGCTCAGAGCCATAGATAAAGCTGACCACTGTAGAGGAGCTGTTCAAGGGCCATATCATATCAGCTGATAAGAGGAAGCACTGTTAGAGAGGTCCCGTGCAGTTCATCTGTGCTGTTTCTAATCAGCACTACTGTACGTTCAGGACCCCCTCCTTCTTATCTGTCAGCAGCAGTTGGCATGGTGTGTGTGGTGGGTCACACACTCTGTCGGTGTGAACAGCAGCACTACGTTTGTGCATGGTAATTGTGAACAGGCCCTCTGTATTGATGGTGTGTAGTATGACTGTTACATGTGCAGTGTTATCTGCTCTCATTTCCTAGAAGCTGTGTGTTTGTAATGTTTGAGGCCACACACTATCACTCAGATATACTGAACATGTAGAAGTGACAAGCTTCCTCATCAGTCAACATCAAACAACTTGGTTTTGCATAGGGTTGGCAATATGACAGTATGTTGTTGTTATCAAGATAAATTATGTCATAAATGCATCCTGAGTATTGTCAATAGTTCTGAACAGCTGCATGTATCATAAATAATTAACAATTGTTTGAATTTTTCAAGCTTTTTATTATTTATTTTTGCAAACGTTTAACTAAAAATCTTTAGGTCTTCATAGCCTTTTTAAAATGTGATGCTAATGTTTTGCTGGATTGTTTTCACAGATCTAACTTGTTTGTAAACCTTAGAAAAACTAAATATTGTGATACTAATTGTACTTCATAAAACTGTCATCAGGTACTCTAATGGTAACATGGTTACCAGTTTCTGGCTTCCACTAGGAGCAAATGTTGCCCATTCTTTCATGCTGAATTATTTCAACTGCAATATTTGTGGCACTTCTTGCATGTACAACTTGTTTCAAATCCCCCTCAGCAATTTAGTGAAATTCAGATCTGCACTTTGACTAGACCGTTCCATAACCCTTCATTTGTTCCCTTTGAGCCATTCCTTGGTGGATTTACTTGTATGTTTGGGATCTTTATCCCGTTGAAAGGTCCACTTTTTCAGCTTCAACTTTTTGGCAGATGGCCTCACATTTCCCTCTGGTATGAAAGAGAACTCCTAGTCAATTCTATGATTGCAAGTTTGCCAGGCCCTACAGTAGCAAAGCAGCTCCATACCATGACATTCCCACCACCATGCTTTAGAGTTGATATGAGACCTTTCTGATCAAATGCTGTCTTTGGTTTTGCCAAACATGGCCTCTGGTATTGTGGTCTTTGACTCGCCTGTCCATAGCACATTGTTCCAGAAGTTCTGGTCCTTGCCTAGATATTGATTAGCAAACTTGCCCTGATGTTCTTTTAAGACAACAAATGATTCCTCCTAGCACACCTCCCATGTAGATCAAATTTGTACAGTCTTGTTCTAATGGTAGATGCATGCACTTAGATATCCACAGTGACGAGCTACTTGCAGGTTCTGTGATTAAATTTTGGGGTTCTTCTTTTAGTATCTTATGGTCTGCTCTTGGATTAAATTTGTTGGGGTGGCTTGGCCAGGCCTGGACATGTTGGCATTGGTTTTAAATCTTGTCTTCTTGTAGATGATCTTCTGGACAGCGGAATGATTGATTTCTAATATTTTGGAAACAGTTCTCAGACACCTTCTCAGAGTATATGTACATACATACAGCGGTATACTTCCTTTTTCCACATAAGGAAATTGTATTTCTGTTTATTTCAATTGTGTAAAGGATGAAAAAAAATTTTTTAGAGGTACTTGTTAAATTCTGTCACCTTTATCAATGTCCAGACATGCTGATAAAGTTAAATCATTTCACAGGGTGTTCTTACTTCTTCACATGACTGAATAATACTTTTTTCACTGCGTTAATATAGGCAGTGGGGCCACAGCAGTAGTCCAGGCTGCTCTCTGCGTCCCTCGACAAGAGCGTGTTGCCATCAAGAGGATCAACCTGGAGAAATGCCAGACCAGCATGGAAGAACTACTGGTAAGGCCTGATAAATCCTCAATAATAGTCCTTTAATCTCTGCCTCTGCCTTTTATGTACAATAACAGACACATGCTATTTTGTTTGTCCAGATTTCTTTTTTCTTCTCCCTGTACAGAATCCTCTGTGTGCTGCACAATATTAGCTTAGAGTACTCAGCAGAGTTGATGGTATTCAGATATAACCGTTTAAAAGTCACAACCAGAGCTAGAATATGTGGGTCACAGCTTAATTCACTGTCATTTATGAATGAAATGTCAGTAGCCATATGAATTCAAACACAAGTGGTAAATAGAGATGACAAGAATCTTTTGACTTTTTCTGTTGGTTGTGTGTCCTCTGTCTCTGCTGTGTGCAGTTGTTGGTGTTTCATGACATTGAAGGTTAAAGTAGAACTTAAAAGTAGTTTCACCAATAATCATTTCGACACCGTATTCCGCGTTAAAACATATACCCTCGAGAATGCACAATAAGCATAAAACATATACCCAAAGAGATTGACCAATATTAGCAGAAAATGCTGGATCGGGTATTGAGGGTAGGGGTAGGGGGATGGATCCACTGAGCCACTTACATTGTGTGGTAGTGTGTTTGAGTAGTTTGAGCATATTAGACTACTTTTAGATGTTCATCATAGGTAAGTGTATTACAAATAGCTCGTTTTAAAGTTTAGTAGTTTTTAAAAGAAAATTATTGGTTTAGTATCCATCAGTACACAGAGTTTCAATATCGGTATCAGAAAAGAAAAAGTCATATCGTGCCATCTCTAACTCTGATGCTTTTTTTTAATCAGTTTTTTTTTGTAGGAATTGCACAACAGTCTGGATAAAGTGTAAATTCTGAATGGCGGTGAATGATTCTTAGCTGCCAGTGGCTTGTGATAATTTTTAGCCATAATTTCAGCTCCACCAGACCCATTAATGTCATCTATTACATGGAATTTATCAAATGTCAAATTATCAAAAACAAACATCATAACTTATACATAAGAAAAGCTAATTAAACAAGAAGAGGAAAAAAGAGAAAAAGTACAATATGATGTATATAACCAAAGTACAGCTATAAGGTCATGCTTCTTTGTCTGAAGGGACTGTAAAAGACTGTGAAAGACTGTAAAAGTATGACAGAAGTACCTTCTAGGTATCATTTTCAATCTTGCCTAATGTTTTATCTAAGAAATCATGTTTCGGTCTTAAAACGGAATTTTTCAAATTTTTATAATTCAGTCATTCAGGGCAATTTGATATTAAATCGTGCATTGTAAACAAACTTACTCACTGAGATTTCTTTGCAGTGGTGCTGATGGGATCCAGTGTTTGCAATGCCTACAACACAAATCTAACTATTTTGTTTACTATCCAAAACACCAGTGAAGACATGCCTTCTGTTTTTAAAATGTAATGTTGGTAAAATAGTTCTATTTTGTCCTATAACACACTGCATGAACAGCTCCACTAAGAATGCATTTAAAAAATGCATTGGCCAAAATTATTTCCAAAAATAAAGCCATGTCTTAAGCATGAGGCAGTGTATGCATAACATAGCATATTTCGTCTAATAACTTTCAGTGAGGTAGCTTTTAGAGGCATTAAGCTCTTCAGACGTCTGGTTCCTGTCACTGCCACTGTGAACAATTTTGACAAGTTTTTCTAGAATTGAACATATTACATCAAATTTCTCTGAATGATTTTGGTTAAATCATAACCATCTAATTATGCTGAATTAAGGAAATTAATGAAAAGTTAAATATTAAAGGGAACAAAACAACAGGCATATGCAAACACACGCACACGCACACACACACACACCCACACACACCCACACACACCCACACATCAGGGCACTTAAACTGACACTGCCATGATTGAGTTGTTTTCCATTGATTCTTTTTGTTTTGGTGCTGTGAGCCTGGAGAGAGATGGTTTGATGAATGAGTCTTCTGCTGCCAGTGTGCTTTGTGAAGACAATAAACATTTCTATTACTGGCAAATCAGCAGATGCAGATGGGCTTGTATTAATTTCTGCTGGACCACTTTAAACAGCCTGCTAAAGGCATGGTGATAAATGTTAAATGATACAGGGTGTATGTTTTCAGTGGCAAATCTTAAGAACACTTGTGAAGTTTAATGGACAGAGAATAGCTTAGATCTAGACTGAACGTAGGCTAAATGACTGTATATCCAAGGATTTGGAGCACTTTATTTCATTATCTAGAGTAGAGTCTTAACTCAATGCGTTCTTTCTTCTGTCTCAATTCAGAAAGAAATCCAAGCAATGAGCCAGTGCAACCATCCAAATGTAGTGACCTATTATACCTCATTTGTGGTGAAGGATGAGCTTTGGCTGGTTATGAAACTCCTCAGCGGAGGTAAGAACCTTTTTAGTATTTAATAGTTTTTATCCATTTTTATTTCCTCTTGTGGAGTGGTGTTCCCTCTGAGTACCACTAGTGATCAGCTTCTGCACTAATCTTTTTGAACTGTAAGTCAGAGAGCAGCAAAGAACACACACACAGTTTTAAGAGAACTAAAAAATTCCTTTGCAGTGAGAATCTTCTGGTGCTGTAGTGACTACTAGTCTGGGAGGATATGGGCTAAAATGTGCCTTACACAGGAGCATGTGAAGCCAACCACCACACATGCACCATCATAGCAGTTCAACACACTTGGAGGACAGTACTAAGTACTTAGCTCTCTCTGTATGACCTGGACACCCTAACTGGTGCAGCTCCTTCACTTGTGCACTGCTAAGTATGCTACTTAAGGGGAACCTATTAACTAATAGGGATATTGTGAGTTCTTATCAGACTGTATGAACTGACTAAAGGTTTAACAAGTGTCTTGCTGTGTCTTTGAGCTTTTTTGAATGGATTCCAGGCTTGATCACCTGTTGCTTTTTGTATTCAGGATCAGTGTTGGATATTATAAAGCACACATGTAGCAGAGGCGAGCACAAAAATGGTGTTTTGGATGAACCCACGATAGCTACCATTTTAAAAGAAGTTTTAGAGGGTCTTGACTATCTGCACAAGAACGGACAGATTCACAGGTAGGAGTCTGCAGTTAATTATTTAATGCTAAATGGACACATACATATCACTGTCAGAACAAAATCTTGTAGCTCCATGTTTGGTACTTTATTTATTTTTTATAAAAGATAATTTGAAAACAGTTTAATTCAAGATGTATTTATATAGCACTTTTTACAATGGCATTGTCACAAAGCAGCATTTCAGAAACCCCGAGAGTAACCACGACTCAAAAAGGAAACCGATCCTAATCTGGTCAACACTGAATAGCAAAACAATAATACAACAAGAGCAAAATGAATAAGGGATCAGGTTTGATAAATAATATGGGATATGTATGTGGATGGAAGTATTCAGATTAACCAGTGATAACTGATAGCTGATGACTGCTGCTAGAGGCTTATACAGGTAACAAATGAAAAATAAATCTATGAAAATTGGTCATTGTTACTGAGTAGTTACAGTGTTAGTGTTACTGTTACAGTCGCCATTACTGTCACTGACTACTGTTAGAGGCCAAATGAGAAATAGATCTATGATAAACCGTAAATACTGGTTTTCATACCCCACCTGCTCTTTATTTTAACATTTCATGATAAATGGACTAATAGATTTATAGCTAAATCACTTAGGATGAAATCTTGTTGCATTAACTTATATAAACTTACATTAAATTACCCTAAAAGTTAAGAGCATTTGTACAGTTACCATTTTGAAGATACCAGGTTTTGTTCCGGCAGTGACAATATGTTGAACTCAAAAGCTAAGATGCACCCTCTCCCTTGTCTTGTTTGTTGTTACTGAACAGAGAAATGACCCAGATATGTTTTGTGAAAATTTGACTTTAGGGATGTGAAAGCTGGGAACATCCTGTTGGGAGAAGATGGCTCAGTGCAGATAGCAGGTTTGCTTTTTTTAATGCCTCCAGCTGAGATTTTTTTTCGAAAGATTAAACAAATAAGTATTTATTCTAGTGTTCAAGTACATCTTGAAATTCTTTATAGTATATTTGTAAAAGGAGAACTACTCTCCTGTTGGAAGCTCAGTTCCAACATAGTTAGCATGCTTAAATGTATTCCCATAGTCTTTTATTATGCTGAATGGTCCAGCAGCAAACGTAATCCGGTGTAAAGTTGTATACTGTGCACACCACAATTAAGATGGGATTAAAGAATTCCAAGAACTATGACGGTTATTAATAGCTCTGTGTTAATTAAGCTTCCTTAGCTGTGAAAATGCTGCAGTAATGAGTTTGGGGAGTTGTTCTGTGTATAGCCAGCATGCTATTTATAGGCATCATGAATGAGATTTATGTTGCTTTTGCTTGAAGCACAAAGGTCATGCCAATTAACTTAAATGAAGGAGGTGGGGTTATTAAACCATTGTTTTTTTCCCTTTTTTCATTTTTTAATTACACTAAGGAAACCTTAGAGGTGAGACTGAGATGCAAATCTGTCTCAGGAAGATATTTTTCTATTGAACATAGTGATTCTCTGTTTTACTCAAGCCTTTTATCTATATAAATACTTTATCGTATTGTGTATTGTTATTATGATAAATTACATGACAGTATGCCACAATATGCTGATCTGAGCATATTGTGGATATCATCAGTACTTAAATATATCATCCCAAGTGCGTTTGATTAAAAAGAGATCATAGTTAGTCCTGTTTAAATGAATTTAGTGCAGTGCAGTGAGAAATGTTCATAGTTTTTTATAGTACTTTTAAAATGTGGCACTACTTTGTCTGTTCTAACACATCAAGTGTCAGAAAAAAAGTATATCATGAGACATTTTGTATTGTAAAAACTCCTGAATTATCATGATATTACACTTTGTCATATTGCCCAGCTCTTCTATGAACCTTTGTCCGCCCAGTCCATTCTTGTTCTCTGGGCCTCTGGGATGGATAATAGAAAGTGAATTTGTGACATAGAAATAGAGCAGAGAATATGCACTGAAAATAGGCTTGGAACAGGCATATTCCTATGTTGCTTAAGTGTGAAATGCTCCTGATGTGGGTGGTTTCCCTCCCGAGGGGTAAAGTGGCAGATCTAGTGCAGACATATTGATTTATTTTATGTAACAAGCTTTATAACAAGCACTGCTGACCTTGACTGCCATTGATTTGTGTATAGTTCAAACTAGAGAGCGTGCTCTTGAACTGGGCTGTAATAGTTTAATGTGTGGGAGAAAATCACCACTGACTTTTTCTGCTTATAGGCTCTGATTATACCTGCATGTACAGCATATAGAGTTTAGTACAGGGGCTAGGAGCGTCCTTAAACACACAACATTGTAGGAGCCATATTTATATTTTGCAGCCAAATTCCTCTTAGGTCAGTTTAGGAAAAGTGCTGAAACAAATGTTCAGTGATTCATTATTCACTCATTTATTTGTATAATTCTTCCTGCAGACTTTGGTGTGAGTGCATTTCTGGCAACTGGAGGAGATGTAACCAGACATAAAGTTAGAAAAACGTTTGTGGGAACTCCGTGCTGGATGGCTCCAGAAGTGATGGAACAGGTGAGACTGTTCATGAAGCCAGTGTCCCTGTTACCTGCATTTCCTGGGAGAGGAACAATATTACTGTTAATTTAAGCCAAAAGACAAGAGCAGTTGTTCATGTTGCTCATGATTTAAGCAAGTCAAAGTTTATATACTCAACTGTTTTGCCTTTTGACAATGTGTTTTAAGTTTACCCTCTGAATTCATATGAATCATTTACATCAGTCTTGTTTCGACTCCAGGTACGAGGTTATGACTTCAAAGCTGACATTTGGAGCTTTGGAATTACTGCCATAGAACTGGCTACTGGATCGGCACCCTACCACCGATACCCCCCTATGAAGGTGATTGACATTATTTCCTGTATAAAATTGTATCCAAAAGTTTGAATACCCCTGGTCAAATTACATGTTTTGTTTATATTGTAAGACAAAGTAAACATTTTCTAAAGGGAACCAACTTAAATATGATGCTTTCTGCAAATTTTTGGGCACAATTTCTATTTATTGGCTGATTTTAACATAATGGAAAGAAAATAAACAAAAATATCAAATGTGCAGTAACCTTTGCACAGGCCACATTTTATGTTTTATTTTTCTATACCAATATGTTAAATCCAGCAAATAAACACTAATTGTGCTATAAAATATGCAGAAGTGCCGTCTCTGTAAAGGATGAGTACTTGTTTTCACTTAGAGAATCACCAAAATATGTCATTTGATCAGGGGCTGCCAAACGTTTGCATACAACTGTAAATGTTTTCTTCTTTCCCATGTTAAGCATTTGTAAGCTTCTTGAATAGAACATAATTCCAACTGAGTAAAAATAAGCCTGATACAAGCCTTTAAATCTGTCATGGTAATGCAATTTTGAACAGCGTTTAACTATGCTGATTTCCCCAAATTGCTTTGCAGGTCTTAATGCTGACGCTGCAGAATGATCCCCCAACTCTAGAAACAGGAGTAGAGGACAAAGAGATGTTAAAGAAATACGGGAAATCTTTTAGAAAACTAATTACTCTGTGCCTTCAGAAGGACCCCGCTAAGAGGTACTCACCTTCTTTTCTATTTATGTGGAGAAAATAAGATTTAACACTGGGGCACTGCTTGTTTACATTGGTGAACATAACTGCTTGAACTACTTGTCTACATTGGTAAATGTTTTGAGTTGTTTTAGAGTCTACAACAGCGTATTCATTAGTAAGTTCATTGATTCACTAGCTCTTTTTTGCAGTTTGCTACCATGTGATGACCAATGGAGCTCTTTCTTTATGGTTCCATTTTCTCCCATATGTTCAATCACAATCAATAGAGAGGTCCAGTGCCGTGGTGCAGAAACCCGATTAGGGTCAAATTGATACAGATGCACCCATGCCATGTAATGATTCTTTCCAAAGCAGGATCTGTGCAGTTGTAATTCCTCTTAATATCTGCTGTTATATACAGTGGGCCTTACCTGGATTGAGTGTTGTGGTTACAGAAATCTATTTTAAGAATGTCCACACGTCATCTTCACTTACGCATTTGCTTCTTCATATCTCCACAGGCCGACTGCGTCAGAACTTTTGAAATGTAAATTTTTCCAAAAGGCCAAGGTACGGCTTTATTTATTTATTTTCCTTTCCCTCCCTACTTCAGATCCCTGCCTTTACGCTTTAAAGCTGCCCGCCACCGATTTGTTTTGATCTTTTTCTCTCGTTTGCTATTGCAGAACAGAGAGTACCTGGTTGAGAAGCTGCTTTGTAAAGGACCAAATATAAGCCAAAGAGCCAAAAAGGTATTCTATTCTCATCAAACATTCCTCTGAACCATAATGGTCATCAAAGTAGACCCCATATCGCCTAAACATTGCTGTCATGCATGAGGGGTCGACCAACATAATGTCTCACTTTAAGTGTACTGCCAGTACACACTGATTGCTGCTTTTTCCATTGGGTTTAAACACTCTAACTATAGAGGCAGACCGACCATTCTTTCCAGTGATTGCATTCAGCACTTTCATGTACGTGCCTGCCATGTGAGTGTTTGTATTACTTTGGCTGAACTTGGAACTTAAAATTAGTGATTTTTGACTGTTTTTTTATCAAAAAGGGAATTATATTGATGTTTTAAAATTGCTGCGTATTTCTATCATTGAGATGTAAACAAAGTCATTAAGTGGTAATCAAATACTGATTACAGCAAAACTTTCACAGTTAATCACAGCAACAAATGCTGAAACTAAAAAAACCCTCAGTCTCTGATTACAGTGGTATGACATAACATTTACATTTGCGGCCTTTAACAGAATTTCTTGACCAGAGTGCTCTGTTGTGCTTTGTTGTCTACTTGGAAAATGTATATCCTCATGAGTGTTTTGCTTATAGGTTAAAAAAAGACACTTAATGGCCAGTCACAAAGATAATAATAACTTTACATAGGCTTACATGATATGAGTTAAAATTTTATAGACCCTGTCTCTGGTTGCCATTTCTGAATATTGACAGCAGTATAAAGTCAATATGACTGCAGTATATTTAGCTGTATTTAAAGATCAAACATCTGCCTGTACTATACCAAATTTAGTTTCCTCAGATCTTGTTCATTCTGCAGTCTAAAGAGGGTGTAAATCATTGTTAGCCCTTCAACTCTGGTTGTGTGGATTCCTGACTTCAAGGTGCAGGAGTGTCAACAGCAGAGGGCGCAGTGAAACAGATGTGCAATGAAAATTGGAGCTTTCAGACTCTGTAGCTGTAGAAACTTAATGCAGTGCAGAGAGACACTTTATAACTCAGAATAATCCAGGGCTTACTTTTGACATTGGAGACAATAAAAGGCGAGTAAAAGGCGGCTGCAGCGTGAAGTCCTGTGTCGTGTTAACATGGTAGATCCAGACTATATAAAAAGAAGAGCAGATCTGCTGGCCTGGCTTGAGTTGCTGATAATTTTGTTGCAGAGATGAATATGAATGCACAATGATATCTGAGTCATATTGGCATCAGCAGATATTGGCTTTAAAAAATGTATGACTTCGGACAGATGTTTAAATTTGACCGATGTTTTCAAACCAAACTGTATTTATTGTACTCCGGAAGAGTAGAATGTTTAGGCGACACTGCTGTGTCTGCACAATATAGTTATAAATTGTGCAATAAAGTTGTTGGATGTGACGATGATATGAGAAATGATAAAATATTATTCAAGTAGTCTGAGTCTGGCTAGATGTACCACAAGTACAGACATTTCTTGCAACAGAATCTAACTAACTTCTCTTTTAAGCAAATAGCAAAAAAAACAACTAAATAAAATACAAAGGCACCAACACTATTGTGAAAAATAAAAGGCTGAATAACGACACACCGTGTTGCTGATGCGAGCATCAAAAGGCATTTGGCTGCTAATGGCACCCCTGTCTGGGAAATTTGTAGCCTTTGAAATGTAAGAGAGGTCCATGAGGTGCTTCAGTCTAAAAAATGTTAGGATTCCCCGAGTAGCTTTTTCTGTTCGTGCTTGCAGTCAGGCTTGCAGTTTTTTAATCCTTTAAAAAGTTCCGTATGATGATGCAGATTTGTTGTGACAGTAGCCATTACTGGCTTATACATTTTACCATATAGTTGACATTTTAAACACTGAGAGTGAAAATAGTCATCCTGTCTTAATCATTTTTGATAGGCTAGTAGTTCAGGATGGAGTAAATTTTGAGCTGGGCATGTGTGTTTTGTAGCTGGCTGTTTAGCCAGGTGCTTACGTCACTTGTTATTTGACTCAAAATAGTAGGCACAAAGCTGGGGATGTTGCTGTTTTTTGCATTTCTGATTGAGAAATATCAAAATATTAAAATATCTCTGATCCAATGAATGGGGCTGTGATTGATGAAAATGTTTTGTTAGTGCTCTTAGGAGTGGCTTTACTTTACACGTGCATTCCTGCATGAGCAGTGACCTATCATGACCTGCATGGGCTTGAGTCAGTGAGTTATCCTCTGATATAGATGCCTTACCTTAATACAAAATTTGTGATTTTCTTCCTTTCTTGGGCCATTTTGACCTTCTGGCTGTTCTGCCCATTTTAAGCATTGACAGCCCCAAACCGCTGAACCTTTTTCATACCTTGTGTTGGGTGTTTTCTATAGCTTGTGCTGGCCTGTGTATGTGTGTGTAGGCTGTGAACAAATGCAATCAGGTAGGAGTCAGGAGCTGGAAAATATATCGCTCATGCAGAACGAATGCACTGTCAACTCAAGCATTCAGGAGAGCCTAATGTCTCTGGGCTCTGACAGCAGACAAAGACAAATGGGGTTTAATGCGGGCGCTTAGGTAACAGGGCGCTGCACTTAAACACGGCCATTTGCATGCTAGGCTGCTTCTTACTCTCAGCCTAACTGACTGTGAGATCTGCTGGGCCGGGCAGGACCGTTACCAGCCCTCTGTCTCTCTTTCCACCTCCAGTCCAAAAAATGACAAGATAGTTCCAGCCCCCAGTGCTTGACTCCATTTAGGAGATGGAGATACTGTCAGTGGAAACAAATGAAAAGGAAGTGACACAGATGGAAGGAAATGAAGGAAAGGTGTATTGCTTCTAGGGTTATCAATATAGAAACTAAAACAGGCACATACACACACAAACATTTTCACCTGTATTTTAAGACCAGGATGTACTCTTCAGTGATAAATGGCCTTATTGTAACAGAGACGGGAATAACCTCACTAGCGGACACTTAAAATTCCAGCTTGAATGATACAAATGGATTACTGTATGGCCCAGAGTTATATTTAGAGCCTGTGTCATAAAGCTAAAAGCCCCGTAATCACCACACCATTGTAATGTTGTGGCATAATTGACGTGGATGATGTGTGATGGCTTTCTACGTTCCTCCGGAGGGCTTTGAGAAAACTGTTCCTGCACTCAGTAATCGACTCCAGTCAGTGAATTAGCATTAGCATAGAAAAAGAAAGTAGAAAGCTTCCAATTGTTTGGGTGGGATAGAGCCTATGAATACTTGTTAAATTTGACAGCAGTTGCAGTCACTCCAGCTTTAGTATGCAGTGATGGGGACCTTTGGGAAATGCAGTTCTAATTGCACCACTGAAAAGTTGATTGTGGCACCACAAGTGAGTAATTGGAATTGTAAGTAGACAGTGCTTTTTTGGAAGTAATTGCTTGCAAAGTGTCATCAACTGAGACCACAGCTGTGCGTTTTTATTTCTTTTGCTGCTGTTTGTGGTATTGCCGTTATGACAGAGAATTTCAAAGCTCATACGTATCACAGTGAGGTGGACTTTTTCAGCTTGAGCAGTATATTGTTTACAAGTGTACATTGAGGGGAAACATTTATTCAGACACTTTTGGTTTTTTAAATTGATTATCCTTCAAATTTGCACACAATGTCTTTAGAATTCTGCTTATAAACAAAATGAATGCAGTCTTAAGCATAAATAAGGATATGTAAAAAAAATTGTAGGAAGAAATATTCAGACAGAAAATGAAAAATATATATGTGTAAAAGTTGCATAAAAATAAAGTTCTAGATGTTAATGCTGCAAAAAAAATCTTGTCCGAATTGCACCTGCTGTCATTAGATTTCACACAGGTTACAATCATGGTGCAATCAAGGGGCTTGCTAAAGTTCTCTGGGACACAATTATTAAACAACACTCAAATGGAAAAAACTACAGAGCCACATCGAAGACCTTAAACATCCCTGTCAGTGTCATTTGTTTGTTAATTTGCAAGAGGAAAGAGGGAAATTTAATCTCATTGGCCAAGAAACTGAATTTAAAAAATAAATAAAAAGATAGATGTTTTAACAAAACACTGAACTCATACATTCAGGCAAAATAACTCAGCATGGGTTTCTAAAAAAGGTGAAGGAGCTTGCATGGCCTAATCTCCTGGCTTGAATTGCATTGAAAATTTATAGAGGATTTTGAAATTGTGAGTCAGTCAGAGGCACCCTCGTAACCTTGGGGAATTGAAGATTACTTCTAACCATAAATGTTTTGAAGCTGAAATTGACAGAAAGAGCTTTGTAACAAACTTATGATGAGTACTTTTTCACCTCTGAATATTTTTTTGTCTGTCAAATTACATTTTTTTAAACAAATCTTTGTTGAATACTTTTTGTACAAGCACAAAGTCAAAACACATCATGTGTGTCAATTTGAAGTGGATATGTGCCCTGGAAGTGTATTAAATAACAAAAACAAAAGCGTCTAAAAACTTGCTTCCCCTGTATGTATGCGAATATGTGTAAGAGCTTCCAGTTTATGAGAAAGAAGTGAAACACTATGTCTGATGGCACTGAGTTAAATACTGTGTCATTTCAGTTTCCATGTAACAGTGTCACCTGGCCAAACAGAGCTACAGCTGTGGAACTGGCTCCTTCATTTCTTATAGCAAGTTCCATACTCTCAGGGTCATGATAAGGGGTGATTTATTGCTATCTTTTTGGGCATAGTGGATGCAACTTTTGATTATTTGGCACTACGCAGTTTAGTGAGACTGTAACAAATTCAGATGTCATTGTGGAACTTACGGCTCTATCTTGGTGAGACTCCTTCTGTGGTGATGGGTGGTTTATGTGATATTCTAAGAGTGAAATTGTGCATCCTGACATTGTAATACTGCAATACAAAATGTTGACAGTGTACATGATGGAGATGTGACAAGTGCATTGTGGACAGTGGGCATGCTATTAATTATGCCATCTAATGCGATTGTGTTGTTTTAACATGAAAGATGATTAGCAGCAGTCAACAATTCACTGCAGCAGTGTTCCTGCCTCTTAGCTCTAGTTTTATTATTAAGTTGTGAAACAACATGATTATAGTCAACATTTTCCGTAATGTTCACAATATTGTGAGAATACTGAATCATGAACTAGGGCTGCCACTATTGGTTATGTGAGTGATCAAGTAATATAGCAATTATTATTAATTTTGATGATTATTCAAATAATATGTTGCTTTGTTTTATTTTAAACAATAAAATGATAAAAATGGATGATGGTGTACACTTCCCACATTTACTACTACCTAGGCCCCCTCTAATTAAGCATGCACAAAGGAGGGTGGCATATTCTTTACTTTGTGTGTTATACAGCAAAGCCTAATATTACTGGAGTAGCCTGTTAGCTGTCTGCTAAACTGTTCAGCTTAGATCTAGTTAAACAAATACATTTTTACTTCATATACAGATGATCTATATAAGCAAACACATTTTCTCACATACCTTAAATTTGTGAGTACAAGCATGCATGCTTGTGAGGTCCTGCTGGTGTGGATTTACCCCTTTTCCAGTTGCTGTTCACAAAACCAATTTGAGTGCTAATATCTTCGGTCTGCCAAACACAGCTTTATAAGTGCCTGTGAATACTCTGTTATCATTCCAGTTGCACATTAAGTACTAAATTGATTGGTTGAAAATGTAAATTGTAATCAGTTAACTTTTTTAATCGAGTATACTCAGTATTGTGAATCGAATCGTAGGCTGAATGTATCGTTCAAACGCTGGATTCTGTTTCTGTCTGTCATTTGCATTATGTACACAGCTAGACAGTGTGTGAAAAGGGATAGCACAGGGAAATCGGTGTCATCTGAGGACTGTCACCTTGAACACCTCTGAAACCAGATCCCATTTGCTCTCCCTTTCTCTATACTTCCCTTTCTCTGACTTTGTTTAGCAAAGCCGCTGTACCAGAGTGACTGATGTAGCAGGATAGAACTAGTATAGTGCACTTATCAATTGATTTATGCACAGTAGTGATTTTCAACTTCAAAGCTGTTTCTAACCCTGATAAAATAAAGCCTGATATATCAAGAAGTGTGTACTGGTCTAATGACCTTGGAAAAGTACAGTGAGGACATAATATGGATAATTCAGTGTTTGACCTTACAGGCACAACCATTTTACGAGTCAACATCCATCTTCATACAGCTTTTTGTTGATCTTCATACAATTTGCTGGTTTGTAAGTGTTGTTTCTCTAAGCCAGCATATGCAGAGGTCATACATGAGCTTGACAGGCAGCTCTCAGCTTACACTGCAGCAGTGTCACGGCTTGGTCAGCAGGGGGCAGGTGAGTTCTTTAGTTTGGGCTCCTGAGAGCTTTTCTGTCAGACAGTCAGTCTGGAGCCAAGATGTCCAGTTTGCTTCTGCAGGACAGATGTGGCCAGTGCCTAATGAACTCATCATGGGCTATATTACTTTATGGTGTGAATTCATGAGCGATGTTAATGTTCTGTAGCAGAAGATGATGGTATTGCAGCACTTTGTTGGAGTTCCAGTGTTGCAAGAATAATGTCATCACTGTCCCTTCTTTTCTTTTACACTGAGTATTCGTGATTTGTCTGTTGTTTACACCTTATTTGTTGTGATTTATTGAGCTTGTGTATTCTACTTTTCTTTAGCTTATTAGAGGGCGACTGAATAATAAAGGTGAATAATTCACTTTGCCAACAGCCATTATCCATTTGGGTATTTTGGCACGCGAAATGCTTCTAAATCATTCTGTGTATGCGTGTGGGCCCAGGGCAGCTGGTCCTCTCATCTTATTCATACGCTCTGAGCTCGCAGATGTTGTTTGTGAGAATGAACCACTGATGTTGATTTGTTTATTTATATATTATTTTGCTGAAGGTGCCAGAGGAGAGGCTAGCGAATGCTGGCCTGATGGTGTTTCTGAAAGAGAGCATGATGCTGAGAGAAGGGTACATGTTCCTTCACTTTAGTCAAGCTTGCTATCTCCTTCTTACCTGTAGCTGGCTATGGCTATAATGTGTAGTACATTGTTTTAAGCTCAGGGGCCTTTTCTTAGATTGTGTGATGCCTTTTCTCTCCAGCTATAGTTGTTGGCAGTTCTCAGAGCAGGTCTCTCCAAAGATGCATTCAGTTTGGGTTCATGTTAAGGTTAACTGGAAAAAAAGAAAGTGTACCACTGTGTTTCCTTCAGTCTTCCCTCAGAATAAAGCTGCTCTTTTAAAACGCCAGTGATCAAATAGACGAGCCTCCAGGCGAGGTTCCATTCTTGCCTAATACACAGTGCCCCTGGCCACTATATTTCACATTTTGGCCGCTAAGAATGCAGAACCTTTAGATCGAGTGACCACTTGCCTCCGAGAATTTCTGTGCTGTTTAGAACTTTTTACATACTAAGGCTTATTATTCAGTAACTACAGGGGCTTCAGTGCAAACAGGATGAGCTATTATTAGGTTATAGAAGTGTGTAATAAACTTTGGGCCACTGGTGGGCCCTGGCCATTTCAGGGGTTAACAAACCTGTTTGCTCAGACACTGAACTAACTGACTCAAATTAAATTTTGTCAGTATTTTTTACTATAACCACTGCGATAGTTATTGTGATGGTGTGGTGACCGTAGTGGCAGTCCTTGCTTCCATTTACTAGAGTTTGCTAAGATCACTCTATGAAATAAGATCTGAAATAAAATAAAGTGTTAAATAAGTTGACATTACACTAAGAGGCCATCACTGCAAAACCTGAACAGTTTCTAATAGTGTTGTATTTAATACCTGGACACAGTGACTCTGAGTCAAGACCGAGACCTGATTAATATTTTTAAAAGGCAAAAATAAAAAGAAGAAAGGGAAAACAACTAAAATTAATTTGTGGTTCATTGTACATTCATTATCATTCATTATAAATGATATATATTCATACATAATATTTTATATATATATATATATATATATATATATATATATATATATATATATATATATATATATATATATATATAGTATTTTGTACAATTTAAAATTAAATAATATATATAGCTCAAAATTATTATTTATTTTTATTATTTTGTGGTCCAACTATGCATTGTAACTTATGAAAGCAAATGATGGCAAGTTTATTCTCTGTCTGTTCTTCTCTAAAGCATATTCAAAAGTCACCACCTAAAATCAACTGAATATAAACTAAACGAAATCCATCCATTTTTATTGTTAAATAAAAACATATTAATAGTAACATTCTGATCTGAACATACAAAGAACTGTTTTATTCGGTTTTGTTGATATTCAGTAAAGAAAACATCCACATAGTCCACACCAGTTTCCACTTAACTCAGATGGAGGCTTATTTTATTCATATTTTCTTTGTCTAAACAATGCCTGACTGTTTTTTGGAACTAAAGTATGCTTGTTAATTGTAAATACGATAAACATATTTCTGTTATTATGGTGGCCTGAGTGACCAGACCAATTGACCCTTGCTTTTGGCAAACCTATCCTACCACAGCAGAATTTAGAGAAACTCTGTACATTTAGTGTTCTGGGAGCTGCTATGTTAGAATTATAGTAAGTACATGCTGTAAGTTCTATATCTATAAGCTGCTGTTAAGACATTGATTCTAGTTTTGCTGAGATTCTGGGAAATTTCCATTGATTTTTTTGGCCCCGTGTAGCATGTTGAAAGTAACGGGTGACTAATATTTCACTCTGGCTGAACAGCTCATTTTGCACATGCCAGCAGGATTCAGCACCCTACAATGATCGTAAGACCCTAATAACTCAATGCTGCAGCTGTTCCAGTTCAGGAGATAGACAGCAATCCTATTTATTGATGGAAAAGTATGTAAGATTGGTTCTTGATGTGAATATAGACAATGCTCTCAACTGAATTAATGTCCCATACAAGGTTAATAAATGTTGAGTCGCCTCTGGCCTTTGTAAAACAGTCGGTTGTGAGGGTTCACATTGACATTGGGTACGTGTGTCCTGCTAAGGTGAGACGAGTGCCCGGATCAAGCGGTCACTTGCACAAGACTGAGGACGGAGACTGGGAATGGAGTGATGATGAGATGGATGAAAGGAGTGAAGAAGGGAAAGCAGCTGTTAATCAAGGAAGGGTAGGCTTGACCCCATTTTCAATATTTTATTTATGATGTAGTAATGACCATTTTGGCACATTCACTTACATTTTTGATGCATTTACTGACATAATATTTTTGGCACATTTGCTTACATTAAAATGTTGGCACATTTACTAACATGAAATGAAATGTGTTTGCCTTTTGCTTTACTATAAGAAGTAAACCTAAGTGTGAAATAGCACCATATTCATATTCATACATTCAATATAGTTGTTTTTCCTCTCATATCAATGTCTTCCCTAGTCTTGTAGCGGTAACCCTTTTTATTTGAACTCTGCTACATAACATCGACATAACCATGCCATAAACATGTCATGGGAGATGTCATATGCTGTCATGAGTTGTCACAAAACATTATGTCCAGTGATATTACAGTGTCATGTTAGCATTACCATTAATTGTCATGACAGATGTACTAAACATTTGATGGCTAACTAGATTATTTAGCAAAATTTTACATTTTGGCCCTTTGTTGTGAAAATGAAAATGACAGGTAATGGTAACATGACATTGTTATATTACTGAACCAAATCCATTGTGACAACTGCATATAACATGCCATAACATGTTTATTGCATTGTAATGTCAGTGTTACACAGTTCATGGATGCGTACATAGATGTGTCTTCACCAGAGGAGTGTTGTTTAGGGTTTAAAGTGGGCTTAACAAGGAGACACAATATCATCAAAGCTGAGTACTGTCTTTGATTGGTGTATGAAGAATGTATAACTCACAGTCATCTCGAGTCGGAAATAAAAATCAAACCCCCTCCACAGCAAAGCAGTCGCAAATCAGCGCTCGCTAATGAGGCTAGAGACACATTGCTTCTGTGTATTGTTTATTACAAAATGCAAATGAACCGGTGCTGATTGCACTCCTACACAAATAGCTACATCTGTCTATCATACTTTGTGGGAGAAAAAGAACATAATATAATCCTGTCTTTTAATTGCGTTTCAGTCACGGAGGGTCAAAGACGAAAACCGGGATGTAAGTAGGCCCCTTTTCAGTCATCATATAGTTGTTATCTTTTTTTACAGTTAACATATCACTGCTTGATATGTAAGACATATTTTAGTAGTTATAAATGTACAAAAATAAGATGAAAGAAGCTTAACGGACTAGTCTGTCTGACATGTTTGATCTATTGCTGTTTTAATTAACTACTCAAGCGCTGTTTTATAGTGTCATTATGAGTGTCATGGGACTGCATTGTTTGTCTGATAGACCAATCTAAATGATGTACAAATGTAACATATTTGACCGCAGTGGACAAACAAACACTAATTATTAAAAATGAGACAGGGCTCATGCAGTTTCTTCCCCTGTGAGTGTATATGTGTGTGTGCGGTAATCATGCACTCATTTTTTCTCTCACTGGATTAGAAAATGTCATAACTTTGGGCTAGGCTTTGTGGAGGTTCAGAAACCATTTCCCAACAGCTGAATAGCAAAATGGCCTCAGTGGTTTTAGAGAGAGAGAGAGAGAGAGAGAGAGAGAGAGAGAGATGGAGAGAGGTATGTCTCACTGTTCCTCTTTTCACTCTGTGCTGTCCATTTTGCCTCTGCAGGGGGAAGTGAATGCCAACAATGTCCCTATAGAAGGCCTGTCCATTCAGCATCCCCAGGTAGGGACTATGCGGAAGTGGATGTGATTTGTCTTGATTCAGTAACCTTGCTGCCCCTTGCTGAGAGGTTGTGCAGGCTGTACAGGCCTGTAGGGAGCCTTTTAGCCTTAATAACTCAGGGATCCAGAGTAGGCCTTTGCTCACTATGTCTTGGTATTACATACAGAATAGCTAGCGAGCCATTTCTCTCATCTTTCTTGTTCTTCATCTCTCTCTCTTTTTCTCTCTCACTCTAAAGCATTGCTTTTATTCATTTTTTTGGCTTATTTGACATTATTAGAAAAAAAATCTACTGTACAGGAACATTTCTGCTCATCAAGGTACAACCAATATAAATGTACCCTCAAAGGTACAGCAAAGGTCTTAAGGTTCGACTGTGTAACTTAAATAAGCTTTCTCAGAGGAAATGTACATAAATATACCTTTTTATAAGCTATAAATAAAATGAAAAAAGCCTGGAGTCATTATCATTTGCATTTTGTTTGGGAGGTTCAGTCTTAAGCCAGTTTAACCTAAACAATATTCATGCCCCATCAACACAACTCATGAAATATTGCACCAGTACAGGTGGTTCCATACTTGGGATCTTTGGATCCTAACAATTCATTCAAAGCATGGTAACCCATGCAAGCTTTACAGTCCCTGGTTTAAGTGCATGCAGGAGGATGATGTGCTTAGGCTTGTGTTGCAGATTGAACTTGCATAATGAACTCTTGAATGAATCTTCACATTAACTTAATTAAAGTTTTCTGTAAATATATTTGTATGTGGCCAAAATGTTGATGAATTTATGGTGTGGAAGTATTTCCAATAGTCCAACTGAATGTCCATTGCACCATGAACAGCTTTTATCTACACATTCATTAGGCTGCAGTCTGAGAGAGCAGATTGCTGCTTAACAATTAATGCACAAGTAGAGTCCAGGCAAAATACGGAAGGTAGATAGGAAGCTAACTGTTGTATAACAAAGCCTGTAAACATCATAGGTGGAAAGCAGACATCACAGCAAAAATCCAGCTGAGACTAAAACAAGCTACTAATAAGTTCAGACACCGCTGTAAAGCAAATACAAGCCTAAGGGTTGGTAAAGGTGAGCTCTTCACTACAAAACTCTTTACTGCTGTTTGTTTACAGCAGCCAAGGTTATTTCTGTTTGTGAGAATTGCTGTGAGACGCAGAGAGTTTAAACTGAACCCTTGGCTGGTGCCCTGTGGGCCTGTTTGGTCAGGTTTAAACACATTGTGAATTAAATGGTAGGGCTCTTGTAGAAGTAACACAACAATAGCATTTGCTGTCTTTTTTCTTTCATCATTTATTTTGTTCTTTATTCCTTTTTATTTATTAATTTATTCCCCCCCTTCAGTCTCTTTCTCTCTTTTATTTTCTAGCTCTTTAATTTCTCTCTCAAACTTTCTCAGTGATACATTTAATTATATAAAACTGCCGTGAAATGGACTCCAAGTGGCCTGTTTACATGCGTTATGAGTTATGTTTCACTTGACTGCATGGGGGGGTGGGATTTAGTCTGTTATGTTGTATAAGCAAGAATACCCAGAAGCTAACATTTATAATGAAGAGTTTTGTGTTGTAAAGTGTATTTGAAAGTTATTGTACAGGTAGGAGGCTCGGCATCGTGGCACATGGGGTAGCGCTCACAGCAAGAAGGGCTTGGGTTTGATTCCGTGGCCTGGTGACCAGGGTCCTTTCTGTGTGGAGTTTGCATGTTCTCCCCATGTCTTTGTGGGTTTCCTCCAGTTCCCACAGTCTAAAGTCAGCAGTCAGGCAAATTGGAGATGCTAAATATCCCCTAGGTGTGAAATGTGTGTGTGACTGTATATGTGTGTGTGTCTGCACTGTGATGGACTGCCTTCCGCCCATTCACTACTGGGATAGGCTCCTGCACCCTCCTTGACCCAGGAGAATAAGTGATCTGGAAAGCGTGTTTGTGTGTGTGTGTGTGTGCGTGTGTGTGTGTGTGTGTGTGTGTCTGAGAGAGAGAGACAGGAGAGGTCATTCAAAAGAGTCAGTATAATCAAACACAGCAATAATCGCGCAATCATCTGAAGGCCTACAGATCCCTTCAGAGATCAAGCAATACAATACAACAGGCTACAACATGTGATTGTCCCACAGCTGTAATGTAAACCTCCAAAAAAGTTGGAATAGTATGTGAAATGCAACAGTTATTATTTTTTTATATATAAACTACATGTTCATTCTGAAATTGATGCCTGCAACACTCTGCAAAAAAATTAAAATAGGAAATGTTCAAAAAACATATTAAAGAGATGCTGCAGTCATGCTTGGGTGTAGTAGCACTCAGGAAAGGCCTAGCCCTTTATGAGTAAGCTTAGGCTTGCCACTTTGCCAAAAAGTGTGTCAGTGAATAATCCAATTAAGAACATTCCACACACCACAACTAAATACCTGTGACCTTTCGTCCCTCATACAGCACTGCATTATACTTTAGAAATACTTTGACAAAAGTCAGCAAACACTGTTTGTCACTGCATCCACAAATGCAAGTTTAACTGTACTATGTACAATGTCCGAAAACAGTGCCGAGTTCTCTGGGCTCAAGCTCATCTAGAATGGATTAATGCACACAGGAAACATGTGTTGTGTTCTGGTGAGTTCACCTTCCAGATTGTTTATGGAAATGTTAGACATTGTGTTCTCCAAGCCAAAGAGGAAAAAGACTTTTCCGAATGTTCAAAGTTCAAGTTCAAAAGCCAAGGTCTGTCACGGTAGAAGGGTGTATTAGTGGACATGTCATGACTGCACATCTGTAAAGACACAGAATGGTATTTACACATTTTGGAGCAAAATTTGCTACCATCTAGATGATGTCTTTTCCAGGGACAACCATGCTTATTTCAGCATGACTATGCCAAACCACATTCTGCACTTGTTGCGACAGCATGGCTGCGTAATCAGAGAGTGCTTCCTGCCTGCAGTCCAGAACTGTCTCTCACTGAAAACAAGTGGCTCATTTGAAAGCACAAAATACTACATTAAAGGCCCCATATGGTTGTACAGCTGAAAACGTGTATAACCGCTTGCAGCACTGTATCAGTTGATGTCCCCAAATGATTATTATGTGTTTTTGAAATGTGTTTCATTCTTTAAATTTGAAGAGCGTAAATAAAAAAAAATATACGGTTCATAAGATAAAACATTAAATATGTTTCTGTACTTTTTTCACTTTGAAACAATTTAAAAAAATTGCTAATCACTGCTTTCTGTTTTTATTAGCCTTTCATGTTCTGTTCCAACTTTTCTGGAATTGAGGTTTGTACAGTGTTTAATACATAAATTGTTACAGACAAGAGAATGTTTAATAAATTAGGCCATCAGTATACACAACCCCCACCCCAACTTCAGATTTCATTGTTTTCAAAGGAGCTTGGGTCTCATTTGGTGATGGTAAGCTCCCCCCTGGCTCCCCTGTAATTCAAACATTGAGCAGCTTGTTACACTGGCATAGATAGTCACCACCTTGTAAAATTTAAGATGATGTCAAGTGGAGTTTAGAAGGTGAAAATATGTGCTTTTTTCTGTTAAGAAATAACTGATTTTTTTCTTTTTTTACTTCCACCAAGGTTCAACCATTGGAAAAAAACCCAAGCACTCAGGGTGCTGTGAACATGGTCCTGAGGCTAAGGTAAGCAAAGCGCTTGGTTTTCCACTCTCTCTTCATCGGGCTTTCATCAGCTCTTAAAAGATGGAAAAAGCCAGAACCACTCAGGCATGTTGGCTTTCTGAAGCGACCTAATAGCTGTGTTTTGTGCGCTAAAGAGTGTGTGTATAAGTGCGTGTGTGTCTGTGTGTCTCTTTTCAAATGATCCCTTTCACTCGGTCTGGTCGAGAGTCCATGGAGAGGAAGTGCCTAAATTTAGAGTGATATGCTCTGCTGGATGTTCTGCACTGCCGTCCACCGCTCTGGGTGGAAAATGCCCTGACTGCTCTCATGCCACTCTCCCCTCAGTTTTAAGGTATAGAAGAAAGGCCAGAGGCTGTTTTCAGATCAGTAGCTGATCTGTTGAACTGCTTTCAAATCTGCCATGCGTGGTGGCGAGCAAGAGAACACAGGTCACACATCATTCGTTTATTCATTCATCATCTAACCCGCTTATCCTTTTGGGTCGCAGGGGTGCTGGAGCCTGTCCCAGCACTCATTGGGTAGAAGGCAGGTGACACATCATATCCTTAGTAATACACTACTGCTAGAGTGAAGACAAATTCCCATCTGATTTTAAATGAGGGAGTGAACTCAAAGCAGGAAATTTAGCATGTAATTCCTTATTAGTATGCAGCTAGACTTCCTTTTTGTTGATTATTTTATTCAGATATTTTTTTCTGTGTGATTAGCCCTCTGTCTTCACATCAAAATGAACAGTACTGTATAAAAACTCTGGGTCATAACATTAACTGCGCAGCAGAATGAAAATATAAATGTGAAATTTATTAGGTTTCAGTAGGAAGTCAAAGAGATGGCAGTTTTTCCATCTTTGATAAGATAATAAGTGATATATTCAAGTGGGTCTGAGGCTTGGGGCAGGAAGAGAGAGTGAGAGAACGATGAAGAGAGGTAGGGGGTATTCTCTCTGGAGAGACCATAGTTATAGTTATTGCACTGAATTTAGATCCTCTTCATTTCTTTGCAGCTTAATGTGAGCATAATTTAAAGGCCGGAGTGTCAAGGCTAAAGCTTATAGCAGCAAATTCTCTTTAAAACCATAAATGTAGCCCATTTTAGAATTTGTTAAAAGAAAATTATGCATGCACCTAAACACATGGGAGAACAAATAAACAGGCAAAGGGTTGCACGCATATTATCACACACTCGCACCAGACACTCAAATATAATAGACAATAGTGGGGGAAAAAACAGTAGTTTATTTTTGTACTGCTTTCTCCTGCTGAAAATGGAAGAAAAATGAAAACAAACATAGAGTTGAGATTACTCAGAAGAATGTTTTTGGATAGTTGTTTTCCAGTGAAGCTAGACTTGTGGCTGTGTTTGTAGGGTGCTCTGGGATGATGTGATAACAGCTTTTGTTGGCTCCTCCCAAGGTCCCAGTCTAGTGCGCTGAGTGTGCCCACACACAAACAAACACGCTAACTAGACTTCTTTTTCAGCATACAAATCACGCACACACAAAGGTATACACATGTATGCAGAGTTTTCCTTATAAAACTCCCCTTCAGTTCACAAAGTCCCTACACTCTAAAAGAAAGCCAGCTGGAGAGGTGCTCAGGGAAGTGTGATTATTCTAACCTTTCTGTGTAAATGAATGAACTTAGCTTCCAGTTACTGTTTCTTTTCCTTATAGGTTCTCATTTACACCCCTCCAGTTCTGCCTTACTGCTTTAATCTAAAGCCAATACATGGCCTAGGCTAATGGCACTTTTAAAGCCAAAAGCTGCAGTACAGGAAAATTTCAGCCAGGGATGTGCACATGTACTTGAGTACTCATTTCACCATTCAAGGTGTCAGTATTCAGGTCTTACGTTTCATTACAGGAAGACGAAGACAATATTCACCCCAATAATTCGTTTTGCCTTAACTGAACTGTAAAACATGAAAGTTTTCCTTGTATTTGTTAGTATGTTATGTTATACTTTACTGTGAAACATGAGTGCCTTAAGTTGAGCATGTTGCCAAGGATGCATTGTTAAGGATGTGACAGAGAGGGCAGAAAGAGTATAGATTTTATAACTGTATAGGCTATGCTGGTGTCTAGAATCAGTTTAAATAATTTAAATATATATTTTTTATTTATAACTAGTATGTTGACACACCGTCCACTGAAGAGGTAAAACCCTGTAGAAGAAAATGAGTCTCCATCAACATCCAGTGTTATACAGGTTACCTGTAGTTCATTATTCATTTAGGCAGCCTCCGTTATGTTACTCATCCTATACGAAAACCTCCTGATTTCCCCCAGCTCTTTATGAATAATAAAACCTGTTTTGAAGTGTATCCCTCTACATGATGCTAAATAGGGCATCTTTACATCAGCAATGCCTAAACTTTTTGTCTTGGGGACCTAAGGGCAGTATTCCAGCAATAGGCCACGAGAGGTTACTGTTACTGTGATTTTATCATGGTTAAGGGGTATTCTCAAGCATGATGCACAGCTTTACAGTGAATTGCTCAGTAAATACTTCAGTTCTGAATTTTTCTTTCCAAAAAAGCTGAAGCACTCCTAATTCTACTCATGAATTTAGTTGGTCTGTCTTTAAACAGCTGAGTATGCATGCAACACCATTGCCGTTAATTTCATGTTAATTTCAGATGAAATCAGTTTTAACATTTTTTTTTTTGTTTGTTTGTTTTTAGTTTTTTTCTCGAATATTAGAATTAGTTGGAATGCAAAACCTTAATTTTGTGATCAATGTCTACAGTAGGGCTGCCTAAAGGGTGGCCTGCAGGGCAAAGTTGGCCCAGAGGATGTTTTATTTGGCCTGCCAGAATGTTACCCAAGCCCCTGCCTCATCCAATAAAGAGTCAGGGTTTTATACTGTAAAGTATTACATTCTTATCTCCCTTTAACAACCTGAATTTTGAAATTCCTTAACAACAGAATATAGTGTAATTTTTTAAAAACGCATCTTGCCTTCTTTATTTGCAAATTGTTTTGTCTTTATTAAACAGATATTTCTGGTCTTAAAATCAGATTGAGCTGCATGTGAAGCTGCTGTAAAAAAAAACCAAAAAAAAACCCTGAATACGTGCACACCAAGTGTGTGAGATACCTCCTGGTATTTAGGGTGTTCCACGTCCATGCTAGCTTCAATAGCAACAAAATGTTTAACAATTCTTTCTTTGGAAATGCATGTTTCCAGTTTGGTAATGCAGTCTTCCACACATTAATGGAGATCTTGCACATCTTTTTGTTCTCAGTTTAAGAAATGAGTAACAATTCACTGTTTTCACCAGTCTCTTGGGAAATTGGGCAAGTTTTCAGATTTACAAATGTACATCAGCAAACTGTAAAGTTATACCGGGCATAGTTACTGTTGCTAGGCTGTGAAGAACCAACTGGGTGAACCAGTTTGCTACAGCGCCACCCTGAGGTAGACCAGTGCAGCATCTCTAGTTAGTTAATAAACTCTAGTTAGTTAAGAATATTAAAGATGGAAGCTCACCAATTGTAGGTGAAGCAGCATATATATATATATATATATATATATATATATATATATATATATATATATATATTTGACATATTTGAAAATGTCCCTTACATTGTATGTAAATTTCATGAAGAATGGACCAAATGGTTAATTAGGGGGTTGTGAACAACTTAATTCTGTACTAATGCATCAAGGCACTAAAAACCGTTGCGCTCTGAATCGACTGCTTGCTGCTTGCAAGGACCACCAAGTGTACTGATGAATTAAGAACCCAGAAGCAATGATCTGCAAGATCTCGCTTCGCAGCTTGGGGCATCATGCGATAGGGGGAATCCTAGGTAGTGGGTGGGAATTTGGAGAAAAGTTGGGAATACATTAGAGGCTACTGTCAGAGATAATTTGAAGGGCAGTTTTAGAGGGATTATGTTAGAAGTGTGGTGGGAGTTAAGTGAATAGTTGAGAGGAACCGTAGGTTGCTTCATTGATATGCAGTCCTTCTAGAGTGTTTGTTTTTTCTGCTATATCTGATAGAACTCATCAAAGCTTTGATAACTAGCTGATAAGTTGAATCAGATGTGGGAAGGTAGGAAAAACAGTAAACACTGCTTAAAGTTTAGCCTGAACTTCTGTAGTTCATAAACACGCAAAACACCCTTTGCTGATATATGAGGCCCGGCTTAAGATGCAGTATGTAAGTATGTTATACTGTTATATGAGAGTAACAATGTGAGCTGGGCCTACATGCTATTTGTCTCATGCTTTGGCTTGTTTTGCTTCATTAGATCTCATAATGATAGACTCTATCTACACATCAAATTCCATCACATACAGCAGACACTATCACGACTCGTACTTCTCTTATCAGGCCTGTTCGCTCTAAAGGCATTTCCACTCCCATAGCCGTACAAATCATGCTCAATGGGTTTCACTGAGCTCTGTCAGCTCCCATTACCCGTCACGCCGCTGTTTGGCCAATCGCTTTTGACGGTTTTTGTGTAGAAATATGATGTGGATGTTTCCGTACCTCCTGTCTATGCGGGGATCATATGCAGAGCTGTTTATTTGCTACTAGTGTATAAGCAGCCTTTTTTATGCAGTAGACGGTTGACTGAGCATCACATTACATTTGATGCGCTCCAGTGATACCTTTTTGTGGAGGGTGAATTACATTAGTCGCATTTCACAGATCGGGGATCAGCTGGAAGCTGGGTTTTTTTGACAAGTATTTGTGCCATGCAGTGCTTCAACCCCACTGCCTTCATTGTAGACATGGTGTAGACACAGCCTAGCGAGGGACAAAGGTATTATGATGATGACAGTAAATAGGGTGCTTCGGTGTAGTGCTTGACTCAGCATGTAGACCATATATACCAGCATCAGGATCTCACATACTACTCAGAATTAACCACACTGGGGCCTGGAATTTCACTTATGGGTCACAAAATGACTTCAAATCCCTGTTTCCTAATGCTTTAATGGTCACTTTCCCAGACAGGGATTAACCCTAGCATTCTAAATGGAGATTCTCCTTTTAAAAGCAATGCATAGTCCAGGACTAGGTTAATCCCTGTCTGTGAAATTGTCTGTGAAAGTGGAGAAAGTCTGTCGGAAATGTTGTTGTTTTTTTTTTTGTTTTTTTTGGCTGCATTTTTGTTGTTTCTTAAAATGATACTTTGTTTTTTGTTAAAATGAAAGAAGTAGCATTACTGAGTCAGAAGAAAAAAACACCCAATTACTGTGTGCATGTGCTACGGCAAGTCACCCTGTAAATAATAATTTAAAAGTCTGAGTCGGATTTTACAGGAGTTTGCGGACCACGTCATATGTCTTTGTGTATTAACGTCACATGCACAGGCTCAGAAAAACTTGATGCTTAAGTCTCAAAAGCAAAATCAATATTATACTGATGAAGATACGACGGGAAGTGTAGATCATTCACATACATCTTTGGAAGACACTTCCTTTTTGACTGAGTTCTCTTTGAATACTCTTTCATCACGCTTACAATCATCAGATTTATACAATCGAGAGGGTCTGTAGCACAACCCATGTTACAAAATGTTTTTCCACATGTTGCATGCAATTACAAATTTCCACCAGAGAAGGACATCCACAAAACTTACAAAATGTAGCTTTGAATTGCATAACTAACTCTGAAATATATATGTAATTAAATAATTACATTTGAATAGTTTAGCAAAACAAAAGTAATAAGGAATAACTCTGCTTATAAGGGTTAACTTTTAAAATAGACGTTTTGTAAGTTGTGATTAGACATTATTTAAGTTGCAGATTAGAGTTAAGGCACCTCAAACTGACCTCCAATAGGGAGTTACCTTATTTGACTGTGTCTTACTGTTTTTTTTTTGTTTTTTTTTTTCCTCCCTTGCCTTTCTCCATCAGCCACCCCTTCTTTCATCCTCTGACCTGGGCTACTCCATTGTTGACAAGGGTGCACTTGTGTGTGTCAGACACTGGCTATGTGAAGGCTACATTCAGGGCTCAGGAGAGAAAGAAACCGAGTGGGGAAGATAGGGCCGATAAAGGGGAAAGAGAAAATGGAGGGATGATGACCGATGAAGAGAGAAAGTGTGTTCAGAAAAAGAAAGGAAAAAGAGGGAAGAGGTGTCATGATCTGAAGTTGGGATTTTGTGCTGAAGGCACAGTTTCACAGTGTACTGGACAACAGGATTAAGGTTAAGCTGAGAGTGTTCCAGAAAGAGGGAGTCACACTCGCACAGGCATTCAGCTAACAACTGTAGCACACAAGACAGGAGTCAGAACTGTGAATCTTCTATTAGTGCTGAGCAGTACTGAGAGTTCGAATTCAATATCTCTGTATTTTCCAAGCATATTACAGTATGAGATGATATTTGTGTTTGCATTAATAAAGTTACAGTATTCATTCTAGTACTTTTAGCTAAAATAATCCCCTACAAACCTGACATAGCTTGATTAGGTTGCTTAGATCTTCTCTACTCATCAAATTACAGTAAAGGGAAGCTTAAACAGTTTTGTGAACATTAACCAAACAGAAGGAAATTTACAGAAGGAAAACTTACTTTATGTATTTAAGTTGCCCTTTAGGACCCAAAGCATTTAAGCACTCAGCAAACTGTACATTATAGTTAAAGACATTTTTGTTATCTATAAATATCATAAAATAAAAAATGTATTAAATGAATATTATGTCATATCAATATTGGCCAATCTTAAGCATTCAGTAATTTACATTATAATTGTAAAAATGAAAAGGACCATATGAGTAAAATAAGAGTTAAACCAAGTAAGAGGTAAAAATGCATGAAAGACTTGTTTTTGTTCCCCATGTGCTTGTAAAGCTCCTCAGAAAATCATCTCAACATATTTTTTAGATTCTCCCTGATGAAAAAAGCAGCAAAGAATTAAACCGTGTTAAGTTAGACTTTGAAATGAAATTAAGTTCTTAAATTAAAGTTAAAAAACCTCTGCACTCCGGGAGGTCATAAAGCTGCTGCCACACTGATTAGTTAGCTTCTCTGTGGGGAAAAGTGGAGTGCACTGAAGGAAGAAACAATTAATTGTGCTTGAATTATCGAACGAGGATTTTTTTATTCTTCTCTAAAAAATTAATGAGAGGGGTTGGGCTCTTTAGAGTTATTTTTGTTGTTTTGTTGCCGTTGTGAGACTGGTAGTAAGGGAGTGCTTGGCACAGTGGATCTGATAAGAAACAAAATCAGAAAGATCAGGCACAGAAGAGGGTGAGAGCATGAGCAAGCACGAAAAAAAGGAAAACAACAAGCAGGGAGCCAATTTCCAGTGACCGCAGGCTTAAAAATATCACCTCTGGGCCGGAACAGGGCCAATGGCCCTCCATCCTGCCTCACAATTGATTGGATGGCTAATGCCATCAAGGCAAACGTCACTTCTACAGCTTGAGCCTGGGGGCTACTAGAGCTCAGATGGTTCCGTTTTTCTCCCTCTCTCTCTCTGTGTTTCTGAGTGTGTGTGTGTGTGTGTGTGTGTGTGTGTGCGTGCGTGTGCACATGTGAGAGAGCGATTGCATACACAGAAAGCTTGACCTCTCAGTGATGTGAAAACATGAACGACTCATCTATAAATGCACCGAATGGCTTTCTCTGTTCATTCACACCTTCTGCTCAGCCACACATTCGCCCAATCATAGTAGCTAACCGGCAAATGCCTCACGCTCTGAAGGGATTTTATAAAATGACTCACGTTGAGAGCAGAAACACTTCACCTGAGTATGCACAGCAAAACCCACCGTGTCTTTTTTACACTTTTGTATATAAATATACACCTTCATCATTTGCACAAAGTCATCAGCGTTAACACCTAAGCTGGTATCTCTGTAATTTACAACCTGTCTACACTGGGGGTGTGATACAATGTAGCGTAGTGATGTTTGTTTTGAAATATTAATATTGATATGAGAAGGAGAAAGGTTTTTTAGTGTTTCTTTGACAGTTTAGTTTTTCTTCAGTAAAAATGAAGTGAAATGAACAAAGTGTTCATTAGATAAAACAGGTTTTCTTCTGGAGGCATACGGGGTGTACAAAATGATGGAAGCACCAATGAAATACTCATTTTGGCCATTTATCAGGTGCACCTACTATACAGGTGAACTTTGTAGGTTTACAATTACTAACTTTAGCTCATCTGTTGATGTTTATTATGATTAAAGTGGTATGTCTGACTGGATTTTGCAAGTACAGACCCTTTTTCTATAATGGCCACAAAAACATTTAAGCCTGGGAAACACTTGTTGGTTTTAACTCTGTGTTCCTACCACTCTAAATCTGCCACGTTGCTTGAGGTAATCACAGCCCTTAAAAATGTTTTTATTACAGGAAGTCATAACGCAACAAAGATTTAAAAAATACCATTTACAGTGCAGCTCTACTGCATACACTTACTGGTCACCCTATTTGACATACCAACTTTATTGGTCCACTTTGCATTTATACAGTTAGAGACTGTTGTTTATTTTTCCAAGCACAGTTTGCTTAAGTCAACCTCTAGACCTTTATCAGTGGTCAGTTTCCGGCCACAGGACGTTGTTGAAAGGATATTTTTGGTTGGTGGACTGTTCTCAACAAGGCAGTGCCATTGACTTGTATAGAACCTCCCAGCAACACCACATTGTGCCTGATACACCACAACACATTACTGTGCCCCACTCAAACAATACCTGGTCAGTGCCTATATCCTATATGTTGTCCCCTTTCCATTGATTGTAGGAGGGTGATAAATTGTGCAGCAACGGATGGGCTGCGGTGCTTAAGATAAAATGTCGAATGTATATACGTATTTCATGGTGTTTCCATCATTTATTTATATATATATATATATATATATATATATATATATATATATATATATATATATATATATATATATATATATATATATATATAAATGTATATTGTGAAGTGTTATATCACAGCACTTACCATATCACAAATCTTTTACATTCACAATAGAACATTATCATGGCTCAAGTATCGTGATAATATTGTACTGTGGAGATCTGTAGAGATTTTACCTCTTAGTCTACTCCCCCATTTTTGTTTCAGAGGTCCACCTTTACTATACAGGTAGGTTAAAAGATTATCTTCAAAAGATTTATTTCAAAAGATACACAGCTCAGTCTTTCTTTACTGCACTGTAGTCTGTTCCTTTCATTCTCTTTCTCTCTTGCTCTCCTTCTTCTTCTTTTTTCCTCTCTCTCTCTCTCTCTTTCTTTCTTTCTTTCTTTTTCTTTCTTTCTCTCTCTCTCTCTCTCTCTCTCTCTCTCTCTCTCTCTCTCTCTCTCTTTCTTTCTTTCTTTTTTCTTTCTTTCTTTCTTTCTTTTTTCTTTCTTTCTTTCTTTCTTTCTTTCTTTCTTTCTCTCTTTCTTTCTTTCTTTCTTTCTTTCTTTCTCTCTCTCTCTCTCTCTCTCTTTCTCTTTCTCTCTCTGTCTCTGTCTCTGTCTCTGTCTGTCTGTCTCTATCTCTGGCATCTGCTCCTGAGGGAGAATAAGTAGGCAGATTGAGATGGAAGGTTCAGGGCCTGTTAGTTAGATGTGGCTATGACAGGCGTTCGGCAGCCCTCTCCTACTCATGCCAGATAACACACGGAGACTCTCTCACTTTATCCCTCCTCTCCCGGCTGAGATTTTCACTTCACGCTCCTGCAGATGGCTGCTTGTCAGCTGAGTAACTGATGTGCTTCTAGTACGGTAGTAAATAAAAGCTAGAAGTTAAATCCTAGCGTATGTGTTTGGATAGAAGCTTAGGTTGCAGCCCACATTGTCGCCCATACCCTGCGATACATCCGAAAGTCAGATCCATTACATCAACTTATGCCAACTCTGATGTGCACATGAATGTTCAGCTTAAAATGTGTTTCTTCAAACTGTCACTGCAGCGTTGGATTAAACAGCATGTGGGTGGTAGTAGGGGATATTTTTAAAACTCAAATGAGATCAGTGATAAGTGCTGTCAGCGTAATCTGGGATTGGAGGAAATGAAGCTAATGCAACTGTCAATCTAGTAAATCAGCGCGTTGGTAGAATAGCACAGCTGGAGGGAAGGTTTTAAATACTGATCAGTGAAGTATAACACACACACACACACACTCACACTCTCTCTCTCTCTCTCTCTCTCTCTCTCTCTCTCTCTCAGTGGACTGAGGCTAGAGGTGACTATTTACATCTTCATGAGCTCATATGAATATCACATTGACCAGTCATATATGGTTATGCATTATTGTGCTAAAAAGAGAGAGATCGGAGTTCTTTTTACCAGAATATTCACCGTAATCTTTAGAGCTATGCTAAATTCATTTTACTGTGGCTCTGTGCAAACTTCAGAATTAGCACTAACTCAAAAGGACAAAGACTAGGTCTGTTTTCACACCTAGTTTGTTTGCTAAAGTCTGCACCAGAGTTTGGGATTTTGTGATCTCTTTTTAATTTGGTTTAGTTGATTTTACATTGCAACAGCCGAAGTGGACAAAGTTATATCGGTTACATTTTTGATTGGTCAGGAATTTGGCAGAGACACAAACTCTGTTACTTTCATGCTTGCCTCAGTTAGTGACAAAAAACTTACAATTTATTAATATTTATTACAATTATTAATCATACCCATTATGTTGCATGAAAATAAAGTTGCTTAATGTCTAAATGGATCAGAACCCTGATAGCAATAATATTCATGTCTGTAATAGTTAAACGTTAAAACAGGCAGGTTACGCAGGCAGTACAGTACCACTAGACGAGCATGCTCTGATGTTGAACTCCCTTGTCTGGTGCAGACCTTTGTTAATAGGCATTTCCACCAGCAGCAAACTGAGCCAGGGTTCATTCAGAATTGGGCAGAGACCTGCTATTTTTGGTGTGCATCCATGTACAGATGGAGCATTCACACCTGTCCAAATGAATCAAACTAAAGAAAAAGTTTGAATGGTCTGCACCATGGTGTGAAAGTGCCCAAAGTTACTTTGATTTCACCTTCAGTTGATTCAGTTGACTTGGTAATCCATGAGCATACGAAAAAGGTACTAAACTGTCACTAAACTGTAACTGTCTTGTCACTGACAAGTTACCTTTTAGTTAGGTAACGTAATTGTGCTGTATTCCATTGCAGTTATATTTTTTCCAAGTTGTGTTGACTCCACACACCCAGTCTTGACTTCAGGCTTTTTATTTTATTGTTCCAAACACAAGGTTATGAAAAGCTACAAATATGTACTTTTCCCCTGAGAAAATTATATTGCCCCTTTTTTTATCAAGCTTCTCAGAGTAATAATGCTGATCTAGGATCGGCCTATGCTGTTTATCTAACCTTGAATAAAATTCCATGACCGAATGAGACCTGATCTTGGATCAGTGCTCTTATTCTGAGAGGCTTCTCTCAGTGACAGTAACGGTATAGTATAGCTCTCTAAGGATTTTTATGGTTTTGAGTAGAACAGTGACTTGTAGATTTGCAGAGCTGTGAGTCTACATTTCATGTAAACTATTGCTGTTTGTATTTATACTGTGTCACACTCATCACATTTAATTGGAAACTGTTGAGCATATTTTTAGCACGTTGTTGCAAGATGTTTATTTATAGATTAGGTCAGACTGTTCAGGTACCCAGGTACCCTAAAAGAACCATGCTGAAAGCTGTTGAGTTTGGACGTGTGCCATATCTTGGTAAACACAGCTCCTTTTTTAACAGTAAAGTCAGTGTTTGAGGTTACCTACAGCCAGAGTGAAGAGTTCCGTTTGTAGCTTTCAGTTTGAGGACAGTAAAGTGGTTTTAGATATAATTTATATTAAAGCTTCCTACTGGCTTAATTACTTCCCTCCAGCTACCTGTTAAACACCATGATAGGCAGGAGAAAATCAAAAGGCCTTTGTGAATGCAATTCCATTGTCTTGCACTGAAAAATGGCCTCCATAGAGCTGCCAGAATTGCCGCAGCTAGTATTCAAAGTCCTCCATGCTGTGACGCAGCTTCGCAGCCATGTCACCTTTCCTCTTTGAAACGTCCCCCGAGCAGAGCGTGAGGGGAAGGCTTGTTTTCAGCAGCAGTGCCAACTCTGGTCCTTTCATTGTCTTCATGGCAAAGGGCAAGGTGAGGCTGTGCATATTATCAGAGTCCCTCCAAGTTGCGGGAGGTTTACAGGGCCACGAGTCCTCCATAGCTTGCAGTGGCAAAAGCCCGTCTGATGTTGAGGCAGAACAAAGCGAGGGTCTGTCTCAGTACTGTGCACGGTTACAGGAGAGCAACTCATCATAAACGCGAATCAGCAAGTGCCAGTCCTCTGCCATGCTCCACTGAAGAGGTGTGTTCATACTTCATAGGGTTTGGAAATAGCAGTGCACAATATATCAGTGGACAGTATTCTCAGGGGTGTCCTCGCAAAGGGAATAGTAGAATTGAATACCTGATGTTCTAGGTAGAGGGGGCTTTGACTGAAAAGTTTGCTGTGTAGTCTAGATCTAAATTTTTAGGTCATTAATGTCATAATTAAACTAATATTGGCAAAAAACAGATGCAGACTAAATTTTGCATCCATAAATATATTGGAGCCCTTCCTTAATGTGAAGGGTGCCCACATTTATAGAATGCCGTATTGACTATATTATTTACAGATAAATGGGAAAAATGTAAGTATTATTGGCCTGATAATATAATTACGTTAGAATTAAAGTTAACAGTTAATAACTCTTTAGTGCACATATAGTCTTTAGTGCACATATATTCACTAATGCAAGGCATTCCCATTCTTCTCAATGCAGTCAAAAAGATAGTATGGTGGATAACCCCTCCAGCCTGCACATGAAAGATTGGAGATTCAGTTTTTTATTGAGAGAAGAATGTCACAAATAGTCCTGAGACAAGACTCCTAATTTTACAGTCATTTATTTTAAGTGGTTCTGAATAAGAACATTTGAAATTGCTCTTCCAAGTGTTACCAGTTCTCTTCAGCAGTGGCAAAGCAGGTCTTGAGCACAGCACTGAGCCATTGACAAAAGTAGTTTACAATATTTACTTTTGACAAAATCTTTGTGTATTAATGCTATTAGAATACACTGAAATACTGATGGTTACAAACTACAGCCATTTACTTCTGCATATACTTGCACTACAGCAGAGTGTTACTGCTGCTGTAGCTAACCTTAATAGCCTTTAGAGCCATTGTTAGAGATCTTTTTCTGGGTTACAGCCTCTGGGTTAAATTCTGCTTAGTATTTAACTTCTGTTGGTTGTACTGTCTCTGCTTCTCGATGTAAGAAAATTAGTTTTCCAAGACTGTCGCAGTGCCATAAATGAACCCTAACTGTCACAATCTGCTGTCTACTGTTACTTGTTTCAGAACTTTATTTTTGTATTAGACACATCATGTCTTGTCAGAAATGTTTGATAGAAAACATGTTGAATTATAGATAATCAGTCTGATATACTGCAGCAGTTTCAACACTGTATTTCCTCTGTTTACACCCATTCACCCCGTTACGCTTTTTAGATCAAGGATTGCTGACCAAAGTGGGTCTCTGGTGGTAGGAACCAGCGGTTGTAATGTCTAAAACACAGATTTAGCCATTTTATTTATCATCCACAATGACCAGTGAACCTACACATCTTCTAGATTTAATATGTAATGCTGTTAATGATAAAATTGTGCTAAATCTTTTAAACTTTTTAAAGCTTTCTTTGGAGATCTTTTGCGACCGCCCTGCTTGTACCAGTTCCGCCATGAATGAATTTTAATAATACTTAAAACAGTGTCTTGGGCATCAGGCAGTTTATTCATTACCATTTCATGTAATAGTTTTTTGTGTTGTCTGTTGGATGTCTGGTTCCTCTCACCAACATTGTAAACAATTCTGACTTTGTAAGTTTCTCTAGAATGGAGAATTTCACATCAAACCATCTGAATGATTTAATTATACAGACATTTTGAAAAATCGGTGGAGTTTCCCCTTAATGTAAATGTTTACATCAGTTGCCATGTCTTATTTAGCTGTCATGGCTATGTAAGGCTAATGAATGATTCATCTTTAGAGTTTTGACCTGTCTTCCACTCCCACAACAGTGTTCCAATTGTCCATTGTTGTTATCTGCCCAGAAATTCTTTATTGGTGGATTCCCATTAGGCATGGTCAGTGGGAAGGAACTGTGCTCATCCTCTCAACAAATAAGAGTTGCGAGCAATTCAAATGCAAGAAGCTTTAATCTGAAAAAAGACTAAGGGTAAACCAGTGTGCCAAAATGCACATCATACCAAGCAATATGTAATATGTCATAAATAACCAGCAGTGTCTGACTGATTACAGTTTGTGTTGTGCGTTATTTAGTGATGATTGTTAAACCAGCTACTCATTGTTTAGCCTCAGGCATTGATAACACCGAGGGATTTAAAGCATGCAGTTTTAGAGTGTATAAGGAAGTGATTGGTGTAGTGATTGGTCTTGCTCTGCTTTAACGCTGCGAGGCTGCCTTCCTTTATTGTGTCAAATCTAATTAACGCAGAGTCAGACTCCAAACCAAATGGCTGGGCGTGCATCCAAACTCGCTCCCACTAGTGCTCTTCACACCTAGCTACTTAGATTTGTTCCTCCTTGTAGGAAGAACGACAATAACTATCCTTTCTCCATACTGTCTTGGCATAGTGCTGTCAGAGTGATAAAGTAAGAGCTGATGAACGGGGGTTATGGAGCAGACCTGACTGATTTAGAGCACGATAAGACTGATGCAACTTTGCCTTTGCTAAAGTTGCACATATGAAGAAAGAACAAAGTAATAAATTATGATTAAGTAAGCTGAAATGGAAAATTTAACTGAATACTTCATTATTAATAAAACCAATGTAAAGCTGGTGAGCCTTTTAAAAAGCACTAATAGTATCACTCAAATTATTATTAGGAATCATGTATCTAATATATTTTTCTATCTGAATTGAAATATGTTTTAGTGAGCATAATAAAAAAAGTTTTCGTTGTGCACGTTTAGGCATTCATTGCTTACTGTTACACTAACGTAATGGATGGGAAAAATAATCAATTCGTAGATACATTACGATTCTCTATTGGATGGTTCTGAATCAGTTCACAAAACATTGTAATCATACTGTAATGATTACAATACTGAAAGCATCAGTACTTATACTGAAAGCATCATTAAAGTGCTAACATAAGTTAGCAATAGCAGTGTGATGTTATTTGGATAAAAAGTAGGTAAACAGTACGTAAAATTGAGTCATTCAGTTGTGGTTTTCAGCCTTGTCCTCGGCGCACAAAGATTTCTCTGCATTCCCTGAATCCTTTAATCATATTATGCACTCTAGCAGATGACTTTTTTTTTTTTTTTACATCTCAGTAACTGAATTATGCAAAAATGAAAAAAGGGGTGTAAGTCTCTTTTAAGAAGTGCATAGTGTACATACAACTACATACAAACTCAATAAAGCTTACAGTACTTGGCAATGAAAAATACAGGGAGAAAATCCTCATGTAGGCTATTGAAATAAAAAATTCAGATTAATTTTGTAATCTCATTATGACACCCTAAATTGAAATTAAATCATGAGGTACCTAGAGATTCCCACCCCTATTAACATAAACATAGGTTTACTACACTAGCCTGTGCCATATATAGCATACAGGGGTTAACGTGGGATTTCAGAGGTGGGGGAGCCCTATTTTTTCTAGGGTGTCTGCAATGTGAGAACCATATTCAGTTTGTTTCATTCTCAGTACTGATTTCATGAAAATGTGACTCTGTTTCTTTCCTTTTACTTCGCTATTTTAGCATTCATTGTTTGTCACTTTTGCATCATAATTATATCAAATAAAAGGTCACACTAAAGTGGATGTACATAAGAAAAGTACTAAGATTGTACTCTGGCCAATTTTAAACCCCAGATTGTGTAGGAAACTAGTGAGCTTATACTGCACATTTCATATATTAGTATTTTTTATTCTATACACCAACATTTTAATTTTCTGAGTTTTGTGTTTTGTATATAAAACTTTGTTTGCTATGTTTGCTGTGTATGTTTGCATGTGTATGTGGTGTGTGTGTTGCATGCATATCAGATATTCCCAATTGAAACAGCTCAGTTGGGTTGTGGTTGTGATCTTTCTTGGCTGACTCTTGGAGAGACAGGTGGCCTCATCTTTCTCTCCCTCCCTTCCCCTCTCTCCGTCTCTCTCTCTCTCTTCTCATCTCTCAGGAACTCGAGGAAGGAGCTGAATGACATACGGTTTGAATTCACTCCAGGACAAGGTGAGAGCTGTTCTGAATACATTATATTAGCAGTAGATGGCTAGCACCCCTATGGACACTGCACATGATAAGGCATGATAAGCCATCTTGCTATTGTGTGCAGTTTGTATTTAGTACACAGGTTAAAAAGCCACATGACCTAACACTGACATTTGCAGAACAAGTGAAGGTATATAGAATGTGTGTATATTTATATATAAATAGTAAATACATTTATTCAAAGCCAGCTTTTCCAAGAGTGTCAATATTTCTGGGGGGCGCTGTATGTGTGTATTCGAGGGATATCTATGAATTTATTTGCCCTTTTCCTGTCATCCCATGGGGTTTGTTTGTGTACTCTCTTTATAGATACTGCTGATGGTGTTTCTCAGGAGCTATTTTCTGCTGGTCTGGTCAATGGCCATGATGTTGTAGTTGGTAATGTCACACTGTGACTTCAAGTGAATTTCAAAATTACTTTATTTCCAGCATACTGTCTAATTCATGTCAAGTAAGCCTGTGCCCCTTTAGGATTGCTTTGCGTGTATGACAATACATTTTTACACACATGTCTTTCAGTTGCTGCTAACCTTCAGAAGATTGTAGAAGACCCAGTTACCTATAAAGTGTTGACCTTTAGGCTGGTGAGTATTTCAGTGGGAAATGCCAAAAAAACACCATGTCCAGAAGCATAAGAGAACAGAAGAATAAAGTGAACACGATTCTTTTATTATGAAATCAAAAGTGTCAGCTCAAAAGTAACACTCTAAATCAGTAGTTCTCAGTCTTGGTCCTGGAGAACCACTGCCCTGCACATTTTAGATTACCCCTGCTCCCAGAACACCTGATGCAATTAATGAACTAATAAACAAGCCTTTCCTGAGGTGAGCTGGGTGTGTAGAGCAGAGAAAACACTACAACACGCAGGGCAGTGATACTCCAGGACCAGAAGTACCACTGCACCTGATACACAGAGTATATACAGTACTGTACAAAGGCTTGGGCTGTCTGAGAAAATATGTAAAGCTGTTAAGCTGGGCAGTACACATTTATTTGTTCAAAACACTAATAGAATAAAATGAAATAAACAATACAATGTACTGTTATGTCTGTATTTCCAGACCTCCAAAGTTCACTATTATGCCCTATACGCACAGGTTTATTTTTACATTGGGGGTGGGGTAATGTACTTGTTACCTCTGTTTCTTGGTGATTTTAATCTCATCAGAATGTACCATGTCAATAATTTTTATGCACTGCATGCTCTTGCGTGGGTAAAGTCTTTTACCTCCTTTAAGACGAGCACTAGACATAACCCCAGGTTATATTAATCCAATGTGAATCGACATGTCAGTAAAATCGCTGTCATTGTTTGTGGAAAAGGAGTTTTGTAAGAATGAAAGGACTCGAAGAGGCATTTTTTTGTGTTATCTGTGGCTCAAAGTTGATGTCTACTGTCCTACCTCAAGCCAACAAGTCAGAACATTAAAACATGTAAAACTTGCAGAAAAAAGCTTGATTCTATGACGTAATGTTGACTGTTGGCTGTGAATTTCCAAGCTAATGACAATGTAAATGACACAGTGCATTCACTAAGACAAGACAGATGGTTAGGGTAAACGGAATAACAGCTGTTTCTACCTATTTTGAGAGTAAAGGCGGTCTGTAAATAGAGTAGCCACTCCCATCTCTGAGATTTTTTATCCTGTGTGAATTGGTCATGAACATTACAGATGTCCCAAGGTAAAGGGATGTTACTCCACATACCTGTGGAAAACCAATCACGTCTGAATAGTACTTTAGAAGTTGGTTTGCGTCACGTGATCCCAAACACATTCAGTGATGTTGAGGTCTGGGCTCTGGGCTAGCCAGTTCATTGTTCTGAGAACACCAGCAGCGTCTTTGCCTTGCAAAAATCCTCAGTTTTCCTTTTCTCAGTAACAGCTTCTTGCCAGCTACACATCCTTTAACTGACCGTTTGCAAAATTCAGAGCGATCCCACCTCCCTTAGTTATTGTTGTACTGTCCGTCGAACTTTCAAACCAAGGCACCTGTTAGCATCCATACCACTTGCAATTAGGGGTGGGTATCAGAGCAAAAATCACAATACTTGAAGACATTTTTGTGATACACAATGTATCACAGTAAGTTGGAATAGAAAATAACAGATCCACTAGTGCCACATTTAAAAACCCATTTTCTCTATATCTTTTAATAATTTTAAAATTGATCTTAAATCTGATCTCCCCAGAATTATCTCCTGAAAGATTAATAACTCGTACTTAATGGCTGTTTTGACTGGAAATGAAATAAATGAAATGTGGCCTTAGACTTTTGCACGGTACTGTACATATACTTGCATTACCTCATCCTATGGCCATACACAGTGTTGAGCATAAAAATAGCTATGATAAGAATTTAGTTGTAAATTCTTATCACATATGTACAGATTTACTCATAAACAGTGTTTTGTATCCATTTGTTCAGTGGTGATTCAAAATTCATCATGTGTGCCTCTTAAGGCAGCAAGACTATCTAATAGCTTAGTTTGATTTTGTTGTGTATATGCACATGCTCAAATTAATGCTTTGACAGCCTTTCTAATTAAACACATTAAAAGGAATGCATTAGAGGGAACCCTGCTGAGCTTTGCAAAGTCTAAACAGAAGACTTACACAAGACATACCAGTGATGTATGCTCATATTTTCATCATGAATGTTTTTTTTGGTGGGGAAATCACTGCCAGATAAAGTAGACAGATGATGCTATAATTCCTTTTTAAGAGGATGATGTTTTTCCTCTTAAAGATGCTATTTTCCCTGCTTGTCATAAATCCTGCGCTAATATGATGTATGTTCAGTACAGTATGCATAGGTCCATGTCAACGCAGGGCCTTCCTCCGTAGGAGACATTAAATACTTTACACACATCCCAGTGGATAGTGCAATATGGCTGAGGCCGTTTTTAATCACTCCTTTAGATGGAGTGTTGCAGTGGAGGTAAACAACATCTGTGCATTTGTGTGCTGTTCACCCTGCTCTGATCCTCTGTGGTGAAATGTCTCTTCAGCAGCTGCATGCTTGCTCCCTCAATTCACCCTGATAGCACTCGCAAATCAAGGCTAATCGACTCAGGCGTGCTCTTTTAAAGCACACATCTACACCTGTACTCTTAAAAATAAAGGTTCCTACACTCTTGGCTTGGACCTCATTTTCTGGGAAAAACATTTAATTTGCATAATGGGTATTGTTGCTCTGTCCGTCAAACTTTCAGCTCCAGCTATGTGGTACCAACTCTTGTACTGAAAGACTAAAAAGTCCAGTTGAACTTTTAGAAGCACAGATTTGTTTCATTCAAAAATAAACTGCCTTTACAAGATGTACATTCATGTTTGAGAACTGACAAATTATGAATGTAGGCCAGTTTAAAGATAACAAAAAAAGGATTCTAGATGCCACGATCAATCAAACAAGGGAGCGAGTTCAATCCTTGGTATCACAGGAATCACAAATGGGCTGACTCTGTCTGGGTGGGTAGGATGGCCCTCGGTCTCCACCATCACTCAGCGTAAAGCTGGCCAGTGCAGGTGTCTGTTAGCTGACGTAACAGAACTGGCAGTTAGCGTTCTTCTCCGGGCGTGTTTAGCTGTCCAATGATGTTCTGTTAAAGGCAGTTTGAAAAGATGTTGCGGCTGGCTTTACGTGACTCTGAGGAAGCTTGTGCTAGTATTGTGTGATGAGGAGACCTAGCAGTTGGGTGGAAATGGACTTGAATAAATTGGGGAGTAAATTGGGAAAAACACCAGAAAAATCAAAGCAGGGAAATTGCTCGAAGCCATGCTAAAGCAGTAGGTTTTCGCATGTAATAAGCAGGAGGTTTTAGCGGTGCTACTCATTTAGATGAGCTAATGCTAAAGCTAACACTGGAGCTAGTCAGAGCAATGTTAGATACCAAACAGGACTCATCATCTTTATGTACCATTAAACATCATATTAAAATGATTTTTAGCAAATCCAGAAAGGGAGGGACAGAGGGGTATTGTCACCCCAAATACATTTTCAGCCCTTCAGCCTTTTTACAGTCCACTTGTGACTGATTTATCAAGCTAACTGTTAGCAGCTAAGTTAAAAAAAAGCTAACTAGTTAGCTAACTGAACTTAACATCTTTCTGTAACACTATATATCTTTGGAAATCACATTAGCCTTTTAGCCTTTTTATAGTCCTGTTTAATCTGACCGATTTATCAAGCAAACTATCAGCATCAAAATCAAAAAGCTAACTGCTGACTAGGGTTGCAACAATGCCATTTTTTCAGGTAAGAGTACATGTTTTAGTACTTGCCCATACTGATATCAATACCATACCGAGTAACTCATTTGGAATTAAGTAGTTGTTAGTGTAAATGAGTGCAATGTACATTAACAGTTAAATCGTTCGAATCTAGCTGACTTTAAATGGCATGCATTAGCTAGCCATGCTATATTAGTTACCTTGGATCGAGTAGTGTTGCAGTGGAGAAGAGTGGATTTTGTTCCATGTCAGAAAAGTGCTTCAGTACAGCTGTAAGTAAAGTGTGGTTCATAGTTTTGGTCCTCATCTCTCTTTTTCAACAATAGTCTCTTGTAGCACAGTGACAGCAGGAATCACTTCTGATGCTAAAGCATCTGAGGAGCTGTTTGTGTGAGTCTTTTGTTTGAGCTGTTGTTGAAGGCCCTCTAAAGGCAGGCATACACTGTGTGATTTTAGCATCTTGTTCTCTGGTGACTCACAGAGTATGTTTGAATAGACCAATGTGTGGACAATTTACATGGTCACACTGTATGAAAATACTTAGTCCGATTGACATGCTACCTGAAACACAGCTTTTGCAGACAGCAAGCAAACACGCTGAGAAACCGAGCTACAGCAGCTTTGCTAAGTTGCACACCATGCACTGAAACTAAAACCAGGCGGTGATGTGTGTGGGTAGGACAATACGGTCTGTCTACCACCTGTTTTACAATGACAATTTTAAAAAATCAATACTTTGACATTTATACCTTGCAGTGCTATTCAGACAGAGTAAAGATGGCATATACGGACTTTAGTACTGCAAATAGCCTGTTTTTCCACCCATTTTGGGGAAATAGCTGTGATTGTGTGTGTTTAAAACTGGGCTTAAATCAAGCCGTATATGCCTAGTGGGAATGTGCCAAGGCGAAATGTTTAAAGTGACCAATGACTGCCACAGCTTCAGCAACCCTTCGAGCAGACCCTTGTTCACTGCCAGCTTGAGTTGTTTGTTCATTAGTGTACCAGCATACACCAGGTATCAGTCACAAGTCACATGTAACACGTCACATTGTATCAGGTGGTATCAAATGTTGGTATCAGTGCCTTTTTATGAGGCTGAGTACGAGTAAATGAGCATGGTATCGTGCCAGTATTGATATCAATGCAGCTCACTGCTGATTTCTACTGATCTTAGCATTTTCTTTAGTATTATGTACTGTTAGACATTTTCTTATTATAAGTTTCTTACCTTAGAATGTGTTGTTTTACCACTGAGCTGTGAACCCCCTTCCAGATGATCAGGATAGCATAGGTTTGAATTAAATATTCCTCTTTAACACCTTTTCCCCATTTCTTAGACTAATTTACTACGTTCTCACTGCAGGTTTGTTTTGAGGAGTTCTGTTGAAGTTTTTTCTGTGCTTGACTGAGGAAGGGATGTTTAGAGACTCGTATTAAGCATTAACACTTACATGGACGTTCTTTAAACTTTATGAAGGTTCTTCTCTCTCGCACATCTCATTTACAAACATGGCTCTTTAAAGAACAATCTGCTGAAAGGTTATTTAGGGAGCCAAATGTAGTTCTTCTATGGCAATGATCCAGAGAACCCTCTTTGGAACGTTTAGTTTTATGCATGTATTATATGGTAAGGGGGGTTGTATTAGAGAAAGTAAAGTTTGTTTGATATCAGCTTGGGCCATCCTCCAGAGAGAACTATGTTGAATGGATAAAGCAAAAAAAGCCAGCAGTTACAGTTTCAACAAGGAGCAGCAAGGGAACAGTTGTGCCAGCAAGCTTGGCCGTTTGATATCTCTTGTTAACACCAGCCCTCCCTACACAGTGTGAGACTCAAACAGATATGTACTGCTGTATATCGAGCTGAGAGGAATTGTACTCGCGGTTGTGCAGGTGCACACAGAAACACACAGAGAGCAGAAAAACAATAAATTCTTCTTTCCTCTTTCCTTTCAGTGTAATTCATAACACTTCACAGGGAGTATTTATGTGACTGATGTCACTGTGTGTAGTTTTATGGTCAGGCCGCTCTACAGGCCACAGCTGCCCTCACTGGCTGAGTGGAGTCAGAGGGAAAGCATCGCCCCAGATACGTTTTTCATCACCAGCCTTTCAGCCTTTGTAAAAACACTCGCACACTCTCACACACACACCTTTCTTGCCCAGCCCAACTATAAATTGCTGGAAGCTGTCTGGCCCAAAGCTGCTTCTCCAGCTGCCTGAGGCAGGGTGTCAGGGAGAGAGAGCGAGAGAGATCGATCACCTCTCAGGCCCTCTCCAGCCTCTGAGTGTGTGCTAACTGTGATAAGACCCTCTCACTGCCCAGAGACACTCAGATTTTACTTTGCATACAGCTGCAAACACTTTCCAGGGACAGAGATGACCCAGACAGCACAGCAGAATTTCATTAGTGGATTTGCTTCTGCTTCTCCAATTTCGCCTTCTTCTGTGTTTCTCTCTCTTCTTCCTCCAGCTGTTGTTGATGTCTGGGCTGCTTGATTCTTGATTAAATAGAAATTACATTTTTTGGCTGAGAATTGAGATCAAGATTCTCATTTGCAGTTATTTGATGCAACAGTTTTAAAGAACAAATATGCATAAAATCGTATGCAAATGTTCTGAACACCCCCAGTCAAATGACCTTTTGTTGGTTTTCTAAGTAAAAATAAGTTAACACATCCTCTAAATATGAAATTTCTCAACGTAAAATGTAACATAACTTTTGGACAGGCCATGTATTATGCTTTTTTCTTCAACATGTTGTGTATATGAAGTGTGTGTTGGCCAAGTCCAAAATTCAGGACACACAGAGCCAAAAACTGCAAAAACTTAAACGAAAACCAAATATTTTTGACAATAAATAAAAAAGTTTTAAATATACTAAAATTATTACAATATTTAGGCTACAGTATGTACGTATGAAATACAGCGTCCTCAACAGCAAAGAATGGTTGGTCATCCAAAGCAAAGAATTCCATTATTTCTTTAGTTATACTTTACACTTTTGCTCTGTTGTTTGTAAAATGTTTCATCATTATCCCAATATCCCTTGTAAAAACCATGAAATAGTTCCACACAGTCGGCATTTTCAGTGTTGATTTGCTGCCGAGTGCAGAAGAGTGAAGGGAATGAACAGCGTACTTAAACACTATTTCTCATTTTCATTGCCATTAAAATTAGTTGTGTAGTCTTAGATCTTTGCATTGTAGGCCTGTTTAATCTTTGGTGTTTTTTAGAATTTTTTTTTAGAAATATTATTAGAAAAATAAGAACGGAATTATAAATTAACTGCTTACTAAATAAAATCAAGTATGATTTAAATAACACAACATATAAACAAAACAGACAAGCTGTTATAAACTGCTGTTGGCCTTGACCCACTCCCTCATGTTTAGCAGGCTGATGACCCTGCACAAGGTGGAGTTATTAGCCCTGAAGTAACTTTTGTGTATCACTGAAATTGAGGAAACTGAACCCTTACCAGCAAGATCTCTCTAATGCACACATATCTCAGCATGTTTATACTGTCTCTGGTCAGAGGTCACTGTGAGAATGGGTGATGGGGATGCTCTGTTTTATGCACTGGTTTTTCAGGTAGAAGTGCTGCAGCAGATCACGATTTTGATATGATTCATTGTATAGCCCTAGCTGAGGTTGAAAAAATGGTGTAATACAGTTTCTTGTTCTCCTTATTTTTCATTGTTTTAGCCTCCTTTCTTTCCTTCTGTGCCTCCATTCCTGATTGTTTTCCTGCTTTGTTGGAAGCTTGTCAAGTTTTTGGTTCCATTTAATGCTGATTGTCTCTAACTAATCGATAAGTTTCTCATAGCTGTTCGTGATTTACTCAAGCCAAGTCTGCTTCAGAAAAATAGAAAAGTACTGCAGCTTAAGTCAATATGACATAAAATATTGTGGGTTCTGGCTGGTTCCACTGAGCTTGTCCTCTTGATCAGAGAGCAAAAAAAAAACAGAACACAAGCTCACTGCAGGGAAGTGTGTTACTGAAAGCTTTGGCAGGCAGCCTAGTGTGTGCGTGTGTGTGCACACTCGCGCTGAATTATTTTACTTTATCATTTAGCAGGTGTTCTTACTCATAGCAACTTAACAAATGAAGGAAGGATCATGCAACACTAATTAATTAGACGAGCAGAAATATTCCTTTACTCTCCGCGAGTAGAAGCACGTTCACAGCAGTGTAAAATCTCCCAGCCAGTTGTTGTGAACCCATCACATCTGCAGCCTAAAGAGGTGAGCTTTAAGTTTGCACCTGGAAAGTGTGAGAGAATCCGCAGTGCGGATATGTGTGGGTAGCTCTTTCTCCCGGTCAGGAGACTGGTCTGAAAATAGATGTGCATGGGTCAGGCTCCCCCTGTGGGGACCATGAGTTGCTCAGAAGTGTCAGAATGAATGGATCTAACACCTAGCATGTCTCAGCAGAGACATACATAGACATACACACAGATTCATTCACACCATATCCTACATTTCTACCACACCTCAGTGCACTTGAGCATTTAGTGAATGTGCAGTGTAATACAGTCAGACCTATAAAACAATTCGCCACAACTTAACGGTTAACGTTCTTCGAGGATACCAAGACATCTGTGTTGCACTTTGCTCTTTAGGCCGTGGAGTTATGCTATTATTTGTCCACCACTTTAAAGTAGGGCTTTCACTAGTGATTATTATCGCAATCAAGTAATTCAGTTGATGATTAATCAAGTCATCATAATGTCAGACAATAAAAATGGATATTTAGTATGGTGCAAAAGTCAGAGATCACCCTTTATTTGTTTAATTTCCAGTTAAAACAACATTTAAGCTATTCATTTGTCAGCATCAGCAGAAACTTATAGTTAACAGAAAATTACACCTCAGCAACTAAATATAAGGTCAGTTTTCACTATTGTGTGTATTTATTACAGCTTTCATTCTTTTCAGGAGACTTGCTTTCCGTTTTTAAGAAATCTGCAGGGATATTTTTTTCTACACCTCTAAAGTTCAGTCTTAGAAGTTGGTTGCATTTTCTGATTCTCATGATGCAAATAACAATGATGTTGAGGTCTAGACTCTGGGGTGGTCAGTCCATTGTTCTGAGAACACCAGAAGCTATTTCCTTTTCTCAGTAAGGGCTTCTTGACAGCTACACATCCTTTCAGACTCATAGCGCTGAGTTGTCTTCTCACAGTGGAAGGATAGACAGAAACACCTGTGGGTTTTTTCAGATGTGAAGCAAGAGTGGAGCTTAATTTCCCAAAGATGTGACTTTGAGACTATTTTCAGTACAGTTTATCTGATTGTGACAGTTTTGGTGATCAACTAGGTCTTTGCAGGGTTGTTTGGAGTCCCATTTACTCTAATAACTTTCTAAACTCCAGTTTGAGAAACTGTGTTTTCCAGTTATTTTCATTTGACTCTTCCTGCATTTTCCTGTATCTAGTCTCTTCAGAAAAATCAGTAAATACTACTCGAGATAAAAAAAAAAGCTGGATTGTCTCTTGACTTTAGCATAGTACTGTAACTAAACAGATCAGTGCATAGGCACTACTACAACAGCAGCCTAGGAAGCCCTTTGAAGGATTTTAATCAATATATATTTCTAATTAAGATTCAAGTGAGATCAAGTGATCTTGACAGCCTTACTTTAGAGAAATCTAAGATTAAAAAATCACTAGCTGCAAAAACTTACATTACTAAATAATAACAAACTGTATATATTTCACTGCCTGGAGAATTGATGTTGCTGGTGGAATGTTTTTATTAATTGCTTTATTTGTGTGTGTCCAGGCATCCGGCTGCGACAGCACAGAGATTCCAGATGAGGTGAAGCTGATTGGCTTTGCCCAGTTGAGTGTTACCTGATGGCCTGTCTGTGACTGATGAGGAGGAAGAGGAGAGGAGGAGGGAGGAGGCCCTGTATGAAGAGACTGAATGCCACAGGAAGAGTAGACTGGGTTTAGTACCAACCTCCATGCTACTCCTACACGCTCACAACTCCATATCCTCTCACTCACCTCTTTCCTCCTCACAACCACCTTCTACCCTTCTCAATAAAGTTAGCATCGCTCAATATCCCAGACATACAACCTCCCCTCAGCGCGCACACATGCACTTCCCTAAGCCTCCCCCGGCCTAAATGCTGTCCCCGCAATGCCTCTCAACAACATTCCATCACCCACTTCCCCAAGTACAGAGCAGAACTCAGCCCTGCTAACTCTTGATGCTCTCAGGTGGCAATAGCTAGTGATAAAAAAAAAAAAAAGAGAATTAGAATTTCTATCATCATTATTATTATTGTTGTTGTGTTACCTATGCTTTCAGCAAAACTATTATTATTATTATTATTATTATTATTATTATTATTTATTGAAAAAGAGAATGCCTTTTATTTCCTTTTCTCTGGTCTTCGTGTTGAAAGATTAGCTTTTTTGGTGCGCACATTAATACCATGAAACCTAAAGATTGTGTTAATTCTATTAATAGAATTCCTCCTTCCAAATGTAAGATGTCTTATTTATGGGGAAAAAGCACATTTTCATTATTCCATAATGAATGTTGTTTTAATACAAATGAACTGTACTGTACATATAAGAAGTATGTAATCCAATAAGAATTAATGGATTTTTTTTTTTGTTTGTTCCACTGGAAGTATGAGGCGAGACCTGAATGCTGCCATGTGCAAATGTACTGCTTAATTTTTCGGGACAGTGTTGACGCTTAAATGCTAGAGGTGCCTTGTTCATTAATCCGTGCCTAAGAACATAGGTAACAAGCCGAAGCCGTATAAAGCAGAGACTGCTTTATTGTTGTTAAAGCAGCATTAAGCAGAATTGCTTTTCAGTCGATACCTTCATTTAATAGTATTTTCTCTGGTTAATGGCTAATGGTGAAAATTACAAAGCTGTAATGCACTTTGACTTTGGGCAGTGCAATGTACATGCGCCTGTGTTTCTAGCGCTTTGCCCTTGGAGAATCATCCAGATTTAACCTATAAGGCTTTGTTGTGTAACAAAAACTATAGATCCATAACACACCATAAAAGGTGGAGAAAAACCCAGCTGCTGATTATAAAAAAAGCAGTCCTGTCATTCCACTGCACTACCCAGCATGATCATTTTTAATTTCTACATCTGTCTCTGATTTACTTTAAAACAAACAAATGTTCAAAACCAAAAGACAAAGATGAGTCATGAATCCAAAAATACATACACTAGTTCCAAATCACTCTGTTTTCAAACTGAGGTTGAAAATAGTACTAGCTTGAAGTATTTTATGAAGCTGTGTTTTATACATGAAGTGTGGGTACCATTTCTGCATATTATTACTCTTGTTCCTTTTCTGTAATCAGCAAGATCAGCAACTTCAAAAAAACAGCAACCAATAAAGAACTGCTATTATTAACAGACTGGATGGCCGGGTGCTGGAATTCAGTATCATTGTCATTGTGCCTTTTCCCAAAGACACTTATAAATTACAGTCTTCCTTCTCCATTAGAAATTAAATTACAAATCAGTTCCAACATTAAACGATACTCACCAACACACATTTGTCAGCATCATTCCTGTTCTTTCTAAAGAAGCTTTTCAGATGTCCTGGCCAGCCAAGCTGTTTGGTGAATTCATATGCAATGAAAATGCCTGTGTATATTTTCTTGGATATCACAGTTGACCACACTGTGAAGAATGAATGATCCAGCTCATGCAATTCTAAACTCTATGGTTTAGCTTTGATTCTCAACAACTGTGGCAGAGTTTGGGAGAGACCAATGACTTGTTTATTTCTAGATGTAGCACCATTATCACATGATGACCTATTTTGAGAGTTTTCCTGCTACTTCTCATTAAAGCTGTAGTGTTTGTTCACAGGGTCATAGGTCAGCACCATTTAAAGTGCCTACCTACACACTGTTAAAGTTAATATCATATACAAACAGCTCGTGACTGCATGCCAGTCTGAATGCTGGCATGTAGCCACAGCATGTACAGTCTTTCTTATGCTTTGATTGTTATAGTCCTTTCCTTCTTAGAAGGAAAATATCACTGATTCTTGTTATTGATGGTGCTTTGACAACTCCACCCATAATCCTGTAAAAGACATCCTGCATTTCAAAACAGCCTCCATCACTGCACAGAATGCCATGAGCTGACAATACCAAAGACTGAACCAATTTGTCACTGGTGGTGATAGAATTTGGCAGTGGCAGTATCTGGCACAACTTCTGATTGCTATATGTCTGCCAAATGACACTACTTGGCAAGGTTAGTGGCTGGTGAATCCCTGAGGGTGGACATAAGGTGAATTGGAGAGGTGTGCTTTTACTCTTGCCTTCAAATTATTTTAGGAGAATACCACCATCAGCTTTTAAAAGGGCCGTTTCTGTACCACTTTTCCTTCTACATTGGAGGGCATTTGTAGAAATGCTGCACTTCTTGCTGTAGCTTGAATCAGACAACTGCTTAGAGGGAATGTGTTTGTGTGATTTCTGAGTAAGTCATTATCTAAATAAGCTCCCCCGGACAAAAAAATAGCTGCATGCATCATTTCTTCTCTAATGCTTGGTTAAGTATCCTCTCACCTTAACAGCTCCAGTCCTGTCAGGTAAAGATATCATGAGGCTTATGAGATTTCTGTCCATTTAACTCCACTCCTCCACTAACTTTGTGCTTCATGTTGGAACACAACACAACATTGACACTCCCACATTCCAGGCTGACAGCTGTCTGTTTGTGAGTGGTTTACCAGTCATATTGCAACACTGACAGTTTTACTGACCTGCAAAATCACCAGACCTCAATCTTAGTTCTCAGTTTAGAACAGCAGGTAAAAGGCTGAAATAGGCACAAGCCCTGAAAATGTGACATCTAAAATGTGCACCCAGTTTGGCAGAAGTGGGCTAAAATGGACAAGAACTATCTCAATACAATGGCGTAAAGCTCACCTGAAAGGACCCATGTTGTTTTTAAGGCAAGGAGACGTAACCAAGTATAAGATGCAACTAATTCCAGAGCTTAATTCCTTTGGATCTATATTTTTGGATTACCAAAAGTTAATTTGAAGCAAGGAAAACTCTGAGGCTGTATCATACTAAGAAGTGACACAAATTGCAGAGAGCAAAAGTTGTGTTCATTTTGAACAAGAAGCCCATAAAGGGAGCAATAATAAAAGGTAAACAGAGAAACACATTTTCACGCAATCAAAATGCATGTAAATCCCATTAGGTCCTTAGGTCTTAAATGTAAATGAACGAAAATATAATTAAAAAGATAAACACTTCAAAGAAGCAGCAATATGCTCGAGTACTTTTATGTTAAAAAAATCCACAGTATAGTACAACAATACAACAACCTCCCATTGGGACAGTTTCCCCATTATCTATGCTTTTCACAGTTAAATGCCACAAATTGCTTAATAGTATGAGTGAATAAAAAAATAAACACATGAAAATTAAATTTTGGCCTCCACAAGTTCTAGAAAATATAATGTCCAGTCATTTTGTTGAAGTGCTTCTTATAGATTGATATGTAACATACAGATGATGATACATTCCTTTAAGGAATGCCTTTACAGTGCCGTTTACCAAATACAGTAAATACACACTATATGATACTTTTTACTATGTGGTAAGTAATCAATATATAATATGCATATGCAATAGTAATACAAATATGAGCCAGCTAGATCTGAAGTAAGTTAACCATCGGATACAGGAAGTAAGAAAATAATTTTGTCATAGTTGTTATAAATAAAGAGTTATACATATTCATATCTGTAATATTTTTTTCAACAGAAAGGAAGCTTACACAACATGTAAACAAATAGAACTCAGGCGCTTCCACTTGAAACAAAAGCATCTGTTGGAATATTTTCAACAATATATTAACACTGCCATCATTGGTGCTGATCACCATCAACGCTTCTGTATAATTACATCCAACAGAGTTATGTGCAATGAAAAGAAAAATTGTCAAGGACATTCATGTTTGGCCTCATCCAACTCAGAGTGCACCTTTGCTGAGCAGCTGAGCCAAATTTCTACAGTGTAAAAAACTGTTTATGCATGAATTAGCCTTTAAGGTATTCTAAAACAGCATGGTGCACCTTCACTTGATGCAATTAGACTGGCATGGCAAAAACACTCACACTCGCAGTATACTTTTCAGCGCACCTCGCATTTGCATGCCAGCAGTTGGATATTCTTCACTCCAAGCAAAGGCTCAAGGGGGCTAATAAAAACATGAACATTTTCACTCGACTAAACGTCACAGGCTGTTTTCGGGGCTTAAAGAGACGACTGCATGTGCTCTCCATGTTATGCTGCTGCATGTTGTGTCCTTTACATCCTATATGTATAAAAATGGGCACATATACATTGCAGTTCTCAGGCATTACTAACACTTGAGATGTTTCTTGCTGGACATGTCGTTCCAGATCCGATGCATCTCCTCAGGGGAGATCTGGTGCACGGTGATGACTCTACGGTATCTACAGAGGCTGTAGGCCATTTTCCAATGATTGAAGCCACTGTTCTGATATGGGTGAATGCCAAGTTTCCTCAGACAAACCCCTACGTAAACATCCTCCAAATGCAGCAGGCGGGTGTGGAGGGAAGTCTTATAGATCAAGTCGGCCACATCTGCTGAGAACACATAGCCTGTGCCAGAGCAGAATGGCGGGTACTTGCTCTCTGGGTACAGGTCCCTGGGCATATACCACTTACTGCGCATGTCCCGAATAGGTGAGCCGTTTATGACATAGCCTGTGAAATACCTCCTCCTGGGCTTGGTGGTGGGTTTTAGTAATTTGTACACCAGGTTGTCCATGTTTACGAAAATATCGCTGTCCGTCTTCATCACATACTTGGCCTGGTTGCAGAAGGTGGCCACCCATCGCATCCCCATCAGGGTTTTGAGGGTCAGGTTATGGTACGAGTCCACAAAGTCCTCCACTACGATGTCGTGGAAGATCTGACTTTCTTGCTCCACCATCTGATTGAGGACGCTATCGGTGCTGCGGCCGAGGAGGAAGAGAGTGATGATGCGAAGGTCACTGAACGTGCTCTCGTCACCCCATGTCTCTCGAATCGCCTGGCGAGCGTCAAACTCCTTGTGCGTTGTGCTGATAAGAATCACTAGGAACGGCACATTGGTCTCACACTTCTTCGGCTCGTTAATGATGAAATCAAACCCGTGGGGGTTTAACGGCCGTGTTCTGATGTTGCTAAAGGTGGTGGTGTTGGCTTTGTGGACTTTCATGGTCTTCCGTGCAGGAGCAGACAGCTGGCCCACATATGACGTTGTGGGTCTGGATATGCTGAGATACCAGAGGGCGCTCGCCCAGCAAACAACTGTCAACACGTAAAGGCATGACACTTTTGAAGGCATTCTGAAGCATTTATGCGTGTTTAGGTAGGTAAAACTCAAGTGGCAAACCAGCCATTAGTGACGGTGCTTCAGGCAAAGCAGCACAAGGCTGCATCTGTGTGCCGCTTGACATTAATTGTCAGAAATGGATGGCTTTAGAGAAAAACTCAGCTATTCCCTCTTCACGCAGAAACGGCAAGAAATTGTTGTAGGGCTCCACACTTTCCTCCTGAGACTCCTCCACAAGTTCCATTGAAGTCTGGAAAACAAGAAACAGCATGCATATGCTTTAAACTCTGGATCTCAACCCAGCCGTCAGGGAGCCATTTAGTCCATCTTTTTAAATATAGTCCAGCTCCCAATCCTCCTGAACCACCTCATCAAGATTTGATTACCTGGTGTATGTGTGTCGAGAGATGGTACAGAGCGAAATGTGGCCTGGATGACAGACCTTGAGTCCTGGTTTCAAAACCACTGAACTATTAATTTTTTAAAGCATAGTCATACACAATGCAGCCAGAAGCCATTAACACTGTTAACATAGGAGGAAGGTCCTCAGAGGTCTGTCGTGTATATGGTGTATGGTGTTGGTACAGTGCAAATTTGTCACCATGCACAATTTATTTATTTATTTTTTTTAACATACAGCACATATTGAGTACAACATGAAATTGTAGACATGCATCTTATGGCTTGTACCTGTCTACACCTGCGTAATGCAGGTGTTACTCGTACAGTTGTTATAGCATTTTACTTAGGTGTCAAAGAAATTACCATTCCATGCCAGCAAATCAAAGATCCTGTTTACTCCTGTCACTTAATGCATCTTGAATATCAGGATTATATTCGGATAGAGATTATCCACATAGTCCACAAGATGCCACAGGAGGTGGTCTGAGACACATTTTAGCTAAATGTTATACAAGTGTACATGCATTCGTCTTTCCAAGCCACATTATACAACCAAAACCCTCCTAATACTATAGCAGCGCCTCTCTCTGCTGGTCTGCAATCATTGCTATACCCCCCCTCGCCCCTTTCAGTAAGTTAATGTGAAGAGATTTTATTCCAAGTAGTTATAGATGATTTCTATTAGTCATGTTTTTATGTCATGGGGGTGGGCATCAGTCACAGAACTGCCACCACTAAACAGAGGAATGACTGCTCCTACAGTTTCAACATGTTTCTCCTCCAAGTTTAATTCAGTAGCCTTCAGCAGCTTGAGCTAGTTAAAATAAAACGCCTCATCATGATTCGCTGTCTCGCTAATACACTTTACTACATTTTAACACGTGGTCCATGATCACAGCGACTAATACATGAGACTAATCATTCTAAACAGCTGTCTTCTTGTATACATTGGTGTAAAGTCAGTCTAAGGAAGCGTTAACCATCTTTTAAATAGAACAAGAAAATCAAGGACCACAGGCAACTGGTTGTTTCATATGAGCTGATTTGCATATTATGTGCTACACAGCAATTGGATTTTAATCTGACTAACTGAAGATGACCGATTACTGAGTGTAAATGCATGTGGTTAAACATAAGTCACATGAAACAAGCCCATGTAGATGGGGTCAAAATGTTCTTTACAATTAAAACATTACATTTTAGTTCTCTTTTACAAGAAAACAAAGCTAGAATGATTGGATGTTTGAAATATTTGCCTTCCTTATCCAAATAATACACTAAAATCCAGTGCTGTTCTGGGGAACAGTATATCTGGGTATTATCTCAAGGCTATATCTGGGGTATTAGAATTCTGATATAACTAAGCCTTGCCGAAGAATATGAGTGAGAAATCTGGATGCATTTTGATTTAGTATTCAGCAGTGTAGGAGCTCATATGGAAACGAGTGTGTCTCGACTACTATGAGAACTTGGGGCTTGATACTGTGGTGTTTTTGATAAGGGTGCTGTAACTGCACAGCAGCCAGTTTACTGGCTCAATCTCCTCCCAGTGGGGTGAATAACCACATCAACACGCCAGAGGAATTGAAGCATACAGGGGTTCAGCACAAAGAACTTATGAAATCTAACCATAAGGCAAAAGGCTATTTTGTTTGCGTAATTTCAGTTTAGGAACATTTCTTTTTACTTAATCTGGTTAATCTCAATCTCAATTAACCCCTTAACTCCAGGCTTATTAATCAGTTTCAGTATAAAACATAGTATTCAGTAACAACTACAACCTGTTCTGTAACTACTCTTACATTAATGCTTAAGTTATATAAGATATGTAGATACACAAGATATGTGAGATGTAGTTATGAGAGGGAGGAATTGCAGGTGTGGCCTCATTTAACATGTAAAAGTTAAAAGGTGTCACTAGTAAACAGAATCAGCATTTCAACAAAAATATATTAAAAAAATACACATTCAGTAACTTTATATTGAGTTAAAACACAAGGCAGTTATAAAAAAAATCACAAATATATGCATTGATTCATTAATTATTTGAAATAACATTTTCAAAATACACTGTTTTCTCTAAAATGCTACATTTACTTACCATTTATTAACCAGCTTCTCATGGGGAGACAAACAGAATCTGAAAAAAAGACATAAATCAATCAGCAAAAACACTTTCAATTAATTTATAGTCAAATAATAAAAAAACCCCACAATAATTACGCTGCACATATACTATGTAGCCAAATGTATGTGGACATTCCTTCTAATTAGTGAGTCTGATCATTTCAGACACATCTGTTGCCAACAGGTGCATAAAACCAAGCATACAGCCAAGCAATCACTAGCAGCAGAATGTGTTGTACTGAAGAGCTCATTGGCTTTCAAATTTCTGCCCTGCTAGAGCTGCCCTGGTCAACTGTAAGTGCTGTTATAGTGAAGTTGAAACATCCAGGAGCTCCAGCTCAAGCCACATAATCTGTCGCACAGTATAGGGCTGCCATTTGGGGAAGGCCATTTCTCTGTTTCAGCCTGACAATGTCATCTAAGATCTACAAAGAAATGGTTTGTCAAGTTTTGTGTGGAGGAACTTGACTGGCCTGCACAGAGTCCTGACCTTAACCCCACCAAAAACACTTTTGGGATTAACTGGAATGCTAAAAATAAGCCAGGCATTATCGTCAAACTTCAGTGCACCACCTCAATACTGCTCTTGTGGCTGGTTGTGTTGTTTGGTTGTCCACATAATTTTAGGCATGTAGCATACTGAACTCAACACAATCGATGTTGTAAGTTAAACCATGTTAATCTGACCTGGCACTGAACCAAAGACTCATCCAATAAAATGTTTCCGAATAAGATTCCAAAGGGAAAACATCCTTCAGAACACTATGCAAGCATATAATTCTCTGTCCATGGTCCTGAAAGTCTGTTGCCATAGCTCTGTGTGCTTTGATTCCGCCAGCACTGCCTGTACTGATTTGGCACTCTCGGTTTTGTTACATTAGCAGTGTTTCAAATGTTATCTGTCTCAGTCAACCCACAGGGACTCTGTCATATTTAAAATTCCCAATCTAAACTTTGAAGCGTGCTCTGAGACAGTAAAAGGTTATGACAGTTCATAAAAGAGAGAGAATACAAAGGTTACTTAAGTAAGCTACCGCAGCCTTGGAGCCCATCTGCTTTAAACAATGCTGACAGTGACAAAGTGTTTGTGCCAGCAATGAATTAAATAATGCTATCAGGCAAGCCGCTCAGTAGAGCTGAGAATATTGTGTCTGTATGTGCATGGCTGTGCTGGTAAGTAGGAGCCCAAGCGGGAGTAAACAACCTTATCAAAGTGTTTTGTTTTTTAACCCTAAGTAGTCAAATATTCAGCTTTGCATTTCTACAGCCCCACATTTTCCTTACATGATTCCCATGATGGTTGGTTGTGCTGTTATTGACTAGACAGACATAGCATGGGTATCGCTATGCACCATATCCACATATTCATCATGTTTCATGGACGGCTAATCAAACTCTGATGAACAGTATACCGAAGGCCATTAAAATTTCACACCATCTCCCTGCTTCAACTCCTCCCTCACAAAGATTAGGGGAATAGGTGCCCACAGTGTCATTTCCATTCAGACAGCTTTTCAAAAGGAGGCGGCTGCACAAAGGAAAGCAGGAGTTCAAGACCAGGTTATGCAGAGCCTTTTTCCACTGTGCTTCTCCACACACAGACGTCAGTGACTCATTTTGCACAAAAACAGCAAACAGTCGGCAGAAGATTAGAATATTAATCTCCCTCGTAAAGACTCAGCCTTAAACTGCTACAAATCTACTTTTACAGTGTTCCTTTACAGCTTTGTACACCATTAGCTTTGAATTATATTGCGTATAAACCTCAACTTTATTAAGCGCCAAAATAGGCACAAAACACTGCTGACCATCTGCTGTGCAAAGAAGCAAAGCAATGATATTCCCTTGCCAGCGCACACGCTAACAGGTGCAAACAGAAAATGAAAATTGCATAAATATATAAAGTTGCTGAAATCTCTCAATCTGCTCTGAGGGGAAGATGTAAATCCCTGCGAGGACTCAGCTTGAGGGTGCCTAGGGGGTATAGGAGAATTGATTGAGAGTGTGCGTGTGGTGGTGGTGGTAGTGGAGGTGGGGTTATAAGGAAGGAAATGTGATAACATCACACTCTGTGCTACAAGGCCTGCTGCATTCTCATAGTCAAGGCAAGGCAAGAGAGCAGCCACCCAACACCAGCACATTATACTTAAAAGAAACTTCCAGAAAGCAACCAGATAAGATCACCTGCAGGCCAGCTTACGTGATTTGTGGCCGGACTTGTCTGTAGGCGAGTACATACACACACACACACAGACGAATGATGGTATGGAGATAACAGCAACAGAAGACCTATAGACTTTTTACAATCAGAGCCTGTTTATCAGACAGACAGGGAGAAAGTTTTGTCAGTAAAAGCAGATAAAGACTTCTAAAGGGCAAATGCCTCGTGCTGCAACAAGAAACAGCAGCAGATAGCCACTGTCCATCACAGATAAGCACAGTATGGATTTTGTTTAAAGCTGGCATAAGCCAGGGGTGTATTCAAACCAAAACACTTTGAGCACATGCATAGATTCAGGAATTGACTGCAGCAGGATCTGTGCTGTGCTGGTCAGGATCATCCTGTTTACTCTCCAGCAGTGATCAACTTGGCAAATCTCCATCTCGCATCAAATCTCCACTTTCTCCACGTTTTTTTCATTACCTACTGCTAATTACCAAAGGACAATTTTTTATGTCCTATTATGCATACTTTCCCCCTCTCTTAATTGAATGCAGTGGTTCAGTCTATCCTCTCTTTGGGAATTTCATCAAAGCACCCAGCATTAATTTTTTTTTTTTTTAGAATTTAGCTTAAGGAATGTATTCTTTTCAGGCTGTGGCTACGTTAGAGAGAAAGATGAAAGAAGGAGAGATGGAGAGCATGGTGGCCCTAGAAGAGAAAGAATTTCAGGAAATTCCATGCCCCACAGGACACACCAAATGAAAGGGCATGAAACCATGAAGTACTCTCCAAAATTCAAGAGACCTTTATTTATTTAATTTCCAATCAAAAAGATTCATTCATGTCAGCAAAAAACATTTTAACAGGAGATTACACAGAGGCCTCAACAACTAAATATAATGGGGAAAAATTCCCAGTATTTTTTTTTTACCTTTAGGTCAGATCCCTTTCTTTCCGGGAGACTTGCTTTCAGTTTTTCAAAGAAAGTTGCAGGGATATTCTTACACACCTCAAATGTTTAGTCTTAGAGGTTGGTTGCATTTTCTGCTTCTCACTATCCAAGTTTCTTGTGTTTGGATAGTGAGAACTTCTCTAGTTTTAGAAACTCTTTAGAAACAATTTGTATATTGTTTATCGGCAATACAATAGAAATCAATATTAGCAGACTGATACTTTTTGTAAGAAAGAATAGGAAAATTATCAATGAGATGGAGAACACACATACCCCAACTCTGCAAGCTCCTGGTGATGATTAACCTTCATACTGCAACAGAATTGTTGACAGAATCACATCATAAATAATAAATAGAAAAAAATGTTAAATAAATCCACAGGTGCAGTGCTCATTTGTGTGATTGACAGGAGCTCAGCGTTGCAGCAGAAAAGGTAGTGTGAAGCAGTGGACAGCTGACAGGCAGCTGAGCCGAACCACTGCTCTGTCTGCCCTGTCACCTCTCTCTGACTATCCTACACAGTAATTCTAGTATGTCACAGCATCAGTACACCTCAGTACACACCACACCGCACCGCCTGCCAAACGCACACTCTATTCTGCTATTCAAATTTTATTAACTTAAGTGGTAGTACAAGACCGCTCTTCAACATCTGCTTCTCAGCCAATCGCAGATTAAATGGTTGGAAAGTGCAGGTTACTGTGGCGAACAGATTCAAATGTACTGGAGCGAACAGAAGAGAGATGTACAGATATACTTAACTACATAATTCACATTATAGCCATGGACACTTTCACCTTTAAACACACTATGCTCAAAGTCAATGATAGTGAGTCCAGCTCCTGCCAGGGTAATGGCTATACAACACGGACAAATCCGTAAGGAAAAAAAAAAATTAAAAATGTGGAATGAAAATGAGTCAGCTCATTTAGTAGAGTGGAATGTGTTTGATGTTTCAAAGTGAAACCTCATGTTTTAATTCATGGCTTGGCTGAATGGCTTATATCAACTGGCAGGTTCATGCACTGACATTAAACCTAGTGCAGAATTACAGTGGCAAGGAGCAGAAGAGCAGAGAGTCAGAGTAAAGCTGCTCCATTACATCCATCCATCTCTGCACGCTGCACGCCGTGCGCCTCTGCCTGCCAGCTACTGTCAGCGCACGCATGGCCATCGAGGAGCTATTATCAAATATACAACTGAATTAAATTCAGACGCTATGGAAAATAGAGCAGTCTCATGGAGAACTAGGCGTAGGTAGGAGTAACTCATTTAGGCTGGCCTAATATTCTCAATATCCTAATAACTATACAGTCAGATGCATAATTTCTTCTGCACAGTTACTGTTTATTTGCTAAAAAGGCTATGGCACATTGTATACCTTATTTTCTCTGATATGTTGAATTCAGCAAATAAACAAAACTAAAATTTGCTGAAAAATGTCATATATAGGTTTATTCTCTGTAGAGGATGTGTTTACTTACTTTCACAAAACAACAAAACGTCATCTGTACTATACTGTACAATATATTAATTAACATTTTCATTTTTTTCTACATCATTTCAACAGCAGCTGCCTTTTACTGTCATGATGATTGGACCAATAGAAATGCCCCAAAATCACTTGTAATATTTTTACACAATAGTACATTAAAAGTTTTTGCCTTCTCCTGTAAAGTTACTTTTTTTTGGGAGGGGACAGCGATGATATACTGTACATGGTAAAACTTTTACCAGACTCTGTGACACTAATCCCAGTGCAATTCATATTAAATAGAGCTTTCATTTCAGTTAATAAAGCTGTTTCTGTTCAATCCTGGCATGTCCTCTGCATCACTGGTTACTCTTCTAAGCCAGAGCCATGGTCAAGAAATACGCCTTCAATTTAGACTTTTACTGCTAGGGACATTCGCCCTTAATCTATTTGGTATGCATGAGCAAACACCCATCACAGCCATGTATATTCATGAATGAGGAGACAAGCAATCTATTGAATCTTGGGGAAAATTGCAAGCCACTGAAATAATTAGCCAAAACAACCAGAAGATACAAAATATATGATGATTCATGGGAAGTCAAGGGGCAAATCTGCAGTGGGAGAGCAGTGTAAAAACATCTATTAATCAAAGCAGAGGCAACAATTTCATGTAGCTGCTAGGTTAGGCTTTCTGCACTCCACTCAGTAAGGAGAGCAATTATATTGTCCTCTATAGCTCAGAAAGGAAGCACTTTGATTTATAGCCTCATATGGGTCTGTAAGCAGAGCTTTTAAATGCCTCGGTGATACAGACGTCTGTAGTTTAATACACATCAGTTTAAATTTATGAAACTACCTATCTTCAGAAATGACCAGACCTGAATTAAGAAATAAATAAAGGAACAATCTTTGAGTCTCTCTACTTCTGGAATAAATTCAACCATGTCATGAAAATGCCAATTTACCAGTCGTGCCAATGGCGAACAACCTAAACGTTATAACAGATCCTTTACGGCAGTCTAGATCATAAAACTACACATGGCCAATTAAAGTGCAGTTGCAATAAGAATAAGAAAATAAAACTTTAGACACTGAGAGAGTGACTGTAGTCAATAATGAAGCCAGTGCTTCCCCACTGGGTCATTTGGTCATCCTCTCCTTTCAGCTGTTTGCTGTTTCAATTTGAAAGGTTCGGTTTTGCCTGTCTGCTGTTTAATGATGCATGAAGGTCTTCGTGGAGGTTGCCTTACTCCTGCCTGTCCCTTTCTCACCAGATTTCTAATTAAAACTAGCCTTGATAAGGCTTCTCTGCATGAGGCATGACTTTATGTTTTCGACCGATAACACATAATTGAATGATTGCCAGTGGGAAACTCTGTGACGGCCACTTTTCTGAAATAGTGAAGATGCGAGAGGCAGAAGATAAAGAAGGCCGCTGGGCTCAGCATGAGGTTCGCTTTCTTAATGTGCTTCCTCCCTCCATAATGGACATTTAAGAAACATCACAAAGCTTAGATCTGTCTTCAATGTAAACACATGCATCATATCAAAGTGAAGCGACAAAAAAGAAAGGATTGAGTAGGTGTGAAGTCTGCCACCTACATACCCACCCTGGCAGCCTTATTACTAATAGGTGGGGTTAGCCTTCACAGAAATAAAGCACAAGTTGACCTGTCTGAACCAGGAGGAAACTGAAGTTCATCTCAAAGTCATAAAGTCGATCTGGGGACAGTAAAATTCCTGATGATATAAGCTGTTTTTCCAGGCCACCTTGGCTCTTCCTGCAGGGACACAGTGTGTGGGAGATGTATTGTTGCTGGCAGCAGTAATGGATCTGAAGCAGGGAGAATGGCTGGCGTGACAGGGAGCATGGAGACATGTTTCTAGGGAGAGTTTGGACAAAGCATACAGCAGAGGGGGGCTATTTGCAGAAACGCTTTGGCTGAACCCTGAAAATGAAATCAACGACTGGATCTATAAGAACCCAACATGAAGAAATCATGGCTTCTATCCACACACATCCTCTGTGTAACGCAGCTCATAAGCCATGCTCAATATTTCATATTGCAGGGCTACTATGAAGCGCTACAGGCCAAATCACCCTCAGAATGTTCAAAGACCACAGCAATGAGCAAACATGGTTTGCATTTAAAACAAGATCAATAACGCTTACCTAAGACAAAGCTGAAGTGCTTTTTTTTTGTTTTATTCGCGAGGCTCTAAGCAAAACCCTAACATTAGCAGACAATAGTAATTTACATATTTGAAGCTTAAGGCCTGAATTAAATTGAGGTTTTTGCTATAGTAGCAAGTGAGGAGCAGGAAATCTGTCAGACAATTAGATGATTGTGGCTACATTAAGCCGAATGAGAAGTTTTGATAAATCACACTGAACTGGAGGAGGAAAACAAGCTCATAAAATCTGCATTAATGCTGCATTATTCCATACGGTGGGAATTACTTACGGAGGCAGTATCCATTTCTAAGCAGCCTTATTAACACTTCACCGATTAGATATTTCTGTCAGTTATTTTTCAGTCAGTGTGTCTGTGGTCACTGTCTAACGTTTTGGAATGAGGCCAGCATGGTCTCACCTTCTTACTGGACTCTAACTGGGAAATCCTACACCAGTGATGTCAATGTCTGAATGGGATGTAAAAGCTCATCAAGAGAAGGAGATAATGAGGGTAATGGGGATTATCAGAGGCTTTTCCTAAGACAATATCACTGGGAGAGAGAGGCAGGGAAAATGAGAAGGAGAGAAAAATATGGAGGTGTGATAAGCTTCATGAGGTGAAGTGGATATGGATTTATAGTTATTTGAATTAAATGACAATTAGAGTGACAGAAGGAGACAGAAACTAAAGGAAGGAATAAGAGTGCAAGCAAGCGATGGAGAAATACGCGATACATGATTTTTTATAGAAACTACTGCTAAACCTAGGAATGGGGGTGTACACAGATACTACATATTCACTAAGCACAGAATATCTATAATTCATGTACATGTGGTAGATTAATTGCCCAGGGTGCACTAAGTGTACTGCAAAATGCAGACTCTAGCCCACAGTCAAGCTGTCAAAACTGAAGGAATGCAGCAAAGCAGAAATGTCCAAATACAATCAGAAGCATGTGTTCACCTGAGGGTCTCCAGTCTGTCATCAGTGATTACCTCTGAGCTATCAAACCATATCATTAGAAAGCAAGTGCACTTCAAGACAGGAGAGGGAGGTTATCTTACATACCAGATGGCACAGAAAAATCTGAAATTTAGGTCTGAATATGAATACAGCCAGAAAAAAATCTGAGTTGACCCAGAGCACCAAGATTTGAAGCTGAACTTGACCTAAACACATCAAAATTCAGCCCAAACCCAACTGCCACCGATCCAAGAACGAATAAAACTCTGCATTCCTAATGCTTGCGTCTGCTGAGTTAGCTCATAGCATAATGACAATGACAACAGTCATCAGATCCTGAATAAAAAAAAGTAAAAATGAATGGCCTAATTATCAGTTATACAAACTGCTATCAATCAATGTCTTCAAATAACTTCACAAGTTTTTTTTTTGTCTGGAAAACTACGATAACTTGTTTTCATGCTGGCAAACATGAAAGCAAATGAGCAGCGAAAAAGGAGACCAGGTCAGAAACCACTTCTCTGTAGCAGGGTCCAGCAGCATCACTCCGAGAACAACATTTTAGTGATTTTAACATGAATAAATGGACCTGCAACAACACGAGTTACTACAGCTTGCAAGAATAAAAACCATTTAAGGTAATTAAAGTAAGGAGAAACCTGAGCATGAAATTTTAATGCAAACTGAGCCAAATATACATTTTAGAAAAGAACAGTCGAGTCCCACTGGCTCGAAATATTTCAAGCACTGTGGTGCACCATCTCAGCTGTCTCTCTGCTCTAAAACAACAGGGGTGCTTTTACTGTCCCTATTTTACCCAACATGTGCCGAGCTCGCCTATCTAACAGTATGGTTAATGGCTTGCATAGTGATGGTACTATTTTCAAAGCTGGGCTTCCTATAATAGCAGCAGAGATAGGGTTGGATGTTAGAGACCCCTGAGTACAGTCAGTGGGATAGGTTATAGGACGGAGGCTTCTAGGTAGAGCTTGGCGCTTTCGAGGAGGTGCCAGCAGGACATGGTGGCTGCAAGAGCTGTTTGTTGCTAATTTTAAGTCATGCTCAGCTGAGGCAGTAAATAAATCATTAAACACGTCTAAAACAATAAGACTCATCTCTCAGCCAGCAAGAGGGCCACAGCAGTGGATCTACTGCTGTAATGATGAGACAGTGGGGGAGTGGGGGAGTATGGGTGGTGGGCATACATATGTCTGAGTGTGTGTGTTTATGTATGTATGAGTGAGGATTTAAGCAAGAAGTGAGAGACCCCCGACCAGTATGACCCTGCAGAGAAAAGCACTTCAGGCCCATCAGCCTCCACATCTACCACACTGCTGTACTGGAAAGGCTCTAAAATAACACCAGCTGAGCTACCCATGCTGAACACTTACTGCTTGGAGCAATTGCCAGTGATTTAACAACAGTTCAGAAGCATGTGAATCTCCTTTTTTTGAGCTGTTCTCTGCTATGGCACACAGTGTAAAGTCTGACTTAAAGCTAAAGGCTTATATAATCAATAATGTATTTCATTTCATAGTCAGTGCCCATTCATTGTATTTCGATTATCTCAAGCCTCAAGAAGCAATTTGGAATCAAGTTCCAACATAAGCTCATTATTTTGCATAAGCAAACACCAAACACTTGGACTTATTGATACACCCCCAAAATAACTGCGAGGCTGACTTCTTTTCTAGAACTCAAGATTTCGTCCCCATATGTGTCCATTTTTGCCCAGGATCAGAATAAATCTAGGGAAATGAAGTTGCCTCTCTTATGCTCTCTCCTTACCAAATAATGGGAGCAAATCTAATAAACACAATGACTTACGCTCTGGCTAATTGTGAAACTTCATCTGGATGATTGCATTCATGCATGGGGGTGGAAGAAAAAAATCAGTACAACATAGCATGGTGATATTTTGGTATAAAAAAGGTTATCAGTACATAGAGGTCCAAGGTCATTCATTTATAATTGTTAATATAAGAATATCTATTAAATCCATGTTATACATTGTTTTCTTCATCCACATGATGGCACTGAAAAGTGTGTTCCCCACCTTTCTGGTGAGACTAAGGCTTCTAGCAGTGGTGTTGTTGATAGGAACAGGTGGATAGCACAGTGGATAACTGTCACCCTGCACACAAGAGGCTGCGTTTTAATTTCTTGTCCATACAAACATCAATTATTAAATTATTACAGAGGCATTGAACAAGGCTAATGTTACATTCACCTACTACTGTAACTATTGTAAATCACTGTGAGATACAAGCATATTGTTGCTGTCTAAAGAATAACGTCCATCTCCATTTTGGTAGATTTTTAATTTTGTACATAATTTGAGCTCAGCAGCTGCCCTTCACATTGTGGGAAAATTACATGATGAATGGACCAACAGAAACGCTTCTTTACATTAACTTACAAGTAAAAAAGATTTTTGTCTTCTATTTTGGAGATACTTCTTCTCTGAACAGAAACAAGACGCTAAATATGTAAATATAAATATACAACATACATACAGAGAGAGTAGATGATGAGATGAAATGTTATCATAAATGAGCAACATCTGCTTTGATATATAATTGGCACAAGAGACAGCTGTCAGACGGTGAGTGTGCTTAAATAGAAAGAGTGAAAGGAAAGAGTCTATCTGGTCTTACTCCAGTGTGACAACCATGTCAACTAAAGAGACAACACTGTCACTGATAACTCTGCAGACGAGAGGCCGGGGTTTAATTACCTGTCCAAGCAGACATCAATTATTAAACTATTCTGTTAACAATAAGAGCCCTTGGGCAAGACTCCTAATGTTAAATTCATCTACAACTGTAAATCCCTCCTGGATAAAAGCATCTGCTAAATACGTAAGGGGACTTTTTTGCTTAATCTACTTCATAATTCTACTTTGCTTTAATGAAACAAAGACTGAAGCAAGAAGAACAAAGCGTACACTTCATTAGACAAGAGAAAGTATTCTTTTGGAGGCATAATCGTCACTCAAAAGTAATAAATCACAATACATCGCAATATGTCATATCGCAGTACTTCAATAACAGTGCTCAAGTACTGTGATATCATATTGTGGGGTCTCTAGTGACTTGGATTTATTCCCTTTTTTGAGGTCAGCTATTTTTCTGTCATTAGGTAATGGTGATACCTGCTTTTATAGTAAGTTATATAAAAGAAAAGTACTTTTAAAAATATAATTATGGAGGAACTGTGAAGCTAATGAAATAGAAGACCTATTTAAAGAGGCCAATCAAAGCTTTTTCCATAACACTCTGCTCTCTTTACTGATGTCTTAAACTGAGCAGTTTGCCTGCAAGGTGCCTGCAGGCAGAAAGACATTTATCACCCATCTTTGATTTGTCTCAGCTAGGTGACTCTGATGGCTGTGTAGTTAAAGTGTCAGAAATACACCCCATCCATCTGCCTAAATGGGTGACCAGTACACAGCTATGCTAACGGCCTTCTGAGGACAATGGTAACATCAGGCCAGCAAAGAATGTTCTCTTTTCTCAACTACAACCTTGTGTTATAGGTCAATTGTCCACCATATAGGTGATGGAGGTTAAGGCCACAGCGTAGGCTAACCTGCTGATGGAAAGATACTGACATAGAGGACAAAGACGACCCACACGCTGCCTTAACTCATCATGACGTGCTGGACTGTGACGTCCTTGCCACATCTTAGACTTACAAAAATGAAATATGATAGGTGCAGATTAAAATGTCACCTCAGCTTGCATGAGAACTGCAGAACAAACTTTACCTTCCTTTATCATCACGCTCTTGGCTGACACTCTGTGGCTTAACGAAAGACTGAAAGCTGGCAGGCACAACTCATTGTTTCTAATTACAACAGGGCCATGGCAGATGGAGCCTCCCCAAATGTACTGCTTCAAGTTATTATGCAATTTGCAGCACCTTCATTCAATTATCTCAAAGCATAATAAGCAAACAATGCACATGGCATAAATGAGTGCAGCATTCTGTAATGTATGCAATATTCAAACGATTAAAAGCATTGCAAAACATCAAGACAGGAATTGTTTGGTTTGCTGTAATTGCTCACTCATTAAAATGTATATGAAAACCATGTATATCCCTCATCACCATATGTCATGCAAATGGCACACTCACGACAAATCTTTCAACATGCTGAAGATAATTATGAATCTAGGATTGCTCCAGACCATTAAAGGTATTAGTTTATTAGCTATCTGCACTCTGTGCACTCACAATGTCTTTTTAATTTCACCATCCCATTATTAAACACTTTAATCTCCTTCCTGCCAGACTCTAGGGAAAAGCCTGTCTGCGTATCTCTCGGCATTAAAGCGAGGGATTGTAGAGGAGCTACACTAGCCCTTCACCTCTCCTCTATCAATCACGCTCCCATGATGGATGGCTGAGAAAGGAACGAAGGCGAAACCGTTTCAATTACAGGTGCGGGAGCCACAAGGTTGCAGAGGAAACAGCAAAAATAAATACCTGGAACATCACAGATAAATAAAAAAACTGGAGCAGCACTTATGTGAAATGCCAAATTATCATAAATCAATGTTGCTGCTTTATTAAAAGCAGTTTAATGCAATGTAAGCCATTTTTAATGAACTAGTAAGAGGGCCAACCTTTTCCCAATGAAAACAAGTGAAAGAGGCTAACGTTAATAACATTAATGATCCATTCCAAAGCTCTCAGTTAGTCATGAAATGCATTACACCTATAATTTTTCAATTGAGTGTGCTGCAGTATCCATTTGGTAATAGGCTGAAATAAGAAAACGGAGACAGAATTGGTAAAATCAGTAAAGACAAATGAGTACAGTGTTCATACTGTATGAACTGCCCAAATGTTGCATCTTTTTCATTATCGTAAATTTTCCAGATATCATTAGTGAGCATATTTCGAAGCGTTCTCTATGAAAACATTAGCTCTAAAAACGTTTTTCTGCCTAACAAGGTCCCAGACTGCAATTTCTGTGATGAGGGAATGGATTAATTTCACACAAAGTGAGTCTGTCCTCTCCACATATGCCCAGGAGCTCTCATATATTTCCTGCAAAAATATGATTGCGCTGTGGGAACCGCTGTTTCCTAAGGACCTCAACCAAGGTGAAAATGAAGGAGAGCTTTTCTGTATGAGAGGCAGGATTACACATGCATCAAAAGCCCTGTGATAGAACTCCATCACGCTCAGCAAAAAAAAAAAAAGTTAAGACTTTAGGGAGAAGGCAGGATGGCAGACATTTATTGAGCGAGTGCCAGCAACTTTCTGTGACACAAACAATTATAAAGCATCACGTCATATACAGAGAGAGTAGATGATGAGGTGAGAATGACAGTGCACAAACAAGAGCAGATGTCATCGTAAACGAGCACCATCTATTCTGCTTCGATATGTAATTGGCGCAAGAGACAGCTGCCAGACGGTGAGTGTGCTTAAATGGAAAGAGTGAAGGGAAAGACTCTGATCTAGTCTTACTCCAGTGTGACGACCATGTCAGCTAAAGAGACAACGCTGTCCAGCAGCGTTTAAACGCACAAACTCTCCACCCACCACCGAGACCGCTCTACCGGCTGGAGAGGGGGCACAATAAATACACTGAGCAGAAGAAGCTGGACGTACCTTCCTATAAATGCTCCATTTATTGAATTTCTAGACTGGGAAGGAGCACTGTTAACAGCATGGAGCCATCATGTGTCACGCTCAGCCCTGCATTCCTCACAAGCTTTCTAGAGCTGGCTATGACCTCATGTCAATAAATTCTGAGGGAATCACCGTAAAGCAAACAAGCAATATTTACATTAATGCACCAAGACACTTTGTTGAGATATTTTACGTTACAATAGATAATAGTGCGCTGCGGGAGGCATGACCACATCCATCTTCTCAAAATAATTTATCATTCTAGATGCAAATCCTCATCTGCCAGGAAATGTCAACAGTGTGGAAATCGGAATTGAAATGGCAAGCAAACATGAACTTTCAGCTTTGAAAGAGGATGCAATCTAATCTGGAAGATACAGCCTTAGGAAAGTTTGGAGTTTGCGTAACTGTCCCTGTCTCCTTTCTTTCTTTTATCCTTGGGTGGAGTGACTGTACATAGCACAATATAGTACCAAGGCCTACTGCTGATAAGCAGCCCCACTGGTTATAAAGATCAGCATGGTGGCTGGGGGTGTGAGAGAGGAACGGCTTCTTTCACAGACTGAGAATTATTTCCCCTGGTGGGAGGTCTCCAGAGCCTTCGCGCCCGGATTTAGACCTGCTGCTTCAGTCACAATTATGACGGAATTGAATTCCTATAATTTATGTCAGTGTCAACGTCCATTTCTGTCTTACAATTTAGTAACGATTTTATTTTGCAGCTGAATGCTGAAGAAAATAAGAATAAGGCTACACGGATATTCACACTGTATGCTTAATTAAAAATGTACAACCTGCGTTGTAAAGAGATATTTTTACTCTTATCAGGCATGGAGAATGTAAAAGAAAGTATTGACTATTACACAAAGGTCTGGCCTGCGATTTTCAGAGGCCCCCCAGTGACCAGAGGCTAATTAACAGATTCACACTCAAATGATAGAACAGCAGTGCTGATTTATTTTCACTTCATCCAGCTATTCAAAATGAGGGATTTTAATTGTATTCCTCCATATGGATGTGCTTACTGTTTTCTGAGCAGTCCGCCCTCCGTAACCTCACATTCTGCTTCGTGCACCAGATCAACAACGAAGGAGAGCTGTAAACAGCAGTTCACTGTGCAGAGTGCTGCCACTAGTGAACAGCTGGGGACAGATCATACTGTCACACTGAGGCTAAAAAGTTGAACACACTTGACCTTTTCCTAATTGAGAAGTGTACACAATGTCTCTTAAGATACACATAATAAGTACATATAACCAAACCAGAACTCACAATATAATGTATCATCCAAACAGTCCTTTACTAATCCATACAATTCTGGAATATATTATATACTGTATGTGTAATATATGATATACTGACAGGTTTAATGCTGACTAATGGAGAAGACACAGTAAGATCAGTAAACATCAAAATCTGAGGTCATTGCTGCCCTTTTTATTTATGTGTTGTAAATGCTTAGAAATTATTTTGAGCTGGTTATGACCAAAGTACTAACCATTAATAAACGCTAGCTTTTTTCTAATGTGGTACCATGCCAACTTAGTTTTTTTGTTCTTTTTGCACAGAACTAAGTCTTTTTGTGTTTGTTTCTTGTCCTCAGATGAAACCAAGGCCTCTGGCAATGGTGGAATTGGTAGGAGGAAGTTTGCTAACTACTGTAAACTTTTGGGTACATATTTGGGTACAGAGTTCCTGAAGTTTCAGCTTTATAAAAACCTTCACAAATCGAACCATGTGAACTCGTTTTATGACTGTGGTTAACAACTTTTTTGGATAACCAAAGTTTGGACACTCAAGCTATGATTAATTCTCGTTTGCATGGACATGACGTTTATGACATCTAGCCAGTCATGAGAAACAAGGACTTGTTGAGTGGCTTGTTTTAAAAAAAGGAAAAAGAAATAAAGCTACATAACTATGAAGAACGCAGAGCGAATGTTGATCTTTTACTGTTATAACATCACTGCCACCGCATTGGTGCTGATTAGAGTACTATTGTGTTATTTTCTTGACATGTAGTATTTCCTCCACTAAAAAGTGATAAAAAGTGACAAAGTGTGACTGACAACATAAATATCTGTTTGAGGCTCACAAAGACCTGTTTTTAATCTGATATCCTGAACTTAACCTGCCCTGGAGCAGCTTAGGCATGCAGTATAAGTTGCCATGGCGATGTAGCTCAGCAATGTGATGTAATGAGACAGAAAACTTGGCTTAACCTGGCCTAGCAATAAATCCTGCTTCATGAGACAGGCCCCAGGTCAGTTTAACTGAACTTGATCCTGAAAAACAATAACATTCTTACAATGTTATAAACAAGCCTACTCAAAAATATGAGTACACACTGTGTCTAACCGTTTAAGCGAGGAGTGAGACACAATGTTAAAATGTCATGGTTAGAATCAAAAAGAAGTTTTATGGTTTTTATTTTTTAAGCATGAACAACAAATACAATACAAAATGTTTTGCATCATCTGTGCTGAGTATATAATGTAAGATAACACCAGCCTTCACTCATGACCAGTGATTTAAGTTTAATTGACTGTTCTGACTGCATGACGTCCTTGGGCAGGGGAGTCTGTAGCTGATCTGAAATTGCCCTTCTACATAAACAAGACCACAGCAAATTTACAGGCCCCCTGAAGATGTAATGCCTAAGGCAATTTGTTTAACTTAGGCCTGATATAAGATCACCACTGTGTGTATGTGCTTCTGATCATCTGTGCCTTTCTGTGTAGAACAGCAGCCTGGAGCCCCGCAACAGTACACATAATGAGAGGGTATCTGCAAGGTTCACTCTCATCCTCTCCATCTCCCCCATCCCTCGCTTCCCCTCCCCCAACTTTCAGTGCATCTCTGACTCTCTCACGCTTTCTCTTTCTGTCTTTTTTTCTTTCCCCTTTGCCTCTCTCCATCATTCTCTTTGTCTCTCCCTCTCTCTCTCCTCTCTATCTCTCTCCCTCAGCTGTAGCAGGTAGTCATTAGGCCAGAGCAGATGGTGCAGCTGCTGATTGGTATCTGAGTGTCTCCTTGCCCAACATGGCTCTGACGCATCGTGGACACAGTGCAATCAAAATATCTCTCCAACAGCTACCACAGCTAAACATTTCTCATCGAATATGTCACTGTTTACTGCAATACGCTGCAAAGGCATTTGCATAGGAGTAAACAAGATTCTATAATTTGGAATATGCTTGATGTTCTCATTTGGTTAAGACTGTGTACTGCAATCTGTGAAACTACCATTTATTAGCGTAAAATATTGCTGCTTGAAGTAAGCTCTCCGCTCACCAGCACACTAATATAATAAATATTCACATTATGCATATTTACACATGCATCCCTTTCCAGTGCACATCTATACCAGAAGCATGCTCTGTACATTGGTTTCCATTATGCATACTGTACCCAATGGCATTGCTCAACTGTCAGAAGCTCTCAATATCAAAACGTTCGTGCCTCATAGGGATCTAGAAACATGAAACAAGGTGGTTCCACGGTCAACCTTCTGTGAAATCTGTGACTGCTTGACACGGAGCTATTAAAACGAGAAGGAACTTATTTCTCTTTAAGTATCCAGTAATGAGGACTTTCTAAAGCATGCTGACATTTGTCTGAAATCGAAGCAGCAGACATTTCACAGAAAGCAGGGCAGTAATGGAGAGATATTTCAGCATGAAAGGGTGGAACAGAGGGGAGTACGTGTCTCATCGGCAGCCATCCTCCCTGCTCCCTCACCTCATCCCAATTACATTTGTTTTAATAAGACAAAAAGCTCAAACCAATTTCCTACACATTATTACCTTCAGGGAAGATCTTGTCGAAAATTGAACTCACAGTCTGGTAAAGGTTGACTGTTGGGTTGCCCTATATGGAAACAAAGCAATCACACAGTTCCAAGTCAATAAAACCGGGTTTTAGCAGGAGATTAACTGATATTTCATATCATCCAAAACGGAGCCATACTGTAGTAATAACAGTAATTTCCACAAGGAGAAATCAGCAGGAGGAACAAATTAATTTGCTAGTATCTGCAAAAGGCATAACAGCCTACAGATGCTTAGTATTGAACCATGCAGCTGCTTCAAGCTTAGCAGCAAATCGAGCATTTTCCAAGCGGTTTACTGCAACTAAACAAAATAAACTATTTGAAAATAAACTACTCAAAACAGCCAGACGTAACCAAACTCTATACAAGACAAAAGAACAGATGATGTCAAAGATAATAAAATAAATACTTTGGAGGAACAAATCAATAAATAGCTCTATCCATCATAGAATACAAGTATCCGTTCCTGCGTGTGTTAGCTTTTGGAACAGCAAATTTGTCAACATGGATTGGAAGAAAGTTTGAGTGCTTTCCAATAAAATTGTGGAATAATTTATTATTGTTAACCAGTAAATTACAGACTAGCTAAATTTAACCCTGCTGATTTGTCAGATTCTGTCACCAATTTGATGAAACAATTGCTAATCTCTTTTAGGACTGTATCTGCTGCAAACGTTTTCTGGAATGGCTTGCAAGCCATGTTCCAATTAATCCCAAAAGTGTTCATCAGGGTTCATGTTAGTGCTCTGTGCAGCCCACTGGAGCTCCTCACACCAAACTCCACAGCAGGCTCATCACACCATGTCGTTATGGACCTCACATTGTGCACAGGGATACAGGGTCTTGCTGCAATAGGAAATGACCTTCCCCAAACTGCTGCCACAAAGTTGGAAGCATATTATTGTCTAAAAAGTCTTTGCACGGTGTAGCATTAACATTACCCTTCACTGGAACTAAGGGGCCGAGCCCAAACCCTAAAAAACAGACCCAGACCATTATCCCTGCTCCACCAAACTATACTGTTGGCACTATGCATTCCAGGAGGTAGCATAATCCTGGCATCCAGCAAACTCAGATTCGTCCATCAGACTGGCAGATAGTAAAGCATGATTCATTTCAGAGAACACATTTCCAATGCTCCAGAGTCCAGTGGTGGCATCCTCTACACCACTCTAGTCAACACTTGGCACTGCACATTGTGATCTTAGGTGTGTGTAGCTGCTCAGACAATCCATTTTATGAAGCTCCTGATACACAGTTCTTGTGCTGATGTTGCTTTCAGATGCAGTAATGAACTCAGTAGTAATTGACGCAACAGAGAATAGGTGATTTTTATGTGCTCCAGCGCTTGGCTGCCCCGCTAAGTGAGTTTGCGTAGTCTACTGCTTCGTGGCTGAGCTGTTGCTGTTCCTAGATACTTCCATTTGACAATAGTACAGTTATTTACTTACTGTTGACCAGGGCAGATCTAGCAGGGCGGCATCTTATGACAGTACCACATTTAAAGCCACTGAGCTCTTCAATACGACCCATTCTAATGCCAGTGTTTCTCTATAGATATTGTATTTGATTTTATACACCTGTCATCAATGGGTGGGTGTGGCTGAAACACGTGGCCTCCACATATCATATACCTTTTGTAACTCTTTTGTTCTCAGTTGTTGTTAAATTGTCAATCCCTAGTCATGTACATTATATATATTGTACAATAAACTTCAAAAATAAATAAAGAAAGAAAGAAGGAATACACTTTAAAAAACAAACAAACATGTACATTAAACAACAAAAAAAATGTTTCTTTGGATGCCATGTTATGCAGTAAGCTCATAAAGGAACAGTCTAATGAGAAATGATATTCTAAAAATTACTTATATTGCTCAGAGTTGTGTAAAACTATGAAATAAAAGCATTACAGAACTACAAAATGTGTGTAAAACCATTTAACAGATCTCATAAAACTGGAAACTGGAATACAGCCTACGAGAAACTCTGGAAGATTGGACTGGATTGTCCAAACAAGTCCTCTTGTATATTCTGGACAGAACCTTAAGGCTGTTGGCTATGAATAAAAAGCTCATCTAATCAGATATGTAATCATAATAAAAGTCCTGATTCTCAATGTTACATTTCTCTCCGCCTCTCAGAGTGACCTTTAATCTGCAAGATGAGAGACCTTCTACAAAGGAGTAATAAGATCTAAAGACAAAGGTGAAAGTTTGTGAGCCTGAACTGCATAGCTTCGCTATGACTGGAGCCCACATGAAGAATGCTAAAAGCTCTGGTGAACAGCACACAGTGTAATGCTGCCATCCGGCTCATGACATTAGCATTATCAAAGAGAATATCTGAGATGAGAGAGCACAATGAAACCTGGAGACGTCAATGATCATTATGTCCATTAGGATGTAGCAGAGGCAAACTGAAGCTGAATGGTACAGGTAGCTTAAGGTGCAGTTGTATATAGTCGAGTGGCATTGATCTTCATATTTAAAGATAATACGCCATTCCTTTCTTTTTGTCTATAAAGGATGGATTTCAATAAAAGAGTGATGACCTGAGCACTACATGAAAAAAGTATAGTTGAATTAGCACAAAAAACAGACTATGTGAAACAACAGTACACCTCACAAAAATCTATTGAACATGAACTAAAAGTGGTCTGGCCAACGTGTTGTCACAGGACCATTAAACCTTCAGGAGAACAATAATGAAGACTGTATGCTAAATGTTTTACTGTTCTCCATTTTTGCAATTTAGCGGTCTATGATTTCAACCCTGAATACTCTCCTCTAATCTCTAGTCATGCAGTATAACTCTGTTTAGCCCTGTGAAGCTGCACCCGGGGATTAAATCTCGAGATCAAAATAATACATGCATGATTCGGCTCGGCCATTTCAGTTTAAGCATGCACTCAAGAGAGTTGAGTTCTTGGAATAGGCACAGTAACATCAACTCAGTGATTCGACCAGGAAATGTAGCAGCTTAAGTCCTCTGTCTTACACAACGGCACTATAGCGACATAGTGCCATTGTAGGCTACAATCTGAAAAAAAGAGGGCTCTTCATGGGTTCTTTAGTAAAGAAAATAGTTCTATATAGAACCATGAACACTTAAAAAAGCCTTTTCATGATTAAAAGGTTCTTCGAATCACGAAAGTGTTCTTCAGATTGATTGAGATGTTTTTATATCGAACCTTTTTGAAAGCGTTCTACAGCATCAAAAAGAGTTCCTCTATTGTAACAAGCTTAATATTTTAACAACAGAAGAACCCTTTTTGTGCTATACAGAACCTTTTTCAAAAAGGTTATATATACACACTTCTACAACACATTCTCCATCATTCTGAAGAACCCTGATAATGAACCTTTTAATCATGCAAAGGGTTCTTTGAGTGTTCATGGTTCTATATAGAACCATTTTCTTTACTAAAGAACCCTTGAAGAGAACCATCTTGTTTTAAGAGTGTACATAAGACAACATTCAAACAACTTGTAATCAAAAGTACTGAGGACTAAGTTAATCGCACATGAAAGGCAGCTGTGGGGAATTTAAGTTTTATGAGATTACTTAGGCTTAATTTACTTAGAGGAGAGTCAGGGACAAGCAGTACTACAAGCTGTGATATAAATAAGTGCAAAATCAAATATTTCAGTTACAGGCCATTATTTTAGAAGTAGGACAGAATGGGGTTTGCTGGCACAGGGGCCGGTTGGCACAATGTTAATTTCAGGGTCAGTAGGGGAGCTCTCACAAAAATGTTACATACATAAATATGATTCCCCTCTTGACCAACATTTATCCTTTTTGTTAAGGTCTCTAACCATAACAAACTGTGTTAAAAAAATAAAAACAAATGTGTGTTAAAACAAAAAATGGCAATGAAATGGGAATCAGCTATATTCTGATATATGATGAGGCCAGTGATGAGTAATGTTGGTAGCTAACAGTAAATAAAGAGCTGAGTTCTGATGTGGGTGGGGTTGGTTGGCACATTGACTTTGGGTTTGGATGGATGCCTATTCACACGTAGGGCTGTCATCTCAAACCTATTTTGTATTATATACTGCACACATACTAAACAGCATTCTACACAACACGGTGAGAATGCAGTCCTTAAATTTACAGTAAATTTGCTACAAATTGCTATCACCTCTAAACTGTAGCCCATTTGTTGATAAGCAAGTCTCAATGTGAAAATGACGTAACTTTGAACCCAAAGTTTGTGTATTAAATAGTACTTGTGTATTAAATATAAATGTTTAAATATGAAATAGAGGGCTTCTACTTTTTCTTGAGTAATATTTCACAAAGAGTATCTCTACTTTCACTCCAGTCGAGACTTGTGTATGCTGATAAAATAAATGAAATACAGTTATTTGGTCTGCAATTTGTTGTATGGTTTAAATTAAAAGCCCTGATTATTCCTATTTAATGCCTTTTAATGGTGTGCCAAGCTTACCCATAACATGTGCTAACCAACCCCATGTTATTTATATTAAAACATGAATACACTAATTCCAGAAAATATTTTCTGACACTGAAACAGCTTTAGTTTGTCACTGACCAAAAGAAAAAAAAATATTAAAAAAAAAAACAAAACAAAACAAAAAAACTACATCTTTAAAATAGTAGGTTTACAGGAAAAGGCAATTTTATGTAAGCTAATGTAATTTAACTTTCCCCCATGTAATTCTGGACTATTCTTCATGAAATTCTGACGCAATGTAAAGGGCAGCTGCGGTGCTCAAATAATGTAGAAAAATAAAAAATAGAAAAAAAAATGGAGATGCATGTTTTCTTTGGGACAGTGAAGCTACTAGCTGATTTATCTTAATGAATAGCATGCCTGGGCTATAGTGCTGATCATCTGGGGAAAATAATTATTTGCAACTTTTGAAACAATATTGCAACGGTGAATATTTTCTATAAATTAAGGTCCAGGCCTTTTATTTGACCAAGAACACCAGCATAATTACTTTATTTGCTTTAGCCCTGAACACTGAACATAGTGTTCCAGACTGGCACTTAGTTGGGGTTGTGATCTCACAGCACATGGGTGTTTGGTTGCTTTTGAATGGTCTCTCTCATCTACAGGCAGTTTACAAGCTCTGGGTTACTGGGTTCAATGTCCAACTTTGAACTTGTTAGGCAACGTTGATGACAACGTAAGCTATGATGGAATATATTGTAGAGAGGGAAAACTGTACCAACCAGATGAAATAATAAATTAAATCTTGAGAGGAAGGTGTGCGCAAGAGTCAACAATCAATTCCACTCTAGTACAAGGTCATGTATTCTTTGGCACAACCACTGGCCTGGACTCAAGGTCTGGTATTGTTTATGTGGGGCATATGGGCTCCACAAGTATGCAGCACGTACTAATTCAAAGTGCCGATAGTGCAGAGCATCAGAGGATGAGAGGGAGAGAGAGATGAGAGGGGTAATTCGGTTTCTTTACTTCCCTTTTCTCTAAGCCAGTACTCTCTAGCAGTGACCCTCATATAATAAACAGCAGAGCTGAGCATTACTAACATCACAAGCCGTAGTGTTGATGCTAGCCATGGGTGCAGACCTGAAGCCAGTTTTGTGATTTCATTCATGATGGTAAAGATTGGGATTTAATAAGGGGAAAGATGGTCGTTGTTCAGCAAAAGGGCAACTTAGCCTCTAGCGCTAACTGTGCCTGCTGCACCCGTCATCCTTCTACAGCTCTCAGCTGCAGCCTTAATGCAGGTCATTATGCAGGAGATTGGTTTATTTTCATCTCATTATCAGACTGTCTGCAGTTCTCCTGTCAGTGCTGCAGACCTGCACTGTCGTAGAAAGATTACCTCTCTCTCTTCAGTCCTGTATTAAAGGCACTAAAGACCCTCTGCTCTCTCAGAGACCCGGGGATTACAGCGCACCACGGAGGCTTTGGAAATGTCACACAATGCACAGAGTCGGAGGCTCCTTGCCGGGGTTTTGCACACCTCAGGACTTACCACTGCAGCCAAACACAGTAACAACTGTCACTCCACTTTATTTCTACTGTTTAAGCACTGAAGTGAAGTAGAGCAACACTGTGCTGCTACAGTATCACCTAAAGGGCACTAATATATTGACAATAACTCAACTCCATTTTACATTGTGTCTCTAATCTGAGATGCTGGCTCTGTTTTTTTCCTTTTTTTTTGTATTTCGAGGAGGAGAAATGGTCCCCCCTCCCCCAGCCACAGCACTTCTGTCTTTTCACTAAATTGGCACAGGCCCCCTAAAGGAAAATCCAGCTGAGAACAGAACATTAAAGTGATTCATTTTCATTATATACAGCGCTGACATGCTATATTTTAGCTAAATTGTCTGATTTCGCTTTGGCTGTTCTTGTACAGCATGACTGATCATATTAGTCAGTGACATTTACTTTAATTTTGCCGTATAACTTACAGCCCTAATAAGACATGGATATATTTAATTAAGCAATTACAGTAATACTTCTCCGTTAGGAAATTCCATTTGAGTGGACTACAGTTATAATCAGAGACAGTCTGGTGTAACATGGTGGAACCATAACAGTCACCATCCACCAAAAAGGTGTGTGAGTCATCTATTGGGATGACTGGTCCACATTTCTCTCCTGAGCAGGTGAGCTTGTGCTGAATTGCACTAGCTCACTAGTTTCACAGGATTAGCTTATCATGTGCAGCAAACTTGAACAGAACTTACAGTATTTTGTAATGAATACAATATCATAGTGAAATTAGATTAAGGCCTATATAATTAGAGTTGTGTAACTTAGGTGGTGTTAGACCAGGGTTCACAGAAATCGACACATCTGTGGTTTAAAAGTAATACCACCTTGTTCTGCAGAATGAGCTACACACAGACATTCTCAATAAACTGAGAATTGCAGCAGTTCTTGAATACATAAACAGCCCTGTGGTGATCACAAGCACAGAGGAGGGCGAAGTGATTATTGTCTATTGTGTGAGTGATTAGATGCTGGCTTTAGGGAGTTGGCATAGACTCGTTTATGCTGATCTTAGGGGTTTCACAGGCCGTGTAATGCTAGCAGATACAGATCCACAATTTTCTCACTGCATTTTGCTGGTACATGTAGAAAATAGCTCGTTTTATTATATTCCTGTGTTCAGACTATAACAGATAGGAAATATTCCATTCAGTGGAGAACAGTACATCAGAAGCACTCGCTTTTTACTATTGTCCTCAAGACGGTCAATAGTAAAGACTATAATGTATTCAACAGTATTATTCAATGGCAATATTTTGCACATTGAACACGCAGTTTTGCTGCTGTTCTTTAATTAAAAAAAAAAAATCACTCCTTTAAGATCTCCTTTAAGCTTACAGTAAAACATTATGAAATTACAAAATCACTACTTGTTACTCTGCAAAGTGCAAAATAAAAAACAAAACACTTACAGCTACATTAAGCGTTCTTTGGTAAAGACATGGTCTGAACAGAATCATGAACATTTTTTCAGATTGATGGAGAATATGTTGTATATGGTTCTATGTAGGACCTTTTTTGAAAAGGGTTATATAACACCAAAAAGGCTTCTGCTATTGTTACAATGTCAGGCTTGTAATAATAGAAAACCCCTTTTTGGCATTATATAGAACCCTTTTCAGAAAGGTTCTATATAGAACCAGATACAACACATTCTCAGTCAGTCAGAAAAATGATTTCACAATGCAAAGTACCATTTAAGCATGCAAATGGTTCTTTGAGTGTTCATGGTTCTATACAGAACCATTGTCTTTACTAAAAAACCTTGAAAAAATATCTTTTTTAAGAATGTACCTACCAAGCATTTTTTCTTGTGCACAGTGTGTTGCACACACTGATTGGAGCATTTTACATCTGGGACCGAAAAGAGTCATTCCATTTTTTTTAATGACTAAACAGATTGTTCAGCTGTTTGTGAGTGCCTGTGGGGTTCTATTCCCTCTTCAGGCAGGAATGCCAAAGCTGTAGACTTAGGGAAGGCTAATCCCTGTAATATAATCACATCACTCTGTAATGTATTGCAATTTGTAATCTGTCATGTAATGTAACTGGAGCCTTTATGTTATCACAACCCTTTGCAGTGTTTTTATCATGAAAAGTTGATGACCATCAAAGTACTGTATGATTCACTGTGCAGCTCTAATTCTGAACACCTGTACAAAGCTTTTGTTCAGGTGTTTAGACGTTTCAGGGAATTCATGTGAGCTGTGATTTGCTCATTTGCACAATGAAGTGATTTGGAATTTCAATCGTGCAGAGGCTGATACTACAATGACGCTTTTAAAAAATATCTTGTGAAGTTTTAACCAAACAGAGAGTCCTTTAGGTTTTTACATAGTGATATTTGTGTATAGGTAGCTGAGAGACCTCAAACGGTAGAAATGGTCCTTAGGTGCAACTTATGTATGAAACACTGGCTTAATTTTAAAAAGCTGTGACTCCTTCCTTCATCAGCTGACAACCGCTAGAAAAGCCATTCCAAACACATGCAACACCATCAGCATAACATTGTTTTGTCACAATGACACCTTTTTCATAATCTAAGCTACTAGTTTGCCAAAAATCAACAGTGCTGTGTCTCTTTTCTGTGCCAGAACCATTTTTAAATTCATAACGCTTTCTTTGAGGGTGAAGAATGACAATGAGTCTTAAAAAATAATAAATAAAAAAATAAATTGCTGCCTATTTCAATTCAAATGACACTTTCCGTATTCACACTTCTGCACTTGCATTATTTTGCCATTGGTTTGCCAGGAGATAACCGTAAGTGCTGCACCAATTTAACAAGCCATTTATGGGTGAAAGAGACCAGTCTGGCCTCCCATCAGAAGAGTAGTTATGCAACATGCTAGTCACGAACTTCTTATCCTTCGATTCTGCCCCAGTATGAGTCACTGAGTGTGAAGTGATTGTAACAGCTCTTAAAACAGAATACGGCACCAAAAAGAAATGAGACTTTAGGTTAAACAGTTTGTGTACACACACAAAGGATGCAATCATCCACACATAAATTCATATTTTATAGATAAGATTATATTAAGTATTGCTTTTCTTCTTGCTTCTTCTTCTAAATGAATTGCTTACTGCTTTGTGAGATGGTTTATGGCCTATAAGAAAAATATGAGGCCATAATTCACTCACCAGTAAATGAATTAGCTTCCTTCTCAACATCATGACCAAACACAGTATATTGTAATGCTGCTGACATCAATTAAGACCAAAGCCTCTCGCTCACCTCCGCTTAGGAAATTACAATTTTTGCGCAAAGATTTTTTAAATTACTCATCCTCAGACACAGATAACTAGTGTTGCTATGTGATCTTAAAGGCGAGTTCACTAGAACACAGCTGATACAAAGCCACATCCATATTTAATAAAGTTTTGACATCTGCTTGCATATCTGCTGCTCGTTTGGCCCAGTCTCAGTGGGGAGATTAAAATGATGGGAAGCCCCAGTGAGACACATGCTCACAGCTGCTGCCACGCATGTGGATCAGCCTCTACGCTGAGAATTCCTCCACAGAGCACTGTGGAGAGACAAAGACACGTAGTGTACCCACATTCATTGCCCATACGCCAATCAAAGTCAAACCACCAAAGCAGGGGAAGGCACCCACCATCTGGGGAGGGGGGCCTACATGTCCCAAAACCATCTTCCATCTTCTCTTGTTTTTTTTTTTTCCCCTAAGAATCGCTTGTTACATTGTCTGTATGGATGGTAGCAAAACGGCTGCAACTCCATCTTGACAGCTTTTACCACACCAGACCATGTGATGATTACAACTATCGGAGGAGAAAAGCAATGTGCAAACAGTTCCAGTCTACTGGAATAAGTCTTTAGTGCACTCAGGCTTATTCAGCTTTCAAAGGCCTTGTACAGCGTCCCATCACTGTGCTGCAGCAGGTGCCTTCTTTTCAAGTAAATGTTGATTTAAGGTGAGGCAGTTTTTGAGTAATGGCTACAGTTACAAGTAAGACAAGAGGAATGGGATGAGTTATAGATTGGCCGGTTTCAATTTCCACAAGACAGCATAGCATCATGCACCACAATAGAATCGGTCTTCTCTTTCTAAAAGGAGAAGAGAGGGGTGAGATTCAAAAGAAAGTTTGTTATTTCCTTCTAATGCATCAAATACTTGCCAAAGCACGATCAATATATGATGGGTCGGCATGGGAGAGTAGGAACACTTTTAAGATTTTGGACGTCATAAAGTACAGATAGATGTGCTGAAATGGTGAAACGAGACAGAATCAGGAAAATGGTGCACCATTAAGTGTGCTGTGTGTTTACTAACCCTGAGATTTAGGTTTGCTTTTGTAATATACGTATGGGAGTGCTTCTTTGAAAATCAACAGTCACAATACTTAAATATGAACACATTCTGTAGCTCTGAATGAAGGTCGCTGCTTTCTCGCTCTACAGCATGTTGTGTCAAACTCAGACTGTGTCCTAAATGAAGAGAAAGGTAGTACTTCCTGCTGACCTTGACTCTCCACTCTACTCCCTACTGGGAAGGATGGTGAAAAATGCATTACCATTCACACTGGGTCAGTGAAGGCCAGCGGAACATGTTGGCTCTCGGCCATCGCACGGATGTGGCAAAACCTGCGTTCTTCTCTCCTTACCTATTTCATGCATACTGCATTCCAGCCATGATTCATTATTCAACACAAGACCAAAAGGCAAGCACAATTAGTGAGTTATTTTTGTCATGCGTTTCAACCATTTTGTCAGAATTTATGGCCCACGCTTTGACTTGAGATGCTTTAATCTTAACTGTATTAGTTTTGCAAAGATTTTCTGTTTCGTAACCTTTTTTGCAGGTGGATCACTTTGTGTCAAACCTATTTATTTCTCTGAAGATATTACCTCAGCAGTTGTTGCTATATTGCTGAGACAGGTTTTTTTTTTAAACTGAAGGCTTTTTCAACTTCAGCTACAACTGAAATGTGTGAGACTGCACTGCCCCTCTCTACAGAGTTTCTGCAAACTGTTAAAACATATCTGTAACCTTGTGAAGGTCAGTGGTCAAACTGGTGTAAAATTATGGACACCAAAGGTTTAAGAGAAGCTAGAAAGTGCAACAATCTGCAAAGCATATTTGATTTCTTTTAATGGGTTCAGTCCATCTGTTCAAAATCTTCCATCAACACTGCTGCCAAGGAGTCCTGATACAGTAATATGAAGTATATTGGTCTGATTTGATGGTACTGGCATGAAACTGAGTGAGGCTTTTGCATGAAACCAGTCCTGAAGCTCAGACTCCAACTGAGCACTTTATTTTCACATCAACCACCAGAGCTGCTGTTCTGCGCTTAAGACATGATAACCACGACCGGCAACTGCAAACCAGACATAGTAATAAAAGTTAAAACGTAAAATAAAACATGAGAGAAAGTTTAAAACATAACACCATTGAATGTGGTAAACTACTAAAAAATCCCAATGAGGAATCAAAACCAGATTAAAAAATTTAAAAAGCCAAAAGCATGTACAGTCAGGGCCATAAGTATTTGGGCAGTGAGATGATCTCATTTCTTGCTTCTGTACACAATCACAATGGATTTAAAAAGAAGCAGTCAAGATGTGATTGAAGTGTAGACTTCCTGCTTTAATTAAAGAGGTTTGGCAAAAATACTACATTAACTATTACAGCCACTTTTACATAGTCCCTCCATTTTTACAGGCCCAAAGTTATTGGACAGCTGATTGATAAGCAGTTTCATGGCCAGGTGTGCCCTGTTCCCTTGTTATTTTATGACAAATTAGGGCGATAAAAGGTCTGGAGTTGATTCCAAGTGTTGAATCAATTGGGAAAATTCTTAAAAAAAGAAGGAATGCACTGCTGAGCTCAGCAACACCAAAAAGCCTGAAAGACCATGGAAGACAACTAAAGTGGATGGCACAGAAGTGTTTCCACAGTGAAGAAAAACCCCTTCACAACATCTAGTCAAATCAAGGACAATCTTAAGGAGGTTTGTGTATCATTGTCAAAGTCTACAATCAAAAGACGCCTTTGTAAATGTAAATACAGAGGGTTTACTTCAAGATGCAAACCACTGATAACACTGAACAACAGAAAGGCTGCCCAGTTCTGGGACAAGATTCTTTGGACAGATGAAACCAAGATTAACCTGTACTAGAAGAGTATGGAGAGGGAAAGGAAGGGCTCATGATCCGAAGGATACCGCATCATCTGTCAGACACGGTGGAGGCAGCATTATAGCATGGGCATGTATGACTGCCAGTGAAATGGAGTCACTGGTGTTTATTGATGATATTACTGCTGATAGAAGGAGCAAAATGAATTCTGAAGTGCATAGAGCTGTGCTTTCTACTCAGATTGAGTCAAATGCTGCAAAACTGATAGGACCACAATTCACAGTACAGCTGGATAATGACCCAAAACATACAGCAAAAGAAACCCAAGAGCTTCTTAAGGCAAAGAAATGGGATGTTTTTAAATGGCCGAGTCAGCCACCTGATTTCAACCCAACTGAGCATGGTTTTCAATTACCGAAGACAAAAGTAAAGGCAGAAAGACCCACAAGCCAGCAGCAACTGAAGGTGGCTGCAGTAAAGGCCTGGCAAAGTATCTCAAGGAAGGAAACTGCATGTGGTGATGTCCATGGGTTGCAAAGGATTTGTCTCCAATTAAAAATGAAAAATAATCTTTGTATTTATAATTGTAAGTTTGTCCACTTACTGTGAAAATGGAGGGGCTATGCATGCTGTCTACAGTTCATGCCATTTTTTGAAACCGCTTTGAATTAAAGCTGAAAGTCTACACCTCAATCACATCTTGACTGATTCATTTCAAATCTATTGTGATGGAGGCAAAAAAATTACAAAAAATATGTCACTGTCCAAATACTTAGAGACCTGATTGTAAACATACTGGAGCTAGCTAAAATGCACCGACTTATTCAGATAATGGACATTAGTTACAGATGTACTGTACTTCTAAATCTCTAAATCTTGGACTGTACCTGAATCTTTCACCTGAGGGGCGATGTTTAAACAGTGGATTGGCTAGATGGGAGGGGTCTTTTAAAATGTTTTGTCCCTCTCCTTGTATGCAGATAGAGAACTTACTATGATATCTCAGTTTAACACATCCATTCAATAGCTGAGTGATTCCACAAGACTGATGCCAAATGCTGATTTGAATTTTTTTTATGTCTAGAAATCACACTTTATCCTCTATAATTTCAATTACACATCGCTCTTAATAAAAACAGATTTTCCCACATCAGTAAGCATTTTCATTTTTTGTGCCAAATAAGATGAAGAAGTCCAATCCCATCACACAGAAGTTGTGACAGAGTGGAATGTGATGGGGTAGAATAGTTCATGCAAAATTGGCTGCCATGCTTTCTGCTATTAAGGTTAGAACGTTTAATAAGAGTAAATTACATGATGTTTCTGAAAAAGACCGCAAAAAAAACCCATCAACGTCAGTCTAGAGTGACTGGATGGACGTTCTGTTTGGCATACTCCATTAAGGATGCAGAAAACAACAAATTATTAATGTTGAATAAATACAAAATTTACAAGCTTTTGAACCTAATCTCCCCGGAAAGCTTAAATGAGGTAATTTACTCTTCATCATGCCATTTAATGTGACCGTACATTACTAAATAAGTTAATGTGATGGGATGGAAGACAAACCTCGCAGATAAATTATTATATTTTCCTTAAAATAAATGTCTTTATATTCAATTAATATGTTTTCTGTCAACAGTAATATGAGAGAGTATTTATATTTTACAGACAATGTGAATATTTACATTCCTGTTGTATTTATTAAGTATCCTATTTTATTAATAATGTATCATTGTTCATCATTTTTATTTCAGTTTGTTTATTGCTCTCAAGACTTCTCTATTACTTTTATCTTTTGTTTGTATCTAACAAATGTTTCTTTTATTTGTATTCTATTGTGTGCTGTTCACTGTTTTACATACACCGCCTTACTGTTATTTAAATGTCTGTAAAGCACTTTGACCTGCATTTTTATGTATGAAAGGTGCTATATAAATATTACTATTATTATTATTATTAATAAAATTAACTTTTATTTTGTAATCTTTTAGACAGAACTTCAATAGCTGTACAACGACACATAAAATGCTTGTATACTTACAATTATAAATAAAAACACTCTTCTTTCACTTGAATATTTCTTTTCATACACCATGTTCAATGTGAACTTTGAATTTATATATTTAAGCTTGAAAAACATTTACAATTTAATGGAAAGTTTAAACACCCCTAATCAAATTTCAAGTTTTGTTGATTTTAAGTGTCATTTTTCTGCTAAGTTTAGTGCACAATTTCTGTTTATGAGTTTAACACACTGGAAAAAACAAAATATATAAAATGAACCATTACTTGCACAGGCCACATTTTACATTTTACATAAGCTAATTTCAGCAAATAAATAGTAATTATGTATTAAAATGTGCAGATGTGTGGAGGATGTGTTAACTTATTTTCACTTAGAAAATCAACAAAACATGTCAATTGAGCAGGGGTGCTTAATCTTTTACATATGACTGTATTAGCATATGTTTTTCTTTGTATAGTGCATCATATGTTGTGGACTCAAATGGCACTCTTCATGGTACGGCTCAGTTACCAACTTTATTTGTAGACCACTAATTTGTGGCAGAGCTTCCATTCAAAAGTGGGATGGCCTATGAGAATATGATGGATGAGCAAAAGTGTAAACGTGTTGTATGAGAGAGAGAGATGAAGATAACACCTAGCACACTTACTCTGGACAGCCGGAGGGGATTCATATGCAGTAGAGACACTGTGTGTGTGTGTGTGTGTGTGTGTGTGTGTGTGTGTGTGTGTGTGTGTGTGTGTGTAACCCATTTCTCAGTGTCAACCTTGAGGACACTAACAGAGGACAACTCTCTCTGTCCTTATGCACACACACCCTCTTTCACTCCTTCTCCATCTTTCTTCACCCACTGTCTCCTTCCTTATGTCTGTCTCTCTCTCTCTATGCTGTAATATTCCCATCCCTCCTGGTTTTCCTCATTGTCTTCTTCTTAGTGGCCACATACCAAACTGAAATGAGCACATCAATATTGTCTATTTGGCTCTTCATTTTATATATTGTAGAGTTATCTGCTTTTCTTTTATTGCATTCAATAGATCTTCCTGATGCAGTCCTGATGAGACTGAGGTAAACACACCGCACTGTGTGCTTTTGGATGGTGCTACCTGGAGTGAACTGAGTCTGTGCTGCTGACATCTGGGCTGCTTTTAGAAAATCACTATTATCTTATTTATTTACTTTGTATTGCTGGCAGATCAGGGAGAGAAATGTTATTTTAAGCAGCAAATTTTGCCCTCAATGACTGAATGAAACAAAATACCAATAATATATTTTTTTTTAGTATGTAGTGTGTCAACCCTTTCAGGAGACTTCAGTTTTTCAAAGAAATCTGCTTAGGTATTTTTCCACACCTTCAAAGTTCAGAAGTCAGTTGCATTTTATGCTTCTCACAACCCAAATAATCCCAAACACATTCATTGATGTTGAGGTCTGGACTCTGGGGTGGTCAGTCCACTGTTCTGAAAACACCATTGATTTACAAATATTCTTCTTTTTTGTCTATTTCCTTTTCTCAGTAAGGGCTTTTTGATAGCTACATGTCCTTTCAGACCCATAGTGTTAAGTTGTCTTCTCATAGTAGAAGGATGGACAGAAACACCTGTGGATTTTCTCAGATCTAAAGCAAGAGTGATGCTTGATTTTATATCTACAAATATATGAAGAGTGGCTGATTTTTGCACAGTACTGAATGTGTATAATTAGTGTGATAGTAACATCCATTCACAAATTTATTAGTCATAAGTTTGTTACAAGTTTCTTGTAAGTTTGGGTTTATTTAAGTCCCTGTACCTGCGTTGGGCAAAAACACTGAACATGGGGCCCTCTGCCCCTGGTTTATTCCTGGAGGCGGGTCCAGGTGCTGCTCTATGGTCGACCTCTTTCTTTATCTATTGCTCTGTCTTTGTCTCCTAATTGACCCATTTTTTTTCTAGAAACAGGACATCCAGTGTGTCTGAAATCTGCTGAAAGGGATCTGCAACCTTGAGATCAGAGAAAGTGTACAGAGCTCAATCATTTCATCACAAGCTGCAGCACTGAGTAACACATGTGTATACAGAGGTCTATGAAGATCTGTGCATTTGAGAGCACTGAGGGAAAAGAAAGGGAGTGAGAAAGTGTGGTGGGGTATAGCAAGAGAGGAGCATGTTGGCCCTGCGGCAAGGACCTCTAATATAGACCAGCCATCTGCTGCAGTACTGCTGCCCCCTCTGACAGCGCCCAGCCTGAACAGCACCACAGTGTACAACATTAGACTTCCAAATAACACAGCACACTGAACAGCTTAAACTAGAGATGGGCAATGTGACAGTTTGATATAATCACGATAAATAATGTCATGATAAGCTTTTCTGGGCATGCTGGGGATATCGATAGTTCAGACAGTGATCAACTTCACATATCATTGAAAAGACATTTAGATGAGGCTTCTAAGTCGCACAACTGTCTAAACAAATTTGTGATCATGCATTCTGTCATCATTTTCACAGTTTCATACCTGAGTACTTGTGCTAAATTGCATTACCCTTCTTGCTGAGATACTAAGCGTTTCGACCTGGAATGTATGGGTGGGGTTAGAAATAGCATAGACCACTGATTATTCAAACACAATCATCACAGAATTGCAATGCATCAGCCATTTCTAAAGACCAGTAGCCAGAACTGCTGTCTGTGATTCTTCATATAAAATCAAATGCAGAGTAAAAGGTAAATTGATGCTCCTTCATTGTTGTTGTTATTGTTTGTGTTTACTGTCAGCACTAGCATTGTATGAGAAATAATCTGACCAAACACAATTGACAGGGAACTCTGCCTACTTTCACAGTTGTGTTTTGCAATGAAACGGTCACAGGTAGTCAGCCAGGGTAAGGATAGGTCTTGGTTTAGATTAGTAACCATACTGTGCTGTACTGCATAGGGCCAGGGGCAAAAACGCCTTAAGGATCTGCCTGATTGTTGGGAGGTTGCGAGTTTGAATAGACCATAATTTGTCTTTGTCAAATTATCTTCAAGTATTGTGAGATATTTTTGCCATACCGCCTACCTTAGCTTCAATAATGAACAAAAACAAACACAGCCCCCATGACATAACCCACAAGCTCAGGGGGGTATTCCACATAGCAGGATTTCTCAGTTTATCTAGATAATTTAAACCCAAAGTCAAGCCTGTCCAATAGGAAAAGAGCTAAGGGGCATTCCCATTGGACAGTCCTCATCTTTGGGCTTGAGTTATCTGGCTAACTAAGAAATCCTGCTTTGTGGAATACCCCCCAGGTGGCAAAACATATAAACCAGAACACACTTTCAAAAATGCAAGTGCCTAAATGGTTCAGGGCTTGGATGCATTTTTTTATATTTCATTTTTTCCCTGAGGTCCTTTTATGACATGTCTGAGAGTTTATGTATCAAATATAAAAAACAATAGTAATCATAACAGTAAGCATTTTATATGACCATTTTCTAACCATGTTATCCCTTAAAACAGAGCTCACCAACCTGGTTCTGGAGATCTACCTTCCTGCAGAGTCAAGTTCAGAGGCATTAGCATTAGGTAAAGGGGGCAGTAGGCTGTTAGGTGCAAGATAAACAGAAAAAACTTGTGAAAACTTAGAATTAAACAGGATGTTTTGTTTATGTGTCTTTAAGATATATGTAAATAATCTCTGTTTTGATTGGCTACTCTGTATTGTGTCGTATTCCAAAAGCAATCCAACTGAAACATTCCTTATAACTTCAATGCGAAAGGGTGGAGGAAACATCTGTAAGCTAAAAAGACGGACAGATGTAAATGTCATGGTATTCATGATGTCACATAAACAGTGAATTCAAAATGGGCTGTTTGTACAACTCAACTTCCATATTTGGATCATGTATGCTGAATGGTACATTACGAAACTTACATGCTACATCAAACTTATTTCAGAAAAGCAAGAACATTAAATGATATTGTATTCACTCAATGGAAAGAAAGTGGGATACAATGTATTTGGGATTTACATATAGATGGTAAATCTGCGTCATTTGCAGAACTCCACAGAACGTACAAACTTCCTGTCTCACAGTTCTTCAGACATATACAAGTCAGAGATTTGTCACATCTGGCTAACTTTTAGACTGTTTATACACATAATACAGTAGATAATAATAGAAATCAACTGATTTAATCCTCTACACCAGATAACAGTCTGCAATTTTCACTAAATATGATTAAGACATATGGACACCAGTATAGAGTCAATTAAGCTTCTATGGGAAGATGAGTTAGGACTGGAAATAGAAAATGATGTATGGGAGGTCTGTCTGAAAAATATATAGATAATTGCTCGATAAATGTAAGATATAATTAGTCCAGTTTAAAAACCCTGCATAAACTGTACTTCTGCAAAACTAAGCTCCACAGATGTAACAAATGTAATGCCATGGAAGCTACACTGATACATTAATTATAGACATGTAGCAAGCTACAGACAGTATATTTAATTGCCTGTCAGAAGCATTTAGAAAGCATTTAGAAAGGACTGGAAACCTAATTCACTTTGGGCTGTTTTGGGAACAACTAACAACTCAGTAACCATGGAGAAACATGAATGACAAGCCATTCTCTTTAGTATGATTATTGCAAAAAAAATTATACAACTCCATCTCCAAAAAAGTTGGGACACTGTGCAAAATGTAAATAAAAACAAAATGCAATGATATGCAAATCATATAAAGCATAGTTTTAAAGGAAAATACTACAAAGACAACAAATCAAATGTTGAAACTCAGAAATTTAGTTAAATATATGCCCATATTGAATTTGATGGCAACAACATGTTCCAAAAAAGTTGGGACGGAGGCAGCAAAGGGCTGGTAAAGTTGTGTAATGCTAAAAAAACACCTGGTGGTTAATTGGCAACACGTCAGTAACGTGATTGAGTATAAAAAGAGGATCCCAGAAAGTCTTACACAAGATGAGGAGGAGTTTACCACTCTGTGAAAGACTGCACAGGCAAAGAGTGCAACAATTCAAGAATAATGTTTCTCAACATAAAATAGCAAAGAACTTTTGCTTTTCATCATCTACGGTACATAATATCATTAAAAGATTCAGAGAATCTCTGTATGCAAGGGACAAGGCCAAAAACCAGTATTTGCTGGCAATGATTTTGGGGCCTTCAGGTGGCACTGCATTAAGAACAGATTCTGGAGAAGAAAGCACTGCATGGGCTCAGAAACACTTCTGAAAGCCAATGTCTGTGAACATAGTTCGTCGCTGCATCCACAAATGCAAGTTAAAACTCTTTTTAACTTGCAAAAAATGCAAAGAAGAAACCATATATAAACAAGATCCAGAAATGCTGCCACCTTCTCTGGGCCCAAGCTCATTTAAAAGACTGAGGCGAAGTGGAAAAGTGACCCGTGGTCCGACAAATCAACATTTGAAATTCTTTTTGGAAATCATGGACACCGTGTTCTCCGGGCTAAAGACCACTCAGCTTGTTATCAGTGCACAGTTCAAAAGCCAATATTCATGATGGTATAGGGGTGCATTAGTGCACATGGCAGGGGTGACTTACACATCTGAAAATAAACATTTAAAAAAGGCAGGAAAAACGTTTTCCATGATACAGGCCTTTTAATTAGCACAGGACCTTTACATTATTTGAAGGTTCTTTAAACTTTAAAAAGTTCTTCACACTCACAGCTCTCATTTCCAAGAGCAGTTCTTTAAAGAACCAAAAGGCAAAAAAAGTGGTTCTTCTATAGCATCAATCCACAGGACCCTGTTTGGCACCTTTATTTTAAGAGTGTAAGGTAATTCATTAAGAGCTGGCCCTCTCTGGCAGTGCAGAGACCACACACCCTCAACAGCTTGAGCGTGTCCAGTGAGAGATTTGGTAAACAGTGGAAAGTGCCCTCTTGAAGCTCCAAGTGTATGATGGCATGCACTGTGTTGATCATGTTTTCTTGTTGCTCTTGATTGATAAAGCCTGCCTCTGTGAGCAGATGGCCAAACCAACTGTGCAAAAGCCTGGAGGTGCCAGGCCTTGGTTCAGCATTTGGGGCACATAATGGGGCTAGGCCAAGGGACGAGTGTCCTCTTCACTCTCCACTTTCTTTTCTTTCTCTATACCTAGCCATCTCAAGGAGTCTTTCTTTTTATATACATGCATATACATATGCAGACTGGACATGAGCATAGCAGGGTGAGAGACTTGCGAATGAGGAGCTATGGATGCATTGTGAATAATAACTTGTGCGTGAGTGCGTGACAGCGGGAAGCCGTATGGCAGTGTCCAAACTGTGATCAGCAAATTGTAATGCTAGTGTGTGAGCCTGTGTGAATGCAGAGCAAAAGAGAGAGTGGGGAGGGGCAGAGAGCAAGAAGAAAAAAAGCCACACGGGAATGCTTTTTTCATTTCATTCCAGGAGCCAACATTCTCCCTTCCAAAGCTCATCATCAAATGTCTGCTTCTACTCCAGCACTGATGCCTTTAAAACTCATTCATCCTCTTTATCAAGAGAAACACCTCCAGTTCAAACTGTAACAGTAAAAATCGATTCTCTTTTTATCATTATTTTCAGAGGCAGAATTCTAAACAGTGCAAGCTAGCAGAAAGACTTCTGAAATAAACGACGACCAAAGAGAATATGAACAAGTAATATTCAGAAATTTCACTAATGCCTGTAGGAACCACCAAAGAGCTCTGTTTTGTCAGCTGCAGTATTAGAGTATGCAGTAGGCCATGTGAGAGAGTCTGAGCGTCAGAATTTCACTGACCTTTTTCAATGCATTATCACAGCAACTTCAATTTGTCAAACAAGCAGAAACCAGAACGCCCCTGAATTCGTTACAACGGCTCATGTCAAAGTGACACGCTCTCCTTGAAAAACTCATCTGGCAGTGCTGTACGAGAACAGAGCACTGCTTGTACAAGAACAAAATGAACCCGTGATCATTTGCCCTAAGGCTATCAGAAGCAATTTCCCCTAAAGCTAGCAGAGAACAGTAATGAGTGATTTGGATATGATGCTATTCATCTAAGATCTGTTCCCTGGTCTTGCTGCATCATGTTTTAATATACCGATGCCACTGAAGTCCTAGCTGAACCTTTGGTAGAAGAACATTCCAAGCAGCTTGAGACAGAAGTGAAAACAACAGAGAGTTTCTTTTTAAATTGTCCTTGATAGCTTTAAAAGCTCTGCAGATGGATTATTACTGAAAGTCATTCCACGCTAACGTTACCTTCTCCTCAGTTGCCGTACCATACATCTTACTAGCAATTTACTGTTTCCCTGACAGACAATGACCTTTTAAATGGCACTGACCCCACACTGACCCCACAACTTTAGAACAGCATAATTGCCTCAGAGTGATTAAGACAGAGAGACGCATGGATAGACAGGCAGACACAGATTTTGTAAGTTATGGGTGGGACATTTGAGATTTCTTCAATAATTTACTGTGATGTCAATGTAAAGAACTCATTAAATCAACTGACTTGCCTCCACTTCATATTGATCCGTCTAAATAAATATATCAACTGCTGCTGTTAGGCTTGAAGCCTGGGGACTGATGAACTGCTGATTATTTTGTGCTTTGCCACTCAGTTTGAAATCTCTGTAATCTTAAGTTTAAACAATGCTTCCCTGTGGCTTTTTTCAGCCATAAAAGCAGTGCCTCAATGCATCTGAAAGCATAAATTCAAGAGCAGCACAACATAATACAAAATAAACAGCATGTTTAGAGGTATTCAGAAATAAGTATTGCCAATATAAATAAACCTGCAAAGCCAGAACTAGCCAAAGGCTGCATTTCATAAACAGGATTTCCTTACTCTAAAAGCCCAATTAAAATACACTACAATTCAAAGGTTAGGAACTGCTTGTTGTATCAATAAATAACTGTTAGTTTATTCAATAATAACTTAGCCAGTGTAGATTTAAATATTGGGTTAGTTTCTCAGATCCAGAATTTTAGCCTAGTCCTTAGCCTAGGCCAAAATTCATTTCTAATGAGAATTCCCTGTTAACACTGAAATTTAACCCAAGATTAAGGCTTAATCCATGTCTAGTGTAACGAAAATAGTTAACGCTGTCAAAAGTTCTCGCAGGAACAACTTCTCACATGCAGAACTGTACATGTTGAAAGCTGATGCTGAAACAAGTTCCATGGTAAAAGTTACATGTCTGCATTTAGCCTAGCAACATGGTATTCAAGTCAGCAGGTGGTCGATGTAAGACAAAATAGCCAATGAGAGGTACGAGGTAGTTGTACCTTATAAACTGTCATATCAGTACCGTCTTACTCAGTTTAATGTCGTGCTATTGTATATTTTACTTTTCTACTGAGAAACACATGAGACGTACCATTTCACAGACATGACTGAGAAGTCCGAAGTGCAGCTAGGCTAACCATGACAGCTGTTAGAAGAAGATATTTCTCTGTCCTCAGTGTTACCTTGACAAGCCAACATTATTCTACATCATTCACTGAGCAGATATTAATTTAGCTGGAGTAGAATATGATGACTGCCTCTCTTCTAACATTAAACTGTTAGCTCTAGCATTAGCTCATGTGCTGATTTAACCCACAGTGGCTTAAAGATTTCCCTTTGGTTTTGAATGCCCGAGGCAGCTCATATAACAAAAAACAAGCACCAGCAGTTTGTTTCCCGGACAAGGATTAAGCCTAGTTCTGGACTACACAGCATTCTGAATGGATTGTATTACAAGACTATGCTTAATTATTATACAGGAACTTCACCCGAGAAGATATTTAAGAGATTTGTATTCAATGTTTCAAGCTTTGGGAGCATCAATAAGTTAATAAATGATAAATAATATATTGTAATTGCATCAAGATTCAGTCAGCATTTTTTCAATACAAGGCATTCAGTATGTTAATTTTAGTACAAATTCATTCAGAGTTATACAGCTTTCTTAGTCATTACAGAACCATCTACAGTGATGTTCATCATTGAGGACATATCTAACATTTCTTAATTTTTAACAGCTTCCTACTAATTAGTTAAAACCTAAAAAGCTGCAGAGTAGCAGCAACACACTTGAATCCTTTTGCACATGTATCTTTAACAAAATTGGCTTAAGATTATTAAAAACAGCAAGCCCAAACATTTGAACTGTGATTTTCAACTTCTAAAATGGTGGCGTAACTGTAGACACCTTACAATACAGCTGGTCTACCTGTCCCTGCTTCACTGGTGGGTTGTTTTTCATGATTAGCTCCACTCTTTTTGCAACCCTGAAGAGCTGCTGTCTTGTAAGCAGTGCAGTGGGAGATGAGGACCAACTGGAGACAGAGGTACACATTCTCAGGAGGGCTGGGGCCTGAGAGACTGTGCCTGTGGTGCATTATTCATTATCCATTCAGCCGATGGTTACAGAATTCTGCGGGCTGTACTTCTCAGAGCTTTCTAAATGTAATCTCACTTCAAGGTCAATGACTCTGCAAAATCATTTTTTCCCAGGTCACTCATACAATCCTTTGGATTCTAAGCAAATCACACTCCTAAAGACTCCAATCAATCCCATGCACAAAATACAGCATGGCCGGCAGGCAAGCTCCTACAGCCATAAGCATGTGTTAATACATCATGACTAAGTCAAGGCACATACCGTGCACCTGTAACATTGTGCCCTTGAGAAATCCACTGAATCCCTTAATGTTCTAGTGAAGCAAAAATGAAGCATTACATACAGTCTTAAAAAGACAGTTCTTCAAGGGTTATTTAGTAAAGATTATTTAGAATCATGAACACTCAAAGAACCACTTGCATGATTAAAGGGTTCTTTGCATGGTGAAATGGTTCTTCAGGTTGAAGGAGAATGTGCTGTAGATGGTTCTATATAGGACCTTTTTTGAAAAGGCTTCTAAATAGCACCAAAAATGGTTCTGCTATTGTTATGATGTCAAGCTTGCAATAATAGAAGAACCCTTTTTGTGGTTCTATATACGTAATCTTTACGAAAGAACCCTTTAACCTAAAGAGTGTAATACCAGCACAGACGTATTAGCATTACACCAATTTTTGTGCACAAGAGATGAAAACGAAGTCAATCAGAAAGATTGGTTACTGACTCTGATTTCTTTACAAATATAACCATTTTATTTGCTATCCCAAACAATGATCCTTTACATATCTACTAAGTTTAGATATTTAATGTTGATAATGGTAAAAAGCAGTAAATCTGAAAAAAAAGCTTTCTTTGCGTACTTTTTGGACTCACAATGCCCTACATGCAGCATTTGACTACACACACACACACACACACACACAAACACACACACACACACAGACTCTTTCTAAGCCCCTTATCCTTCTGGGCCGTGGGGGGAGCTGGCAAAAGGTAGGATACACTCTGGACAGGTTACCAGCCCATCGCAGGGCTCGACTATGAACAGCTTTTAAAAAAATATGTTTTAGACTAAAAACTAAAAAGCTTATTGCAAACTATTGTAAAACAAAATCTCAGATCACCAGGCAATATATTTGCAAGCATTTCATGTTATAACTTAATAAGAGGTAGCTTTTAAAACCATAGTTGGTACCATGGCTCTAAAAGCTTAATATATCTTAATTGTTGGATTATACAGAAATCTGTGAGAAAAAACTGTGAAACTGTTTAACTACACTTTAACTGTAGTGAAATCAATGGCTTGTGCAGAGGCTGGGTTATGTATAGCCTTGGATCACCAGTCCTGCTGTTGCTTAATGAACAGAGCGCCAAGCCCTGAACCCGTATTTAGCAAATCCTCCAAATCAGAGTGCTGATCTAGGATCAGCTTTGCCTTTGAATACATGAATACAGCCTAATGAATACATGGTCACAGACCAGAGCTTACACCAACATACTTAATAAACATCGGCCCTGGCCCGGCAAAGAATTAGTCCTCACAGAAATGCCACTAGTGCTGGCTTAGGGGGACATTTGCTCTCTGTTTTCTCAGAGGACTGCGTTAATGTGCATTTCTTTAATTAGCCTCTATAATTCCCATCCAATTGATCAGGGTTATTGACGGATAGATTAAAAGTAAGGGGAGAGCGGTGGTAAAAAGGCCATTAATCCTGCAAGAGGCGAGAGTGATGGGAAAGCAGCAGCGTGGTACTGCAGAGGAATCGCTCGCCGTTCAGCGGCATCACACACACTGCTGTTCCAGTCAATAACTCTCACACTCAAATACAGGTCCGCTGTAAGTTAAATATCCTACTGAGACAGTGTCTGGCGGCAGGCCCCCTGATTCACAAAATTAAATATACAATGATAAAAAGCCACATTCTTTTAAAAATAACACACATTACAAATATTTGGACTAGTCAATGTCAGTGACTACAATAGATGTGCAAGTTACCCATGCCACAGGCACTTACTACCCCATAATACCATGACAGACCCTGGCTTTTGAACTTTACACTGATAACAATCTGGATGGTTATTTTCTTCTATAGCCCAGAGAACATTATTTGTCCATTATGTCCATTATTTCCATATTCAATTTAAAAAGTAAACTTATCGGACCACAATACATGTTTCCGCTGTGCATCAGTCCATTTCAGAAGAGCTCAAGCCTAGAGAAGTCTGGACATTGTTGACAAATGGCTTCTGCTGTGTATAGTACAGCCTTAACTATACTACAAATGGTGTTTATTGACAACGGACTGTAAAAATATTCCTAAGCGCTTGTGGTGAAATCAATCACAGAAGCAGGCCAGTTTTTGATGCAGTGCTGTCTGAGAGACTGAAGTACACAGGCATTCAGCTGGGGTTTTTGGTATTGACCCTTTACACACAGAGATTTCTAGAGGTTCTAGAGGTGATATTATGCACTCATATATTATTCTCTAAAATTATTGCTATTATTTGTTAAGAAGCATTGTTTTTAAACTGTTGGATTATTCTCTGATATTCTCTTCTGGCAAAGTGGCAAGCCTCGACCCTTCCTTACTGGGCCTTTCCTGGATGCTCCTTTTGTACCCAAGCATGACTAAATCACTTGTTTAAGATGCTTTCTTTGAACATTTCACTTTGTTCCTAGCTTGAAATTGCCCCATCATAACTTTTTTAATCCATTGATTTTGGCATGATCATTTGTCACCACATGCTTTTCTGAGTTTCAGTGGAAATCAGTACTCACATTGAACAACTGCATGTTTCACTGCAAAGATAATAATTAATCGTGTTTAACTGGATTTAGTGCAGTATGTGAAAAATAGAATACAAATCATTGTATACATCAACTAAGCAAACATCTATAAAAGCAAATATTGTCATACTTATTATGTATAATGAAAATGTTTGTCAGGATGTCGTTTTTGCTGTGTCGCCCACCCCTAGATGAAACCCATGGCCATTAAACCGAATAAACTGTCAAAACATACAACACCTACTGAATACTGAATCTCCAAAATACCTGTAAACATGTTTTAAAAGGAATGACCAAACCACTGTGCCTTACAAAAGCCTTGTTTGGGAAATCACTGAATATGAGCATAAATAACTCCACATTCCTGTTGTCGTGTGCCAAAATCAATTCCGCTCCTTTTAGCAGAGCTACTGAGAATAATCAGAAGGAAATAAAGAATGTAAGGATTACTATGATTAAGGTACACATAGACACACAGCTGAGCACAGCAGGGTTGCTACGTTTATGCGGTAAATCAAGTCACTCCTCTGAAAAGAGGAGTTTTAGGAGTTTATGAGGTCAACGGAAAATTATGAGGCCGTGACATATTGTGTATTCAGGCTGTCAAAAGCATTCAAAAGCAAACTTAAACGTCCCTGATGCTTTGATTTACCATTTTAACTCTGACTGTTTACTGCATATAATTCTGTATCTCTGGACAAAATGCTTGGAACTAATGTGAATTCTAAAAGCTGTGAGTGCTGAAGGAAATTAAATCAGTTTCTAAAAATTCCACTTGCTGGAGTTGCACCAAATCCTACAGCATGAGAGTCGAGTTTCAGAACCTACCATTTCAACAGTAGCAGAAATTACAGTCTACAGAAAAAAGAAAGGCTGCAGCACCAGAAGAGAAGTAAGACTGACTAGACAGGTCAATGCAAAAGATTAAAAATGGAGAATGTTCTTCTTGGAACGGACTGCAAATAGCCATGAGGAAGAATCCTGTTATTGCTTTATTGGTATTGCTTTAACCTATAAAACACATAAGCTGTGATAAATGTATATTGCCCAGTAAAAAGAAAGTTCTGTCCAGCTGACTGAAGAACAAATACACTAAGTAGCATTTAAGGCACCAGAGTAAACGTTCAACACTGCCAGCGGTATCCTTTGTGCACTCATGAGCACATGACACAAACCTAAATAATATTAATGAGCAAAACTATTAAGCATGGTGGTTAAAAGAAAACCCCTCTGCTGACAGACCACAGAGCCAACGCAATTTGCACCATTCCATTTTTAGACAACGAGATTTTAAAGAGAGTGAAATGAGAGCTCAGCCCAGATGAGACTCCTAAAGCGCTCCTGGTGTTTTAATGAATGCTAATTGTTCCAGCGAGCCAGCTGGGGATCATACCACCACAGCATACTCATGGCCATAAGTCATATGGTTAACCTACACGGCACCATTACCATATATTTTCGTTTCACTAATTGATCTTCATCATTCCAAAAACATTTATCCTTTCATATGCTTTCATATGATAATGAAAAAGAGGGGGAGGGGGGAAGGTGAGCTTGTTTCATAGTTCTCTGTCAAGTTTTTGGGAAGCTTAATTAGCTAACACTGAAATTAAATTTCTAATACAGTTAGTGTGAGCCATTTTGCCTGCATTATGCTAAGTGTGCACTCGATGCAGTTGAAGCCAGCATTTCTAATGGGGGAAATATAAATAATTTGTTATGCAAGTGATTCTGGCCAGTGCCCTGTGGTAATGACTAGAAATTAAGAGACAAGAGCTGTTAAAGGCCTTTGAATTAGTCTGAGTGGCACAACGTGCAAATGCAAGAGAGAAATGATGGTAAGAAGCAATGTCTGAAGGTCAACCTTCAAACAAACCCCATCTCATAAAAAAGTGCTGTTTAAAAGGCTCTTTTTGTGCAGCACATAAATAAAAAACTCTTGATGGCACCACTGCAAGATCATCACAGTTAAACTGACTTGTACTAAACTCTTTAGAAACAAAGATGATTTTCTTCTTCTAAAATTCAAAAGGTGTCACAATTACTGGCAGCCCCACGCTGAGTACATATTCACCCTCTCCTTGCCAACACCAACTGTCTAATAATGCTTTATGAGGAGCAAGTATCAATGTATCAACAATTTTTTTAGATTCTTCAACATCCTTCGTACTCACTTGTTATCTAAAACCTCCAGATGTAAAACCTCCTGGTGTTTGAAATAAGGCCATGAGTCCATGAGGTCATTTATCCTAAAAATATTCTCTTTGGACAGACAGTTGTTTGGGAAAGGTGCACTGTTGGTGACACGTTTAGGCACTAGGCCAGGGGTCGGCAACACGTGGCTCTTTCACCGCCCTATTGTGGCTCCACAGCAGAATTAGATTTTTAGGTAAAAATAAAAATCATCCTCTTTTGCAGTAAAATAAAGCTCTGATGATCGTTTTAACACAGTTTTAACAATAAATGGTATTAAACACTGGAGTTAATGTAGTCTATAAGTGCTAATTCACCAACCTTTAACCTGAAGATCAGCGTGCAGACTGCTGGTCATATAGCAACGCAGACAACAGTTTAAGGTTGTAAGAAAGGTTTAAGACGAACATCGAAGATTTGGAGATGAATGGACGTATTTGCATATATGCACCTCCAGCTGGTTTCCTAATATATTTAATCTGCAACTGTCAAACACTAAAAAAGTCACGAAACTGAAGTCAGCTTCTCTTTCAAATTTTCCTGTTCCACCTTAAATGGTGCAGAAGTTGCATTCTGGCGTCCAAAGCAACATTTAAGGTGGAAAGGAAAAATTTGAACAAGAAGCTGATGAATGAGAAGCTGCAACTGTGAGCTGACTTCAGCCTCATAAAAAAAACAAATGTTGAGAGACATTTTATGAGAAACTATTCTACTTGTAAGGAGAAGTTTCCTGCCAGAGATGTGAAAAAAGCAGCTACAGCTGAGCTAAAGCTTAAAGCAGAGCAAAGTAAGTCTGCGTTTTTGATCATATATTATAATATCTAGCCTATACTAGAACATAAACACATGCTGAGACATATTTACAGCCAAGATGGTAAAACATTACTTTAATAAAATGGACATAAAATGTTGTGGCTCCCAATGTGGTTTGATTTCTGTTGATTTTTGTTGAAGGACAAAATGGCTGTTCTTAACATTTGGGTTGCTGACCCCTGCACTAGGCAACACTTCAACATGATAACTGAGAAGACTATGTTCTATAGCTGATATCTAGCTTAGACTGCATTGTAAGCATAGCTACCTGTCCATTGAAATTAGTAAAGACCAGGTGACCCCGGATGCCACCAAGTCCTGTACTGTCCCGTTGTGGTCCTAGAAGAAAATGCTGCCTTTTGAACAAATTCTCCACTGTTTGTGGAGGCTTGTGTGCTCTTTTAAGCAGTTTCATCACAGCTCCAGTACTTTGAAACTTCTTGTTTGTCCTAACAGCGGAGATGGTGTGAAGCTACTGTCTGATTTATTTGTCATTGTCATTGGTGTTTTCTCTGATCGTCTCTATGATGACGGATGACTAATGGTGTTTGGGCTGCACATCACTTCACATTTATACTCAAGTGAAACAGGAAGTTAAGTGCTTTAAGTGTAAAATCAAACTGATAACACAAACAACAAAGTTTTTCTCATAGCCTTTTTGCATGTTTACAATACTTCTGAAGAGTGCTGCATTTAGACAAACTATTTGAAATGACATTTATCCTTTGATTCCGTGCAACTCATAATCCAACACTCAAGATTTTTCATATGCCTTACTGTACTGCAAGACTGCATCTCGGGTTTACAACAGTTTGCCACAGATTCTGAGGTGTTCATTAAATTACCTTAGATAGTGTAATCATTAAACATCTCACTGCCATGTGGAGAGTGACTGAATAGCAGAAGTCAGCTTTTTTAGAAACAGAATGTGACCCTGTACCTCAAATATCTGCGGCGCTCTCCACTCCATGACCACCCTCCTCAGCTGATCTGTGGAGACAGAGGTTAGAGGTTGTTAGAAAGTGTTTGAGACAATGACAAGCATACATAGAAAGGCAGAGGACATAGCAGATCAGAGAGAGTGGGAGAGAGAGAGAGAGGAGGTGGAGGTTGGCAACACAGAGTAAGACAGAGATCACAGAGAGAAAGGATGACAAAGAGAAAGATGGATGGAGGATGAATGACTGCATTCTTTTATGAGTCTGTCAGAGTCTGTGACTGGAACAATTGATTATTAGGCTTGGTTTGTTTGGAAGGCCCACTGTGACCTGTCTCCATGAAGCCACACTGCTGAGATTGATGTAGTCTGGTCTAAGTGAACGGAGGCTGTGTCCTAAAATAAGAAGACCTATTGCTGAAAGGAGCTCTTCATATCCTGTCTGTTATCATCCATGTGCTTCGCATTTTCCTCCAAGCTTCTGCCTGGTCCCAGGACTTTTTTTTTCCTATGTGCTTTCCTCTGAGCATGGTCACAGGACTAAAAACAACTTCATATGCATGCATGTACTGATGTGTTATAGCAGACAGCCCACTAAGCCGAATGAAACCGGAGAAAAATAAATGGAAAAAAAGCTAGTAAGTCTTTCAGCAACAGACTGAATTTCTCACGTGGAATTGCCTAGTTGCAGTCATTTAGAAAAATCAAATGAAAAATGTTTAATACACATTTGTTACCATCACCAACACAAGTTTTTTTTTGTCTAGAGACCACAAGATGGACATAGCCGACTCTTACATTGTATCAAAAATTTAGGCTACATTAATGTGCTATTCATGTTCCCTTCTTCCATTAAGTCTAATTCGGGTAATCCTGGGCTTTTCCCTTCTCTTCGCTGCTATGTTTCAATGCTGGCAACGCATTCTGCTTTCCGCCAATGTAAATGTCAAACTTATTGATGCATGCTATTTCATGGGAAATTAGAATGCCGCAGCCCTTGTCACAGAAAGGTCAGACGGAGTCTTCCCTAATGAAACAGTTTTTGACCTGATTATTATGTCTGTACACCCAACAGTGCTGACACAAACATTATACTGCCATCATGGCTGTTTTTCCCTCTTCATTCTGTGAATAAATAGATAAATAAACAGCGCATGTGGATAACATGCATCTATGATTGAACTGTCAGGGGATGCGCAGTCTTTACATTGCACATAATAATTTACAGCCTCCTCAAATATTTCCACTCCTTCAGCAGGCTGATATTTGAATTATCAGTTCAGTGCACTCTTTTGTAAATAAGCTGTCTTTTGCGATGATGAATGTGCACACTTCTCAGAGCCTCCCCCGAAAAGGCTTAGCGTTAATGGAATCACGTTTTGGAAAACTGAAGTGGAATTCCACTTAATTCTAATTTCACAAAGCTCCTCAGCTGCTGTGGCAATGACAGTAAACAATGTTATTAACCACTACTCACAACATGATGTATTCATTCTTTTTTAAACTTTGCCAAGAGGAACAGTTATTGCTGAGATATTAATTGCTCCTGACAGCTGATGACTGCTGGCATGAAACTGCAGGGTAATTAAAGAGGTAGATTCATCATATTTATTTTTCTGACAGTGGCAGGGCGACAGGCCTGAGTCTGGGAGTGAGGCTCCCAACTGAGATGAAACTGATCTTAACCACCCTGGGAAGTACACAGTGACCTAAACGGAACAACTTTATTCCTCCACACACGGCCTGCCTTCAGAAAAAGGTTACAGTAATATACAATACAAACAGATATGGGCAGGTAATGCATTTAAATGTGGGAGTTTTCAATCTCATGAATGTTAAACAGGGGGTGTAAGCTATTAAGGGGAGATTGAGGAGAAATAGGCTACATAAGACATTCCTGAAGAACAAGCCATCATATACCTTTTCATTTATGTAAAAACATTAGCACAGGCAGTGTGACAGTCCAGCCTGAAGGACGTTTTGCAAACACTGTGAGGCAGATTTACTCTACATCATCTCCGACTGAACTATCCGTTCAATGCAGTGTAAAACCTTAATTTTAACAAATAAAGCTTTCGAATGAGTACAAGCTATCGTTTTATGGGTTACGGCAATAGATGCACTGTTAAAAGATGCAACAGAGTGAGGAGTCGTGTCTAATGTTACAGCAGCTGTGTGCACCACAGATTTTTGGGTAGGCCTGCGAAACAGTGAGTAGGCAAACTTGGCAGATACAATTTCCAAACATGGTTTGTCTCGCAAAGTCATAATATCTTGCTACAGGCTATAGCTAACAACTGTGCGGTCATCATCCTACCACTTCCAATGCTTCCAATGTCTTGATACAAAACAATAGTAAATCAACCAAACTGGATGCACATGAACACAAGCAACACTGCATCGCGCTTCACAGCCACTTTTGCCCGATTTAGACAACAAGGCCAAGTTAAAATCAGATAGTAGAGAAGTACAAAGGCAAGGAAAAAAAACAGCAAACCTAAGCCTAATCATCCCAGGCTAAAGCATACTGGCACAGCAGGCATGAAAAATAAAAAAATAATATCCAACCTGCTCTGTGGCTATGCCCCTGCCCTTTACTACTAGCATGTAAAAATGCTTCAAACTTGACAACTATTCTCATGCTGAGTTCACAACGTTGGCACAGTGACAACACAGAAAAGATGGAAACATGGGAAAAAAATTCAGGAGGACGCTCTGTGCTTTTTAATTTTTGTTGTACAATACTGGGTGATCCTGGACTTCAACAATGAGATGTTTGGCATTCACGGCTCTCAAAAATGAACTCTCTTGAATTTTACATCATTGCAAAACAATGGAATATGTTTTGGCGTCATCCATCTACCGCCAACATACTAAACACAGCATTGTTGTTAGTGTTATGTGTAAAATGTGTAAAGCAATAGGGGTTACTATCACAAAAAACCGCCCTTGCCCTGAGAAGCTTTTAAAGGATCTCATTATATACAGTTTTGTTTTTGTGGGCCTACGTAGGAGAAGCTGTTCAGGGAACCCTGACTGTTTCTCTAACAGCCTTACAGTGCAGAAAAAAATTGCAGATTTGATGTAAGTCGCTATTATTATTTCGTCATTTTATTTTGCAATTTTTACAATAATGAATAGGGAATTTGTAAAATTGTTGCCATTTGCAAAAAGGAAAGGTTAGATTACTCCTTAATAAGGGTGTGTATTTGCTGCACATCCTGTAAGAAACATACTATTTTAATTATGATATATTGTCATTGCAATATCCAACAGAGTTTTATCAAGATAGCCCTAATATCTAGTATCGTTTCCCAGACCTTTTGGCAGTAACATTTAGGCAATATGAGCATACATAATTAACCTAAACTTTTTTTATTTAAAATACACATACATTTCTAACACAGGCACATCATTTTTCTAGTCAGGAAGTCACAGCACATTCAGCTGCTGAATACTAGCTGCATTGACCTGTCTTTGTTCTTCCAACAATAAAGCTGACTCATTTTTAAGTTCTATTCCTTCCTTTTATTTTTGCTAAACTGCTATTAAAAAGCATCCAGCGCTGAGAGGAAGCTGGCCACCACAGGTAGAATGTGACAGTTCAGCACCACGGACAGCTCTTTATTTCTAATACAGGCTCATCATTTTCAAGATTCAAGATTCTTTGTCATTGCACAGGGTGCAAAGAAATTGAAGTCACAGCACATTCAGTTGCTGAATACTAGCTGCATTGACTTGTCTTTGTTCTTCCAAACACAAGGCTGACTCATTTTTAAGCACTATTCCTTCCTTTTGTTTTTGCTAAACTGCTAATAATGAGCAGCATCGCTGAGAGGAAGCTGGCCACCTAAGGTAGAATGTGCCAGTTCAGCACCATGGACAGCTTTTCAGCTCTGGCCCTGGGAGCGCACCTTAGGTGGGCCATCACCATGGAGAGCTCCCCAGCGGCGAGGCTGGAAGCACACCTGGGTCTGCTGCTGCAATCAACACACATGGAGCCACTCCAGCCAATCAAGAGATATTCAGAACACACTCTGCTACTTTTCACCATCTTTTTTTTTTACAGGAGAACTGAAGGATGACTACGTCACATAAACTAAATGTCAAATCCTGCCATAAGCTCTGACAACTCCCTAGTGGCAGCCAAAAAATGCCAAGGAAAAGCTTTTTGTTTATTTTCTTTCCGTCATGTTTTATCACTTTAATGTACGGCCCACTAGTACAAGCTCCCCCTGCGTCTGCTTGCTTTGGATCTGCTAACACAGCAGTTCTACACAGCCCAAGATTGCTAGGGAATTATTGGTCCATATTGATGATTACTAAACTAGGAGGCCCCAACAAATCAATAACTATATCTGACTCGAAAATCCAGCATCTAGCTTTACCATAGCTCTGATTAAAAATAGAACACTGTGAAATGTTTTTGTGGTTCAGACAATTGTCAGAAAAACAAAACAACCAAAACAACCAAAATCAATATACTCAAGTTAATAGTATGTACCGTGCCCTTTAGAATTATTCTTGGTGAAGATGAGCAAAAATTGTTTTCTTTTTTATCAGCTTGAGCTCACATAGAAATGGGAACATATGTTATCTACCCTACACGTTTAATAAAGGGTCCTAAATGGATATACAGTCAGAATATACAGTGGTAGGAAAAACTCTCATTATGTGGAGGTTCTTTAAACTTTTAAAAGTTATTCTCACTTACACATCTCATTTACAGCCATGATTTATTGAAGAATCATCCATTGAAAGCTTCTCTAGGAAACCAAATGTGGTTCTATCATGGCATCGATCCAAAGAACCTTCTCTGACACCTTTATTTTTAAGCATGAAGACACGTTTAGAAAAGTACCATGTGCTGTGTTTTTGAGGTTTTCTGATTAAATATTTTACCTAACTGAAAAGTTGCTCTCACTCATATTTTTAATGAGATCAAGCTGATGAACTACAGTCAGCATTTTTCATAGTCTCATTTGGTTATGTTTATGAAGTATGCTAAAAATTCTGGAGGTACTTATTAGAAAAAGCTCATGGCAGAATGGGAAGTAGGGGTGCTGAGGGGGCTACAGCAACCCTGGATTTCTAGAGTAAAAGTTTAGTAGGAGTTGTAGTTCTTTGCACCCAAAGTGGCCTAATAATGTCTAACCTTAAAAAAAAAAATCAACTATAATTTCTCCCACTCAGTGAGAGTTTGACTATTGAATCCTCAGCGTGTAGCTTTGCTACAGGAGTGACAAAATCAGCTATTGCACCACACATCAAAAATCTGATTGGTCATTGCTTAGCTCATTTGCAAAAAATTCATCTAGAGCAAGAGAGAGCAGAGTGAGTATGTTATGCATCAGCTGTTTGATACATCAGTTGTATGTCACAACACAGCATGTTATGGCATGTTCTGTGTCATTTTGCCAGACGTCACTGTGAAGTCAAAACACCTTCCTGCGTCTCTGGCTCACAGGCACTGACTGAAGAACTGAATAGCTGTGAAATTCTCCATTCAGAGGACACACAAGAAAGGAGTGAGCCATGATGGGAAGAGGTAAATACAGCAAGACCCTCTCTCTCTTTCTGCACCTCTCCCTCTCTCAACCTTTTACACATCTTCACTTCAAGGACAAGGGGTGGAGGTGGGGGGTAAGGAGAGAAGAGAGCGATAACAGAAAGAGGGAGGAAGAGTGATGGGACAAAATGGAGGGAGGGGAGAAAAAAAAGACAGAAGACAGTAAGAATACACAGGTGAAAGTTGCTGCTGCTACATTGCACAGTGATCAATGCTACACTTGATTGACTTGAATAGGGTATTAGTAAATGCGTTTTTACTATGGTTTGCTTTTTTTGTTATTTATTTGCAAAATGTTTTGAAATACACAAAAAATACAAAAATCACAAATAATACACAGAGCAGAGAGACTCAAAAACCCTGATAGGCTTATGTAAAGTCTCCATCTAAATAATATAAAAAATTCACAATTAAATTAAAGAAAACACAAAATTACATAAGAACATAATAATAACATAAAGGGGACATCAAATAACTATAATATTATCAACATCAACAATGTGTGTGCGAATGCATAAGAAATTAACACGTAAAATTCTACACGTTAATACATCCATATTACGTCCTGAGCAACAGTAATGATGGGTTTTGCCATTTGCAAACATTATTGGAGAAAGAATGTTTGAGACATTAGACAAGTGTTATTATAAGTCTATTATAAGCAAGTAATAACGGTTCAGGAATAGATCCCTGTGGAACACAGAGTTATCTAACTTTGCTGGAATAGCAACCCTTAACACAAGCAAACTGCTTCCTGTTTGAGATATAGTTTTTAATCAATTATATGTAATATCATAAAAAACATTTATGCAACTTTTTCAATAAAATGATTATCTGCATCAAAAGCTTTTGGACGGTCAAAGAAAATACTACAAGTAAATTCATTTCTTTCAAGTGCAGAGGTAACTTCGTGAGGTGAAGCAGAGCCATATAAGTGAAGTGATTTTTCCAAATACCATATTGACGTTTATAAAGAACTGAATTAGAGTCTCTATGTTATTTTTTCTAATATCTTTGAAGAACATGGCAAAATAGTTATTAAAACATGGATCATCGGCTCTAAACATAGGAACCATTGGCAACTTTTAAATCCTCTGGCACAATGCCTGTTTTCAGAGACAAAGAAAAATGTGAGCAAGTGGTTTCATCTGTTTGACAAGGAATGCAGAAATACTGCCATGACCAGCAAGTTATTTTTAGTTCATCAGTTATGTCATTTATTTCTTGGATATCAGCAGGTTTAACCGAGGAGATAACAGGAAATTCTGTTGCAATAAAATCGAGCAGATTGCCATGACAAACAGAAATACTGTTAGCTAATTTATAACCAATATTACAAAAAATATTTAGATTTATGAGCTGTATCAGATGGATTGTTCAAAGAATTTTCACCATCCAACCTAACTGATAGTTCCTCTAGAGTAGTCTTTTCTTCTTTTAAGTGTCTAACCTTGTATATTTTTCACTGTATTTCTTTTTTGCAGATCTAATAGAATAGATATGTTTCTTTCTATAGGATTTATAGATGCCATGTGTGAAGAAGTAGGATTCGCAACGTTTTCTATACAATTTATTTTTTTCCTCAACATCTCCAGTAAATCAACTGTAAACCAAGGCTTATTAAAGTCTTGACTATATTTTTTGGTAAAAGTGCCAACTGGAAAACATTAATTGAAACTAAGACTAATAACTTTCACATACGTTTTATTTCCAAATTAGCATTATTTTCCGCATATAACTCATCCCATGAAATACTAACGACAAGTGTTTAAATTTAGAAATACTTGACTTTCTCAAAATTCATTTGTGTACTATTTTCATGGTATGTTTTGATTAAAGAGTAATGAAATATGGGGAAATGATCAGATAAATCTGAACACAACACCCCAGATTCCATTCCTTCACTCAAAGAGTTAGTTAATTAATATGTTATTAATCAGAGTTTTTACACAAATTTAAATCTTTCTTAGTTCATGTTCTTTACATATCAAAATAAATGTGACAACAGTGTTCAGAAGTCACATTACAAAAAGTAGATTAAAAAGCAGAAATGTGCTTTTTTTGCCTTGTCATTAAAGGATTAATGTGCACAGTAAACTAGAAGTGAACCTGGTATGGATTAAAGAGATGAGAGCCCATAGAAGCAATTACCTTTAGTATGTCCTTAGTGTATGTGCACACCACATAGGACAGACCATTTTCAGGCATTATACACAAGCCTAAAGAACTAGTTAATATGAAAGTCTCTACAATTCATTACTGGGATGAGTGTGAAATTAGGAAGATAATAAGGACTAAAAAGGGGATTTAAACCCAAGAGGAAGTATGCTTATGAGGATAAAGCCTGTAGAAATGGGATCCCATACTGCGTCTGAATCACACAATTACTCACATTTCTCCCACTCAAGCAAGTAAGCCTGGCAAAAGGGTGAATATGAACCAGGTGAGCAAGTTTTGAGATCAGAAAAGCTCAATGATGCGGGTTTCTATCTGCGCACAGCAAAGAAACTGAAAATGTGTGTGACTTACTATTCCCCTAGCTGAGATGATACAGTGATAACTGAAATTTAGTCTAATTAATCATTACCTTATCCAGATTTACATTCAACCTAACAATTGATCAAAAAATCTAAATATTCCGTTGCAATTAAAAGAAAAAAATGAACCAATACTAGAATTTTCTAAAATTTGTGAGGGTGCTTTAATGTAATGGTGATTTCAGCAGTCATGCCCCAGCTGTATGACAGCCTAACAGATGCAGGCCTCCACAAATCTAACATGCCTCTCCACTCTTCCACTCAAGAATACAGCCAGGGCTCTGACAGCACGCTAATAAACTGCTATCTTTAAAATCAGCCTAAGCACTACAGGTCAGGGGTAAAATGGACCAATCCTATGCTGAAGTCAGCCCAATAGCTAGAATGTGCTATTTTGTTTCAGCGAGTGTGGTCACCTTCCACTCCACTCATGTTTCTCAAAAAGAAACCAAAGAAACTTTAAATATGTTTCAAACCACAAAATTACAGATCATTAGTGTACTGCTAGGAAGTGGAAATGATTGTTAGAAAATGATTTCTTGAGTTTCAGGCTGTCTACTGTTTGCTTTAGAGCACTGCTCTTTGTGTATTTCAATCAGGCACTCTGAAGGACAAAATGACAATTTGCTTTAATCACAAATAATATCCCTGAGCAATAATAATTCCAGCAATTTGGCTAAAGGAAAGAGTTGGAAATACAATTAGGCAGAATGCCTGGTAGGCTGGTAAGCAGAGGCCACTTTGACAAATCCATTAAAAAGACTCAGGAGCAGAACGCTAGCAGAGACTGCACTTATCAAAAAGAAATTTGCTGTATTACCTCACACAGGAACAAAAAAAAGACAAGGCTTTGGCCTTGGAAATGGTCTGAACAGAACTGAACCTCTATCTCCCTTTGTTTTTTTTTTTCTCTCTCTCTCCCCCCTCTCTACTCCTTTGTCTCCTTCTCTGTCTCCGAGCAGCAGCAGTGGCAGATTTCATCAGCATTTCTTATGACACCAGGGTGATGGATCACAGTAGGAGGGCTGCAGGATGTTTGCTGCTCCTTGCTGAGTTCCTTGCCTGAATGCCTGTGTGCTCTCTCTCTCTCTCTGACTGCTCTTTCACTGTTCTTTTCTCTCTGTCTGCCCCCTCCCATAGCAGACATATTAATGAGCGTGTGCTGTTAGTTGAAACATTGTTGACAGCTCCAGTGCACAATTAAGTGCTCAAAAACTAATTATCGCCCCTCAATGAGCCTCTTAACAGACACTAACTTTGAGTTTTGACTGACATTGAAGAACTTAACTTGTTGGTAATCTGGGGCCAGAACTTAGAACTGCAAAATCAAATATTTAAATGTTTCAGTGCAGTTATTTATGTGAGATGAAATGATGCAGCCAGTCACAATGAAGAGATTTTCTAGATTACTGATTAGCTGTATCAATAGGTCCTACAATCACCTGAACTTATACCAGCTTTTGACAGCCTTCAGCTTGTGTTTGTGGTGGCTACAGAAGTACTGTCACTTCACAGAGAACAACTGAATAGAAGTAAAAGTGTTCATTTGAGAAGCTGCAAAGCATTGCTGCTGGCCATCTTTGTGGGTGTTGCCTATTCTCTTTATTTACTGCTATTTGCTGTACTTACCCTGAAATTTAATACACATGCCAAAAGTAAATGGTGCATAGGCTGAACAGAAACAGTAGGAAAAACACTAAGATATCAAGATCAGCAATCTGACTAGTGGCAGGCTGCAGCTAGCACAACTGATTTAGCTGAACAACCAAAGCTATAGGAGAGTGTGGTAGTGGCTAATAAAAATACTGTATCATCACACAGTGCGCACCCAATGAAACGTTACTGGAACTGGACAGTTTACAAAGTAAACACAAAGCACAACATTTAATTCACGTTCTACTCAGGAAAAAGCACAGACAAAAGGAAACGTTCATTTTCACCATTGCTTTTGAAAAAACCTGTGTGAAGAACAAGTGCTGACTAATATGATGAACATTAGTTATCCCAAAATGAACAGGATCAGTGGCCACACTGTTTGTCAGCTTTCGGTCATCGGTTACTCCAAAAACTACCTCTGGAAGCAATGTCAGCACAAGAACTGTTCACCGGGAGATTAGATTTCCATGGCCAAGTAGCCACACACAAGATCACTACGCGCATTGCCAAGCGTAGGCTGGTATGGTATAAAGCACACCACCAGTGGAGTTTGAAGCAGTGGAAACACGTTCTCTAGAGTAATGAATCATGTTTCACAATCTGGTAGCCACAAATCTGAGCTTGGCAGATACCAGGAGAACACTATGATTCTGAACGCAGAGTGCCAACTGTAAAGTTTGGCAGAGAAGGAATAATGGACACTGACTGTTTTTCATGGTTTGGTTCCCTGTTTCAGTGATGTGAAACCTTAATGCCACAGCATACAATAACATTCTAGAGAACTGTGCTTCCAATTTTGTGGATTTTCTGGGGCAACGATGCAGGACAATGCTCATGTGCACAAAGCGAGATCCATAAAGAAATGGTTTGGCAAGTTTGGGGTAGAAGAACCTGCACAGAGCCCTGACCTAAACCCCATCCAACACCTTAGGCATAAACTGCCATGCCAACTGTGAGCCAGGCCTTATCGCCAAACATCAGTGCCTGTCCTCTCCAATGCTTTTGTGGCTGAACAGAGGCAAATCCCTGCAGCAACGGTCCAGAATCTGTCAGAAAGCCTTGCCAGAGGAGTGGAGGCTTAGAGCAGCAGAAGAGGAAAAACTCCATATTAATGACCATGGTATTTGGAAAGAGACAAGCAGCATATGGATGTCAGGTTTGGGTGTCCACATATATTTGGCCATGTAGTGTAGACTTTTAAAAGTGTGCTCCTCTAACATTAACAGAATTACTCACATACAGCCTGACCTAAGGCTGTGCATTAAGGCAATTAAGCCAATACATAATGTATGATGCGCTTTCATATAATAACACATACGGTACATTACGCATATGGATTTCAAGTAGAAAACGATTTTGAAAACAGTTGTTTTGGGTTGATTAGCATTCTCAGTATCCCTCTGTTTATCACTCATTATTGCAGCACTCATCCTTCTTTGTCAAACAGCGTAAGTGCAAGCATTAAACGTATCAGACTGTGTTCTCTATCTGATCTCTGTCTTGAGGCACAGTCTAATAAGAGCAAGAGCAAGAGAGAGAGAGAGTGAGAGAGAGAGACTGAGCAGTGGAGGTCCATGGGACAGAGTGCTTAGTAGAGCTCTTTGTGCATTCTGACCAGTATGTCTGTGTAGAAAGGCTTGTGGCGGGTCCTCTCTAGAGCAAAAGGGATGGGAGGCAGCGATTAACCTTCAGCTCGCACTCCCTGTACTGCAGCCTGACAGACATCATTAGAACACAGACAGGCACAAAGATGAATGACGTTCAACAACTCAAAACTTCATGCAAATTCAGCTCCCTCTATCAAAGTTCCCTATCCGTTTTTTGTACCACAATATTGAGAATGCAAAATGTAATATATGTGTCAAAAGTAAACGGTGCAGAGACTGCACTGCAATTATATGGAAAAACACTCAGATATCTATCATCAGTTGTCCTCAACTGCAGGTTGGGGGGGATTGTTTTTGGGAAACAATTTGCTATGCAGGGACTCAAAGATTACAATGCTTGTGTTAACATCTTACACAGACAATTCGTTTTTATATTTGTAGGAAATATCTTGCACAAGGTTTTAGCTCTGTTTTTGCACAGTTAAGTGATTTTGTACACTACAAGGACTTCATCAGACAAGACCAATTATAAAAAAAAAAGTTTTAGCTTCTCATTGATATGGCTGCAAAGTAACTTTCATTGCTCTGCTATAAACTGTTTTTAATTAGCTAATTTGTTCTTCATCAGCTTATTTTATTTATGGTGGAACAGTCAGCCACTAATAGGCTAGTCATTCCAGCCTGGGTTTGGGGATATTTGCGGTAAACTACTTGATAGAGGTCAATGAAGGCGATAAATCAGAGAGCTGTTAATTGCACGTTTGGGCCGAGCTGCTGTTCGGGTCACCTTGCTGAAGGGAGAATTTTCAGCCTAATCAGTGCCTTATCATGATCAAAGGGCCCACAGCGCATCTTCCTCTGGCCCACAGTGACCCTGAGTGACCACACAGTAGAAGGTGCCTCAGAGAGAGGGGTCACTTTTACTGCTAATGAGCACGATATGAATATACAAGGGGCAGAAATAACGTATATAATAATGTACAAGCATATAAAGTTTCTAAACTCTCATTACTGCTCAGAACAAATTACAAGAACAGGCTTGATTGAAGAAATTGATCGAAAAAAATACATTTTATGCAGCAGTGGGGTGTGGATAGGTGTGTAGGATAGGAGACTGTAGGATATTGTGTTTTGTAAGGGCCCCACGTATAAAAAAAAAAAAATTAATACACTAGACAGATCAGGAATATTGTCTAACACCTCCAAAGTTCAGTCTCAAAAGTGCATTTTCTGCTTCTCATGATCCAAGTAATCCCAAACACATCAGTGATGTTGAGGTCTAGACTTTGGGGTGGTCAGTCCATTATTCCGAGAACAACAGCAGGTTCTTTGTTTGATTTACGCATTTTCTCTGTAATAACTTCTTGACCGCTACACATCCTCTCAGACTCATAGCGTTGAACTGTCTTCTTACACTGGAAGGACGGACAAAAACTGCTGTGGATTTTTCAAATATGAAGCAAGAGTGGAGCTTGATTTTTTCCTCTCTCTCAAAGATGAAAGCTTTAAGTACTGTTTATCTGATGGTTGGAGTTCTGGTGGACTATCAGGTCTTGCACGATTTATGAGTCCCATTTTCTCTATATTTTTTCATAATTTTCCAGTTTTGGAAACTGATTTACTTATTTTCTTTTGACATTTCTATTGCTTATGGAAGGGCATTATCCTATATGTAATCACCTCAGAAATATCTACTGAAAGATTAATAACTTTCGTATGTACGTAATGGCTGTTTTGACTGGAAATTCAATAAACAGTCTCTGACTTTTGCACAGTACTGTAAATGTAATAAAATAGAGGCCTACAACAAGCCAATACAAATGCATTCATTCCATTCATGTATCAAATGTGAAAAATGAAAGTGTATTAAAATAAAGGGGATAATGTAGATCAATATAGCTGTAGAATATATACTATATAGACAAAAGTATATGGACACCTGATTATCACACTTACATGAGCTTGTTGGACATCCCATTCTAAAACAATGGGGATTAATAAGGAGTGGGCCCCCCCTTTGCAGCTGTAATAGCCTCCACTCTTCTGTAAAGCCTTTCCATAAGATTTTGGAGTGTGTTTTTGAGAAATTGTGCCCATTCAGTCACAAGAGCATTTATGAGGTCAGGCACTGATGTTGGACGAGACGGCCTGGCTTGCAATCAATGTTCCAATTCATCCCCAAGGTGTTTAATGAGGTTAAGGTCAGGGCTCTCTGCAGGCAACTATTCCTCCACACTAAACTCAACAAACCATGTCTTTATGGATCTTGCTTTGCACACAAGGGCACAGTCAAGCTGAAACAGAAAAGGGCCAATCCCCAAGATGTTACCACAAACTTGGAAGCATGTAATTGTCTAAAATGTCTTTGTATGCTGTAGCATTAGAATTACTCTTCACTGAAACTAAGGGGCCTAGCCCAAACCCTGAAAAACCATTACTCCCCAGACCATTATCCCTCATCCTCCAAACTTTGCTGTTGGCACTATGCATTCTAGTAGGTAGTGTCCTCCTGGCATCTGCCATACCCAGGTTTGTCCACCAGACTGCCAGATAGTGAAGCGTGATTCATCATTGTAGAGAACACACTTTTACTGCAGTTCTTGTGCTGATGTTGCTTCTGGAAGCAGTTTGGAACTCAACAGTGAGTGATGCAACAAAGGATAGAAAATTTTAGGCTCTATGGGCTTCAGAACTTGGCAGCCGTGCTCCGTGAGTTTGCCTAGTCTACTGCTTCAAGGCTGAGCTGTTTTATTTCATAATAATAGCACTTACAATAGACCAGGGCAGATCTAGCAGAAGAAGAAATTTCTAGAAATCTCACAAACTGATTTGTGGTAAACATGGCATCCTATGACAGTGGAAAATTTAATGTCACCGAGATCTTCAGAATGACCCATTCTGCTGCCAGTGTTTGTTGGCGGTTGCATGTCTACATGCTTGATTTTATACACTTGTTAGCAATGGATGTGAGCAAAACACCTGAGCTCCATTAGAAGGGGTGTTTACATACTTTTGGCCACAAAGTGTAATTGTAAAACAGATCTCAAATCTAATTGTGGATGTTTATGTTATAGTCCAGACCCAGCTTTAAACCTTTTCATAAATCCAAATAACATTCTTTGATGTATTCACTAATCCTAAACTACTGCCCGAGATGCTAGTTGCTAGCTTGTATTATATTATTGAGTTTTATCAGTGACTGCAGAGCATTAGGGCAGGGTGAAATAATAAAAGTAAAAAAAAATAAATAAAAAAAAAATCACAACACATAAGGGAGTGCACTGGTTATGCAGAATTGGATGAATGTGAAGTCTTTGCCCTCTGCGGTCATGGTCAAATCAAAATCAAGCAATTTACATGGACACAAACACATGTTGCCATTTTACCTGGGTATGTGGCGAATCGTGTCCTCAAAGGTGGATATACCTGTATACCTGCATATATGCACCACTACACTAGTGCTGTGCTGAGAAGTCAAGATAAAAATGAACAATGCAATCAAACTGAAAAGGTGCATGTGAAGTAAAACAACATGCATACTGTAATAATAGCATAAAGACTCAAAGAAAACTCTAAAGTTATGATTAACCTGAGTGCAGCATTGGTACAAAGTAAGGATGCACAATGATACTGCAAGCATACCGGTATCAGCAGATGATTGTTTAAAAATATTTATTGGCATCAGACAGATGTTTAGATTTGACATTTCCAATAAATATTTGATGAAACATTTACTGAATTCTAGAAAAGCTGATTATTCAAACATCGCTGAGCTACAATGATAAAATTATAGTAGAATATCTGTATCACTGGGTATTGGTATAGGGCCAATATCAACAAAAATCCAGATCCAATGTGGATATCAGAAGGCAAAAAGAATGAATCTGATCCAATCCTGCAACACATTTATCCAGAAATACCCCAAACTCACATGTGATATGATGTTGTTAGCTGCATGTTTCTTCCTGAGGGGTAGTAGAGCATTTGAGCAGTTTGAGCATGACGACTACTCTTTGAAGCACTACGTTTAAGAGTTTAAAATGAGCATCTATTAAAAACAGCTGCTTTTGAAACTTAGTAGTTTTAAAGTGGTATTGTGCCATCTCTAGCTACAATATCTCAACTGGATTCATTTTACTGCGCTCTTCACCCTATATGAATCAGTGTTCCATTTCTCCATAATGCTAATCCAGGCAGAATTGGTCTTATTTTCTACATTATATGAATGCATGTTTATTGGTATCATAGACAGATATGTAAATGAAAGCCATCAGACAGCTCCACCGGCCCACAATTTCCATATCTATATATCCCTAGTTCCAAAGGCCAGAAAATGTTTCTGTAATTCACAGTGACCCATCTTCCCTTCACTACCTCTCCCACTCTCTACCCCGTAGTTCACTGATGCGTATGATAGCCATGACACACCTCTATGTGAAGCATGAGATGAACAACACCCCACTTCTGCCTTCCATAAGCTCTCATTCAACACTGTATTTTAAACGTTCTTATCCAGAACTCCTCTTGTGGTCCAAGAGAGAATAGTGTGAGAATATGTAGCATTTACAACTGCCATGGTATAGTGATGCCCAGCTTAAAAAAAAGGTTAAAGAACACAAACATTTCTCAAATATTGCAATTACGGGCACAAACTAGGAATACACAATGATATCAGAATCATATCTGTGTCAGCAGATAACTGCTGAAAAAACAGATGATTAGATTTCACTGACATTTAAAACTGATATTTGATGACATTTACAGTATTACACAATAGGTGATGCGGGTCGACAACATACATGTATTTTATTTACTTCACTGTATTTGTAACCCTACAGAAACAAATGTTGCATTCCCCTGTAATGCTAATACAGGATGATGTAGTCCCAGTTTCCACATTTTACAAATGTTTATGTATCGGCACTAGCAGACACGTACATGAAAATCATCAGATATCGGCATTGATCCACAATTCCCATGTCAGTACATCCCTAGCACAAACAGGCAGTTGTTTTTTCATATCATTTGAAGTATCGGACAGGAGAATGGTAGGACAGAGAATGGTTAGAAAGACTATTCGTTGAATATCAGTCAGTTCACATAATATGGTACTTTTCTTAATAAGGTACTTTTCAGTCTCAGCCTCAGATGCTACGCCCACATGTACACACAGCTTCTAAGTCTTCCACCAAGGCTCCTACTTATGAATATGGAAGCTGTAAGTACTGTACATGCATGTGTTCAAGTGGTTTAGGTCAGAAATAAAATGAATGGCCTGGAAAAAAGTTTTTTTTTTTTTCCTTTTGTTTTGCATTACTGGAACAAAATGAAGAACAGAGGATTTTATTTAGGGCAGAGGTGTTACCTACTACACTTTACCAACCACAGCATGAGCAATGTGTTTTTATCCAGTGACGGATGTTTTGAATAAATAATCTTTATCCTCTGATAATGCTAACAAGTAGTGTTTGTTAACCAAAGAATAGTAATCTTCACACTGTAAAATAGGCCTTAGCTTCAAATCCTGTTAGTAAAAGGGGCCTCCTGAAGCTTGTGAGGATCTGCTGTGTGAGCAAGAAGAACTGTCCTTGAGATAAGAACCAGCCCTGGAACAGGTGAACTTACAATGCAACCAGTCAAAGCTAATGTCCTTGGGAACTGGAATGGTCTGGTACAGCTAAGATAAGATATTTTAAAAAACATATATCATGTATGATTGGAAATAAGGGTTCCCAAGTGCAGATGTGACGGTTCCCATGTACATGTAAGGTTTGGAAATAATGGGAACTAAGATGGTATAGAATTCCATAGAAAAGGAGGGGAGATTACTTCATCGCCCCACACAGGATATAAAAATGGGGGTGTTTTTGACATGTTCTTTGCATTGTGGTTGTCCGGGAACCATCTTGCCATCCAAGCTCAATAAAGCAGAAGGCCTTTTCCTTCCTTCCATAAGAACTCAGCGACTGAAGTCTTTAATTTTACTTTGCTTTTTACACTTTGACATTTTTCTTATTTTGTTAGAGGAAGTTATATTGCAGTTAGCTCTTATGGTAACAGTATTAGAATACACTAGGAGAATCCATCTCTGTCCACGGGCCTTGAGCACAGAAGAGAGGCTTTTGGGCCCGACACCAGTTACAAGCATGGAATTTTGACAGTGACAGGTATTTTTTTTTTTATTTAAAAACTCCAGTTACATTTTACATTCTAACAAAATTTCTAAATGAATGGATCAATAGAAACAGTCAAAAATTATTCTGAATTATTTGGAAAAAACATTACATTAATTTACATTATAAGCAGGGTTGGGCAAAATATTTAGTGATGGCTGAATACTGAATACACTGTCCACTACGTTACAATAAATAAAAAGTAACATATTCATGATACATTTAGAATACATTTAGAATATATACTGACAAGAAGAAATAAGAAAAAAATCTGCTGGAATATTTACTTAATTCACACTGTTCCTCGCTGTTACATGCAGTTTCTTTATGTAATTCTTCTTTAATATGTTTATTGGAAAATTTGCTTATCAAATAAATAAAGTCCTGAAATTCTTAACTTTTCTTTCTTTCTTCTTTTTCTGCTTTAGTCTACTGCTGCTCCCACAATCCCCTGAGCATGAGTCCAGTACAACAACAATGCTTAATGTACCACTCACAAACATGTCCACTGAGGAGATTATTAGTTTGATCATCCCTCAAAGGAGTTTATTAACACTGATATTAATAATTGACTCATCACATGGATTTATCAGTCTACTCAGGCTTTAACAGGAACTTAAGTGTTTGTAAAGAAGCCGTTAATTGAGGTTCTCTTTGGAGTTTATCTAATAAGCATGTTTCCTACATGCCATGTGCTGATTTTAAAACAGTTAATAAATGTGTATTTTGTTTCTTTTAAAGATTTTTATTTAGTAGGTGAGTATTCAAGGTAATCTCTAAAAATGTAAAAGTAACTGTATTCTGAATACTGTCTTTAGAAAATATAATTTGGAATGAAATCAGATACTTAATTTCTGTATTCTGAATGCGCATTCCCAGTACTTGTATTCCATTACATCCCAACCTTGATTATGAGTTAAGAAGGTTTTTTTTTCCTTTTCCTTTAAAGCTACAATTTTTGGGATGGAAAGTTCTGTTTGAGTATTCTAATATCCCAGTCTTTTGGCATGTAGATGATAGTCTAAAAGATTTTAACCTGGCACGTGTGGCTGCTGAAATAAAGCTTATAACTAAAATTAAGCTCAGCGCCCACCATGGCTTTGTAATGACACACCCCCATTAAAAAAGTAAAAAATTAAAAAGTAACATTGTGATACCGTCAAGTGCTCTCATCTTGTAATTATGATATTTTCGACTGGACAAGAGGCAGCATTAATAACTGTTGGGATTTTGCCAGTTGCATTCTGATTGGCTATCCACATGCACTTCCATGCAGCAAGTTTTGTCAATCCAACGGAAAACTCACTTTTGCAAGTAGTTATCCAATCTGTTAAACAAGACTGAGCTATTAGATGCAAAATAGTCACTGGACACTTGACAGAAAGGCGACAAACTGCACTTTAAGAATTTCGGTCCTTTTTCCTGTTTGTGATTACACCACAGCTAACATGATAACATTACTGATATAACTGTGTGTTTAATCAGAAAGCACCTATCTGACAGAAGAACATTAGAAGAGCCTTTCTCCTATCGGTCAAATAGGGCTATCACAACACCTGAACTCATGTGTCTCCTTTAGAGCTCATCTAAAGGGACAGCTGAAAAAAAAGCTATTCATCTTTTTTCTCTTCGCAGCAAATCTGAACGCATCCTGATTACTCGTGAGCCCTTTTACATGAAAAAACATTCCATCTATGGAGCTCCTTTAACTAGTGAAAGCATTCAGCAGTGTACTTTGCAGTAACGATGAATATACAGCGGCACTGATAGCTCCACTAACGGCTCATTCCCCCCCTGCCTGAGCCTATGGAGGCAGCCTTCCGCTGCCATTAAACCTACAGCACATCACGCCTAAAGGAAGCAGACATTCTTTCTCCCAGGATGGATGGTTTCCTCACTTTCTGCCTTTGATCCCCCCCAAACAACTTCTCTCTTCTGCTGCCAATTTGGCTTTCAGGCAGGCTGGCCTCATGGTCCTCTGCTGTAAGACTGATCAAACTCCACCTTCTCTCCCCCCACCTCACCCCCCCCCCACATCTGTTTTCTTTCTCCCTTACTCCCTCTCTCTTTCTTAGTTCCCCCTCTTCTTTTTCTCTCCCATTCTCCTTTTCTCACTCCAATGTCTTTTTCTCTCTCCCGTTCTTTCTTAGTCTCTGCCTTCTTTCGTTCTATTATTCCTTCTCTCACTTGCTCTCATCCCCTTCTCTTGTTCTTACTCCCCCTCTTTCTACCATCTCTCTCTCTCCCCTAATCTGCCCCAACCTCCCTCCCTATCTCCTCCTTTTCCATCCCTCCCTCATCCCTCTTTTCTATTCTCCCCCTTTCTTTCTCTTTCTCTGCCTCTCCCTCATCCCCTTCTCTTATTCTCTCTCCCTCTTTCTTTCTCTTTTCCATCTCTCTCCCTCCCTCATCTCCTTTTCTCTATCCCTTCCTTCCTGCCCCCCCTTTTCCCTTGCAGTCTGTCTCTCCTTCCCTACCCATCCCCTCCTCCTTTTCCTTTCCACCTATTTCTTTCTTTCTACCATCTCTCTCTCTTTCTCTCTCCCTCCCTCATCCTTTTTTCTTGTTCTGTCCCTCTTTCTTTGCCTCTCTTTCTCCCTCCCAGTCTCTCTCCACCATCTCTCTCTTTCTCCCTCCCAATCTCTCTCCACCAGCTCTCTCTTTCTCCCTCCTCTCTCCACTGCCTTTTCACTCCTAAGTGATGTCCTTTTATCCAGCCCTGACCAGTTCTGGTCATCATAGGTGGATGAAAAGGGGTCTTTAATCTATGGCTCAAATCCATCCTGATAGGGTTCGGACCCCAGCTTCCTGCTCCTGTATACATTATCTAGTGCTGAAGAGGCGGCACTTGTTTTCTCCCCTTTGTCACTAATTGATGCAATTATCATCCTATTCTTGGAGAAAGGTTGCTAAAAGCAGGCGTGCGTTATGAAGGATGAGAAAGGCATGAGCAGAGGGAGCGTGGTGGGTTGTTATCCCTAATGAGAACAAGACTTCCTGATCTCTGCCTGAGTGCTCTCATGTTGCTTAGTTGGCTAGTAATTGTACTCTACGTGCTGGCATGAACCAACCACTAGCTACACTAGTGGGAGAAAAAGGGGCTTTGGGGATCAGCAAGAGTGCATCTTCAAGTCAATTCTAGCAACTAGAATTCCTCTAACAAGGCATCCTAATAAATCAATATCCATTACAGGCCTCAGGTAATTTTAATCAAGGGCTGCTGTTCAAACTAGTCTAAGCAGGCTAAGTCTTCAGGGTGATTTCCCCAGTTACTCATAACTGAGTTCAATCTCAAGGCACTATGGGGTCTTGAGAGCTGTTAACAATATTGCTACTTGTACACAGGGGGTGTGTGTCACACTGCAGTGTATACTACACAAATCTCAACATGTATACTGTGTACAGGTTAGAGGGACAGGCATGTCATATCCCATTTGTGGCTTGCACTGTGTTGTGATATTTGTGCATCACAGGAGGAATGAGCAGTACTCTATTCCATAACAAACAGATAGTCACTATGTTAATGATGATATTAAAGGAGAACAGTTATGTTTGCCTATTTCTTAATAGTGCATTGCTCAGCTGTGGGCCTGATCCACCACCTTTGCTCTAATGTTCAGGTGTATTAGATCATGACTGTAACTATACTCTCCAGGGGGGATATCACCAGGAGCGGGGTTGGACATCTCTGTCCTGTCACCTTCAAGCTTAAACAACAGAAATGGCATCCTTACCAATCAAAAATACATAACTAGCCATTGTTGGAGCATATTTATTTTGTAATGGCTGAATCTAACAATGTGCTTACTTTTTCAGCGTTGGTAATGGCAAAAGATGAAACATTTAATTGTGAAGCAACCATAAAACAATATGATTTTTAACCAAGGAAACATACGCTGGGGTCTATGAGATCACCTTATGAATGCAAAATGAATTTACTTCAGTATATTTTGTGTCCTTCTTACAAATATTCAGGCTTAAACACATGCAATTGTTTCTCAATACATCTGTTGTGTTTCCTTCAAAGTGCAGATTAATAATAGCAGCCAGCTACTTATATTAATAATAGCAGCCACTTTTTACATGCTTCACAGTCTTTAGCATTGTGCAGTGAAGACTGGAACTGCCCTCAACAGCACAAGTCAGCATATTGACTGAGTAAGGGTAGACAACTTATTACTAGAGCACAAGAGGAAAGCAGTAGATAAGAATACAGAAGTTCTCTGCGTTGTTTTGGTAAGAGTAGGGGCGTGATTATGTGTGCACTACAGGACAGCGACTCGCAAACTAAGCCAAACCAACACAACAGACCTCTGGGAGAAGTAGGAATAACACATTGTTGTTTTTGGAATAAAATGGTTCAGTGTTCTAAAATATAATGCAAAAAATCATTAAAACAAACAATATCAATACGTACACAAAAAGCACCCTAAAACAGCACAATTTTATTTGGAGAGTGATCAAGTCACAGTACAGAGGCAACATATATAATACATAACCTCCATCAATAGTCCTTTTCCTAAGGATCACAACAGTACTTCTGATCAATTTGTTGTAAGCCACAGTCGAGTGTCATCTTCAGATCAATGTGATAACCCTCGCAGAGTGAGGTTGTTCATTAGGCTATCCCCAGCAGCACTCTCTAAGGGTCCAACACCATGGGTCCTGAACGAGGTCCTCTTTGTACTGAAGCTGAAGTGATAATAGAGGCTTGAGTTCCTACACTGGCTGCATCATGCCTCTCCCTCCCTCATTTCCTAGGCACAGAGCTCTGAGGACTGAACAGCAGTGAACACTTGAGCAGAGAGCAGGACAAAGAGCGGGCCTCCGCCACGCCATATGTCACCGCCGCAAAGTCCTCATCATCCCTCTGAGCCGTGCCAAGTGGATTTTCTGCAGCGTCGACACACAGACCTCAGCGCCGCAAGCTTTTTGAACATCATCCACTGACCCCTTTCACTGCCCCCTCTGGGGACGGCCACACAGTGCCTCCATTACAGATGGAAACTGAAAAACCAAGGCTTTTTGATAGTGCTAGCTGGAGAGTCCAGGACTCTTATGTCCTGGGCTCAGTATGGGAGCTGTTAGTATATTACTTCCTGATATAATGGCCAGTTGTGTCATTTCTAAAACAATAGAAAAGTGGAAAAAATGTAGTAGAGGCCTGGAGGGCTTTTAGGGCTGGATATTTACACTTTTTAATATTTTATGCTGGTAAAAGCTGTGTTCTGTGTCAAATAAAACACTAAGTTTGAATGAATGACATTTACAAGTTTTTCAACTTGATTGAATCAAGAGACTCAGGCTGCAGCTGACTATAAAAAGAGAGAGTGGATTACTGAAAGAAGCATGGCTCAGCCATTCAGGTAAGGGCCTCCCATTGGTGTGTTTTACACTGTTAATGCATTGTTAACTGGCTTACTTGTGGCATACCAGGGAAATTAATTCCTTAGGAAGAATTCCAGCTGGTATGTCACCCACTGCCACTGCCCTCCAACAAAACAGTGGTGTTAAAAATTTTGCCATGAGCATTAGCATTTTTACAGCTGCTTGTCAACCCACACTGAATAAAGCTAATAGGCAGGTAACTGAATGACCTGCTGACCTTTTTTGACAAGCTAATGCTCCAAATATGAACACTTTGTAGCACAGTAAACTAATAAATCACGTTATTTTGCAGAGAAACACTCTTACAGACATTTTGTGTCATTTATTTTAATGGCATCTAAAAAATATGTATTTAAAATCTGAATATATTCAAATACATGACAAATAAACAAGGGAAAAATTCAAACTGAAATTCTGATTAAAGTTGGCAGCCCTTATACAAGCATCACAATACGACAATGACAAAATATTTTGGTCAATGTTCACATTAAAATGTGTTTTAAATGCTATAGTAATAGTGACCATATAAGTAAGGTTGGGGAGAATATATTTTTTATTAAATGTTTATCTTGATTTTTCTGAGTTTAAAAAACATAAGATGAATAAATAATGCTGGGGCAGCGTTTAAGAGCTATTTTCTAGTTGAGGTTCACTGTGAGGTGCAGGTCAGAGCACAGAGAAGAAAAGGAGTGAACTTTCTGTACTTTTAATTACAGTGGCAGCAGCAAGAGAGGAGACAGCAGTCAGTATTTGGCTACATATGCATGTGTGAGAGAGTCAAACAACATAATGTTCACCAACACATGTCACAGATCACATATGGCACAATATCATTAGGTTACTTACAAACTAATAACTCACCACATCCACATAAAAGTAACTTCATAAATAGTCACCACAAATAACTGCTATAAGCTTATTGATATTACCTTACAGATACTTTGGACACAGCCCTAGCAAAAAGGATGAAAATGCATGGTGGAGAATGGACATGTTATTAAATATGCCAGTTAGTGAAACTGCACTATTGAACACCAAAGTTTGCTAACAATCACTTTATAGTCATCATTATAGCCATCATTTTTCTTCATTTAAATTCAGAAATTTGTAAAATATTCTGTGAACATCGAATGATAAAACAATTACTGTGAATGGTATAGAGCTGGGCAATATGGCCAAAAATGTTATCACGATAAACAAAATTCATATCGTTCGATATCGATACATACCGCGATAAATGTCAAATCATTATTTCTTTCAAGTTTGAAGGCTGATTTTGCTCCTGGGTGGTTAACTGCTGTTTTAAACTATCCTTTATGGTGGGAACACGACAAACACTCACCAAACAGTGGAACATTTCACAAATCTGTCATGGGAGAGTGGGAGAAAGTGTCTGGTGAGCTGTTTTTACCAGCTGGAAAAGCATGGCTATTTTGTAATAGTCATAATTTAAGAAAGAAAACATTATTTTTAGCTGGTGACGAGCGCTCAGCTACCCCGTTACAAATGACGTCACAGTATTCAAACACCAGAAGCGACGACTGGATTTCTCTATACTATCGTAGTAGTTTAAGGGGTGAACTACAAAATATCAACACCAGACAAACAGAGTCCTCCTTTTAGGTACGTTTAAACTGAAAGCGGTGCTTTTGTGTCGTGTTTGATCCACAGTATCATCAGTTCTCCGTGTTGTGCAGTGACGGAGCGCTGCTTCAAGTTAGCCAGCTGCTAAAAACAGCTAGCCTGGAAAGCTAGGTTAGCGCTCTCCCACTCTCCAATGCCTCACAGCTTCCTCAGTTTACTTTCATTTAAATCAGGGCTGTAATTTACGTGAACCCACTTCTTCCTTCACTTTCGTTGCTTGGGAATGCACTAATACTAAATATTACTGAGCGCTGTAGTTGTGAGGATTGTGATTTATCGCTGCTAAAGTTGTTAGGATGCACGGAAAGAGGTGAGTTCGCTGTAGGACAGTATAGTTACACCACTGACCTCGTCACTCACACTCGGTCACAGGAGAACAGATCGCCGGTCGCTCCGCGCAAACAGGGAATGTATAACTGTTTCAGCCGTTGCTAAAGACTCATCTTACTCGTGGCCCCCTCCCTCTCTAATCATGTAGAAAAACTTGGAAGTGTGCCCTCTCCTGGCGACAGCAGAGTAGTGTCGCTTTCCTTGCAGTAGAAAACGCCACCAAGACTTTCGCTGAATGTGGAAGTGTGAGAATGGTGTATTATATCGAACATTTATCGAACGTCATATTGCTCTATCGAGGAAAAGTTATATCGCGATAATTATCGTTATCGTTTTATCGCCCAGCCCTAGAATGGTATGAGTATATCGTTACATGAAATCCTCAAAAGTATTCATCGCAGAGGTTTGTTACTACATAAGACGCAATACTATATATATATACATACACATATGTACATACATACATATATATACACACACACTATATATACATACATACACATATGTACATACATACATATATATACACACACACACTATATATACATACATACACATATGTACATACATACATATATATACACACACACTATATATACATACATACACATATGTACATACATACATATATATACACACACACACTATATATACATACATACACATATGTACATACATATATATACACACACACACACACACACTATATAATATATATATATATATATATATATATATATATATACACATACATACATACATACATACACACATATGTACATACATACATATACATTGTATATACATGCACACATGTATATATGTATATATGTATATATATATATATATATATATATATATATATATATATATATATATATATATATATATATGTGTGTGTGTGTGTACTTTTTGTTTTAGATGCAGAGTAGGAAAGCGTGGTTAGAATTTGTTTTTATCTTTTCTTTACTCTCAAATGTTACGACCCCACAATTTGTCTAGTGCGCTGTGGGACCAGTAACACCCATCATTAAAAGACCTAACTGGTGATGATGGGTTAAAAGCTTGAGGAACCCACTGTTGAAGCCATTTTATTATAACCAACAGCAATAAAATGGTGTTCTATGAAATCTAGTACCACACTGGAAGAATCAAACTGTGGACGGCACCAAGAAAGAGAACAAATAAAACCTAATGACGCTTGCCTACTCTGAAACAAAAAGTACTTAGCTAACCTACAAAGGAAACAAAAGCTAACTACTCTACACTTTTACATGCTTACAGGCAACTACATGTGTACCCTGTATTTGAGAGAAATTTTTTAGATGGCAGTTTAATAACAGATGCCAACTGGAATTAGTTTTTGTTTACATTCATTAGTTCCAGTAAAGTAGACCAAAGAAGGACCAGAAGGACCAAAGCAACACACATTTTAGTGCTTTAAATGTTGCGTTACATCAGCTAAAGATCAAGGGCCTTCTGAGGTGAACGAGTTGTGTAGAAGCAGACAGAACGGAAAAGCGTGCCAACAGCGAAATAGAGGTTGAGTTTGTATTGCAGTCTTTCCAACACACACAAAGAGCTTTTTTGGTACAGGAAGATGCAGAAAATAGACACAGGGAAGTAAAAGATGTCATTTCTGAGCATTTCTGTTTGCTGTTGAAGCAGGTATCACAGAGAAGTCTTAGCAGAGAGAAAGCTCACTCTGCGTGAATAATTGAATAATTGAAGATCCACATATCTGTAATCACCAAAGCTCAACTTTAATGGTAATCACAGATGAAAGTGTCCTCTTTCACTTTCAAGGTTTTCAGAGTGACAGCTTGCGATGTTAGTCATAAAAAGAAACTCCCTACAATAGATAATTATCTCCCAGAGGAGCTGTTTTGAAAAATAAACTTGTGTTTAAACGTCAGAGTTTCAGTTGGTACTATAACACAAAATATAGCTCTCAGTAATAAACTTATCTATTAAACATCTTACAATATAGGACATGTAAAGACTATGCACAACTTTATATTTGTCTACACAAATGTATCATGCACATAAATTATACTGACATTGTTTAAACTAGAATAATTCAGTAAACATTAAAGATGCCACAACCCTACCTTTAGTTTTCCAATATTGATACCGATATCAACACCGAAATCTTGAGTACAGACTCTTCCTTTGAAACTGACAAGATCAGACATAAGCATGAACCCACAATTCCCGTATTGGTGCGTTTCTGATCTATAGTTCGGTTTCATGCAGTCAGTAAGATACAGAGTAGTCACAGCAATCATTCTCCATTTTAACTTAAAAGGTGGGTCTGAAAATCGGCCCCAGAAAATGACCAGTGTAGAAGTGATCCTTAAGCAGTAGAATTAGTGTCTGATTACTGGCTGTCGAGCTCTAAGCAGGTACAGAGGGATATTGGGGTTTAGAGGCTGACGCTGTGGGGTTATAGCACAGAAGCTCAGAGGGGTATCTCAGAGGGAGCAACAGCTTCTTTGATCCTCTTCACTTCTTTCACTGGCCTGATGAGATGAGACTCCACAAACCCTGTCTTCCTCTCATCTCTTGCTCCTTTCTCATTCGCTCCTCTTCCACTCCTCTCTCGCTCACTCTTACACTTTCTCTTCTCCACTTCCTTTGGTCATTTTTTTATGTCCTCATGCTCTGTCTGTGGCTGTCTGTCCTTTCACCTTGTCTGTCTAACTTCCCTGACTCTTGTTCAGTCTGTCCTCACCCCCCCTTTTTTCCTCCTATTATTACTCACTCCGTCATGGCAGGTCAGAAATGAATTCCAGCCACATTACCCGATTTCTGCCAGTGTGCTGTAGTCCTGTAGACACATCGCAAATATGTATCCAGTTTAGTTAAATATGACAGGTAGTTAGGGGAAAAAATGTAGTGTGTGTGTGTGTGTGTGTGTGTGTGTGTGTGTGTAGGTCTGCACACTGAGCATAAGAAGAGCTCAGGGACTAGCTAGCTTCATTAAAATGCTTCAGTCGAGCAAAAACAGGCATAAAGGGCCCCTTGTGCTGCACCCCTGCCACAAAAGCGAGACAGGCAGCTGTGAAGTCATTCCTTCTTCAGGATTATTAAGCATTAATAGGATTACTCTCCCATTTTCTTAAAATCTTTCGGCCAGGTTTGAATGTCCAAAGAGTCGGATCCACGTAGCTGTGGCCACCTGAGCATGACTGAGTCACGGTGGCTGCGGCCCCTCTGTTCCATGCCGCGGTTCTATTGTTTCCAGGCGACAGGCGGCCCTTCATCTCTGCTGCCGTTTGCTCCGGAGTAGCTGACCTTTCATATCCCAGCTGTCTGAGGCCAGATCATATCTAAAGCCGCTACATACTGCAATTAGAGCAGTCCAATCTGAGCAATGCAAATGCTCTGACAGAGAGAGACAAAAAGAGAATCAGAGAAACACAGAGAGAATGGACCGTTCAAAGCCATTAAACACGGCAAACATTAGCTCAATCCTCATGTGGGAGGCAGTCCTCCTCCAGCATGCCATAAAAAGGATGAGCATGTGTGTGTGAACAAGAAGAAAGCAGATCCGGTGCGCAGCAGACAGCGATCAATCCGATAAGGCTGTATCTCACAGCTTCAGATCAGAGTGAACAACTTAAAGCAGCGCAGCCTTTAAGGTGTAAAGTGCAGCTCATAATGAAACACTGATAAGGCAGCTCCCAGGCTCACAGCTGGCCCGTACTATTCCTTGAGGGGAATGTCCAGCGGGGCATTGCAGCTGGAGCATAGTGCATGGCAGCAGAAGGAACAGCCCTGCTCTACACCTGGACCTCGTAATGCTTTCACAAACTCACTTTATTTACTCCATGACTTCACTAATGATACAGCCCACTTCACATGAGTCCTACTGCCTCTAAACTCCAGCACATGAGTCCAACTGCTTCTGAGCTCCAGCCAGCTCAAATCATGTATCTCTTCCATAATGAAGTACAAATCATTGGTAAATATATTATTCAAGAATAAATGTGAAAATGTAATTATCCCTCTGATATTGAGACATCATAACGATAAGTGGCTCTGAAAGTCTGGTTACTAATCCAGTACATTTACAGTCATGGCCAAAATTGTTGGCACCCCTGAAATTTTTCCAGAAAATGAAATACTTCTCCCAGAAAATTATTGCAATTACAAGTTTTGTTATACACATATATTTCCTTGGTGTGTACTGAAAAAACACAAAAAAAACAGAGAAAAAAAAGCCAAAAATGATATAATTTCACGCAAAACTCCAAAAATGGGCCGGACAAAATTATTGGCACCCTCAACTTAATATTTGGTTGCACACCCTGGAAAAAATAACTGAAATCAATCGCTTCCTGTAACCATCAACAAGCTTCTTACACCTCTTAACTGCAATTTTGGACCACTCTTCTTTTGCAAACTGTTCCAGGTCTCTCATATTTGAAGGGTGCCTTCTCCCAACAGCAATTTTAAGATCTCTCCACAGGTGTTCAATGGGATTTAGATCCGGACTCATTGCTGGCCACTTCAGAACTCTCCAGCGCTTTGTTTCCATCCATTTCTGGGTGCTTTTTGAAGTATGTTTGGGGTCATTGTCCTGCTGGATAACCCATGACCTAGGACACAAACCCAGCTTTCTGACACTGGGCCCTACATTGCGACCCAAAATCCTTTGGTAATCTTCAGATTTCATGATGCCTTGCACACAGTCAAGGCACCCAGTGCCAGAGGCAGCAAAACAACCCCAAAACATCTTTGAACCTCCAACATATTTGACTGTAGGTACTGTGTTCTTTTCTTTGTAGGCCTCATTTTGTTTTTGGTAAAGAGTACAATGATGTGCTTTATCAAAAAGCTCTATCTTGGTCTCATCTGTCCACAAGACGTTTTCCCAGAAGGATTTTGGCTTACTCACGTACATTTTGGCAAACTGCAGTCTAGCTTTTTTATGTCTCTGTGTCAGTAGTGGGGTCCTCCTGGGTCTCCTGCCATAGCGTTTCATTTCATTCAAATGTCGACGGATAGTTTGCGCTGACACTGATGCACCCTGAACCTGCAGGACAGCCTGAATTTCTTTGGAACTTGATTGGGGCTGCGTATTCACCATCCGGACTATCCTGCGTTGCAACCTTTCATCAAGTTTTCTCTTCCGTCCACGTCCAGGTAGATTAGCTACAGTGCCAAATTTCAGGGGTGCCAACAATTTCGGCCATGACTGTATGTATATAATGTAGATGGACAATAATATCTGATGTGGCTTTGTAAAATTAACCAGTGATTCTTCTTTAGAATTTTAACCTGTCTTATGTTTACTTATGTGCAGCTGCAGCAGCAGCAGCAGCAGCAGCAACAACAACAACCACCTGTGCAGCTCCCTTCCCTGATTCTGGCAGTAGCATCTAAAAAAGTATCTAAAGAAAATGACTTACTATGTCGAACAAGTGACTGATTTTCTTCCAGTTTTAACTTAGTATCTTGAAATACTGACTTACTATGTTGTAATAATGACAGTGAATTTGACGAAATTGTGTTCCAATTTGTCAGATGTCAGAAAAGAAGTTTATAATTATTTCAGTACATTAAAATATTATTTTGATAAGTCAAACTTTCAACAAAAAAAATCATTATTTGAGACATTAAGGAGGGCATGGCAATATGACCATGATTATCATGATAACAATAATTATTGCCACGATATGCTCAAAAAAGCATATTGTGAAAGTTGTCAGTACTTTAAAAATGTGCATGTGTGATTAATGAGAGAGCACAATTAGTCCTGTTTAAATGGCTTTAGTGCAGTAAATGTTCAATACAAATCATTGTATTTATAACTTTTGCAACAAAACCTCCTGTACTGTGACAGTACATTTTTGCCAACAGTCCACCTCTAATATCAAGTCTATTTACACCAATGGTCACCAACCCTCCTCATAGAGATCTACTTTCCTACAGAGTATAGTTTTAAACTGCATCTAACACGCTGCCCCTCCCTTACTCAACACTACTGATCCTGATCCAGCCAATCAATGACTTCACAAGATGTTATTTAGCTGGAACAGGTGTGGCTAATTGTGGTGGAAAATAGACTCGGCAGGAATGAAGATCACCAGGACAAGAGTTGGTGACCACTGATTTATGTGCTGCTGTCGGAAATAGAAAGAAAGAAAAAATAAAAGAGGAGGGAAGACACACACACACACACACACACACACACACACACACAGAGCATAGCCAATTTTTTTCCTCCTCTACCATGCAGGAAACAGGTTTCATATAAACCTGGTTTAAATTGCAAAAAAAAATAAAATAAATAAAATTAACAGCATCATCCACAACATATTCCTTATCACTGCATCCCAGCTTTCAGTGCTTCATTCAATGATATAAAGCAATTGCGAGAGAAAAGGTTAGATGTGTGTCATTGTTTGACATAATGTTTGCTTTCGCCTTCTCTTTTTAAAAACAGAACAACTGTGCTCGCGGTTAGGAACTGATGCGCTATACAACATATTATTAGACCAGGATGCATACAGGCACAGAAATGGAGGGAGAATGAGTGATAAAGAAATACGCATTCTCTCAGAGCGCAGACACATAAAAAGGAAGATACGGTGGCGAGGCATTCCCTAAGTCCTTGAAAATGAATGTGGAACGAAAGCTTTATCATGTAGATCACTACAATGCCATTAATGCATTTTAATGTAGTCAGAGTCGAATGCACCATGCAGTATATCAACTTTAGCGCCGATAGCCGTTCTAGCCTAATTTAAAACTGACTAATGGAGAGGAAAGAAGGCAAGAGAAATAAAGAATGGGAGGAAGGAATGCAGAGAAGGAAACGATTTAATGCCAAGCCAAACGAAGAATATCGGCCAATTTAAACTGCACAAATCAGCCTGGAACTCGCACTTTTCATTCAACACACAATTAGACGCCACATGAGTGTTCATGTGTCCGTCTGAGCACATCAGGGGATGCATGAGTGTTCACATGTCTGCCTGCACAAGCCGGTCCATGAGACAGAAAGCGTGTGTGTGATAGACAAGCAGATGAACACTGCTTCATTAAAATGACGGTTGGCCATTCAGGAGACAGTCAACCCGTGGGGTCAGCTGGTGAGCTAAGTGAGAGGGTATCACAAAGCTGTCTTATGGCTGAGCATCTGGACGCTTCAAAGTCGGAGCCTGTCATTTCTACATGACCCCTGCACACGCATATACAGGCACACAGACTCACACACACACAGCTCTTTGGCTGCTAATCCATCAACTGGCTTGGAGCACTGCTGCAGACTAATCGTTTCTCCTCCATGTTTGGCTGATAGGCACAGCATCACAGAACAATTTAAAACGATGCTAAAGCACTTCCACAAGTTCAGATGTCCAGCTGGAAGAACATGGCAACAACTGACCTTGTACCAAAAACAAGGACAGTGGCACTGATAGGAAGTGGATATCAAATCTGATCTCAGATCAAGCCGTCATTTTAACATCAGGCAGTCTTTTATGTAGTTCTACCAAAAGAGAGAGGATCAGAGCACATATTTGTGACACTAACAAATTGAATCGCATTTGAAATATTTGTCATTTAATATGAATGATAGTCAAGGTGCTTTAGAATATAGGGACATGTGACAGAGGACTGCCTATGCATTTCTGCCTGTCATTTGCATACATTACCCAGGCCTTTCACAGTTCTATTCTGAAAGACAAGAAGCATATTAGCTTCAGCTCCAGCATTCAAGGACATGGTAAAATCAAACTGATTTATTAACGTTTTTTTTCATGATTTTTATAACCATAGGCAGCACGCACAGCAGCATTAAGGTTTTTCTCTTCTCCTCTAAGAGCTCTACTGGGGTATAATCACTTGATAATACAATTCTAGTGGCACGATAATTGAATCTGAGCAAATTAAGGTCAAACTTTTACAAGGTCCTTTTCAGTAGAAGAGGAATTGCAGTGGTTCAGGTAATACCATCATATGTTTACTGGTACATCTCTGTGCTTGTCGACAAATGAAAACAGGAGTAATTTATGGACATCAAGCATCCTATTTTTCAAATGACGGCCTGTTTGCAGGCTTTCTGGCTCCCTTTTAAGGCAGCGAAAAGCACACTTTTAGAGTTTCCCTGGTGATGCAGAGTACACTAAAAGGATGCAGTAATAAATGAATATTTCAGATCAATTTAACTCAATTTAAAGGGATAAAAGTTAAAACCTCTGTATGATAAAGCCTATTCCACACTACTCTAACCTACAATTACTCTTAAAAGAACATTAGCCTTTGACTTTGTTTATGCCATGCCATCTAAAGCTTCTTTAAAGATGAAACAACTGTAAAAATGTTGAATACACAAGCAGTGCTCAAGATAATATTGCACACTTTATAGAACTTCTAAATCAAGGCTATAATTCCTGTGGATGTGTGCTAAGTTTTTGAATTTTGGCATTTATTCATCTTCTTTTCTCTCTTTCTCCATTTGTGTTTTTGAAACACAAGCTGTCACTAGCTCTATTAACACTCATACACCCACACGATCACACACACAAACAAGCACAAACCTTGCAGGCATGGCATGTGGACAGCTTCACAAGTCCTAATTTAAGTCATCCAAAAGGGAAAAAAAACACAACAGCAACTACAGTTATGGCATTCAGTATCTTTATGTTTCTGTCTTTTCCTGTCACAAGACATAATGTTACTCTCACCTGCTGTGCAATACAGTAATGCTCATCTAGGCTATTCATTAACCATTTTAAAGCATTAGTAGAGGGAGCTGTATATCAGGTAAAAGAGAACAATATACACCTTGGTTTTTGCTAAATAATTTCAAAAATATTTAAGCAAATTTAGTATTTTTATATAAGCAACTTGCCTGTATCTGCAAAAGGAAAGTTAAACTTTGTTTCCAGCACAAACCATTTGTGAACAATTCAGTGTAATGTAGCGTGAGTGGAAAGATTACAACTGACCCCACAGGCAGGGTTAAGTGTAACCGTGTTGGGGGCTAGCTGCTAAAAAGTCAACACATTTTAATGCTGTTCAAAGAAGATGGGCTTTCCAAACCAAATACATAATATGCCTCAAAATAAGTATGATAAGTGAAAAGAGACTGGGGCAAACTTAGTCTGGACTAGAGATGAAACGATATAAAAATTTCATATCACGATTATCATGACCAAAATTATCACGATTATCGGTATTATCACGATATTGTTCAAATGTGTTGAAAAGTAAAATAAATAAATAAATAAATACTGATACACAAACTGAAACTTGTTTCACCAATTTGTATATTAACACAAATAGAATTGGCAGCAATATGCATTTTTTGTTTGCATAAACATTAAAAAATATAGTCAATACATTTTTAGTATTACTTTTGTATTACTTACAATATTTGTAATACTCTGTAAACAAAAGAATAGCAAATGTATTATTATTATTATTAAGTACAATAACTAGGGATTTCCCTGCATAGAGAATTAAATCTGGACCAATTCTGAGGTGGGTCTTAATGGAAAATTACTACTTCTAAGAAGTGCTGCACTCGGGGGATTTCTGTCCGAACTGCAATTGCAGCATTATTGTGCCGTTGTGGCGCTGAACCCCTAATCAACACAGTGCACCAGGAAAAACAGCCAAAATCACAGAGGAATTGCATGACCGCGCTGTGAGCTGCAGACAGTGTAGAACTCACACAGTGTGAGTTTACCTGTGGAGCTGCTTCTCTAAAAGCATTTTAAAAATAAAACATAACTTAAAATTAACATGCATCTGAGCTGTAGCAGAAACACTCCTAAAGTTTAATCTCTGAAACTCTGCTTTTCCTAAAATCAGCACACAGCGTTTACTTGCGCAAGGTCCCGTCTCAAAGCACACTATCTTCCCTATGTAGTGCACTTTGTGGATCGTGAAATAGCAAATCCTTCACCCAAAGAGTGCGTGAAATGTTCGACTAAGTCATCTATAATCAACATTAACAACAGGTTACAAATTCCCTATTTAAAACTCAACTGCTTGTTAATGATGATCATGTTTGTTTGAACAGTAGTGCCCTATGTAGGAGACATTGAGTGATTTGAGACAGTGTTATTCTCCTCTCAGACAGTAAACACTGCAAGCGAGACGAGAAAGGGGAGCTGTGCAGATTGAACCTCTGCAGCGTCTCGTTCCAGAGCTTTTGTGACTTAACTCAGAGCTCATTTTGGAGACACTGCTCCACAGAAATATGTTAAAAGCTTTAGTTTCGATTCACAGTTGATTTTTTTTTTACGCTAAAAGCTTAATTTTATATGATTAACGAACCATAAGCATAGGTTAAACCACACAAACCGTGACATTTCTTCTATTTCGAAGTCCCCACAGACTCCTCTGTTAAAGTTAACCTTGCGTTCTCTAAAAAGTAGCGGGTGGTGGTCGCGAAGATGACTGGAAAGGTTTGATGTGTCGCCCCCTTTCGCCGCTATTTTCTTTCTGCCTGTTCTGCAGACAGGGTGGTCATCTGCAGACAGGGTGGTCATCTTCAATTAACTTTCCTTCTGCATCCTTATAAAACCCAAAACATGACCAAACATCAGACTTGGTCTTCTTAGAAGGCTGAAATATCTCTGAATCTCTGTCACCACATTCCGCCACGTTCTCCATTCTCTCCCTCTCCCCCTCCCCCCTCCCCCTCTACACACACACACACACACACACACAGAGCTGCATCTGAGAGATGATTCTGCCTTTGTTTGACTCTGTACAGCGAGTTTTTCACACCGCGGTAATCAACCGTGGTTTTAATGATACTTTAAAGTTCAAACGGTACTACTAACCGTCATTAATTTTACCGCGGTTTACCGTGAAACCGGATACAAGTTTCATCTCTAGTTTGGACTACAATAAATAAACAGAACAGCAAATATCAGCATGAAAAAGCAAATATTTTATTAACGAGACATCCGTAGTATGCTTCTGATGAACATATAAATTCCTTATATGAACTATTTTGAACTTACACTCTCTTTGTTTACTTCAGTAGGTTTAGTAACACTGGGTTAAAACGATCACTCCCATGTGGAGGCCATACTTTAGCCTGTCTGGGTAGTTCATATGTTTCAAAATGGTGCTGGGTTACAAACACCAAAAACAATAATATAGGATGTATATACACAACTCAGTAACTGAAAAATGAACAAACTCTTCCACGTTTCAATTTACTCCACATTAACCCCGCAGCGCTTTAATGCACAGTCCTTTGCTGCTTAGACATTCCACCTATAACTGCAAGAAATATGTTATGATCTTTCAAAGACTTAAAAAGCACTGGTGCATAACTACATCATTTCATCAATTGCCTACACACGTTCATATTTGTAAAATTATCTGTAAGATAAATAAATAAATAGTTACTTTTTTTTTTTAAAACTATTACATGATGCCTTCATAACAGTCCTACTCTGAGGAGTGTGAGTAATACAAATGCACACCTAGGCCAACATACAGACAGGAGAATATTCTCAACATCTTAAAGCAATGCTTAACTGAAGACTCTGATTTCTGATTTTTTCTTTACCGCAAACATAGTCAATCAAGTTTTTCTAGTGCACAGTGGAGCTTCATGGCTAATAAAGTAGTCTAGGTCAGTGGTTTCAACTCCAGTCCTGGGGATCAACTGCCCTGTACAGTTTCAACTATTCCCTGCCCAAACACACCTGACCCAGCTCAGCAGGTAGTTATCAATTATCTTCATGAGCTTTGTGATACCTGAAATTGTGTTGAGGGGCAGTGGGTCCTGAGAACTGGAGCAGAAAACCCCTGGTCTAGGTAACCTAAAGAGATTTTGGGTGACAGGCTTTCACCACTTCTTAGCTTCAGCAGCCTTATAGCTCCAGTGCAAAGCTAAAGAAGCAAACTTCGAACAATAAACATCTCTTGGCTGACTGACTATACCAATGCAAAGAGAAAATTGCATAAAAGTTTTGGTTATCCATTCCTTTAAGGTGATATACTAACTTTAGCTGAGCTGTCAGCATTTCTAAACAGTGCAATCCAACTCTTTTTATAGCTTTATAAAGTCCAAAACAACAAAATGTCTCCATAAGACCATAAAAGTAAGAATGGTTTTATAGTTTCATATACTCTAACTTGTACGTACCTCAGAGACTCTTAAGGTAGGCCCATGAGAATAGTAAATGTGATTTCCTTCAACCACAAATGGACGAACTGATGACTTTAACGACAGGAGTTGTCACAAAATGATGACAAATAACTGCAGCGAGGAACCGCATCCTCTTTATGGTTTAAAGCTATTTCTTTTCCCAGTTTTATTGAAAATCATTTATAATGCTGGCAGTGTCACTGAATCATATGCTAATTCCAAATGTAATATTCAAATGGTGAAGTTCTTGCACTGAAGCAATACTCAGCGTAAGGTCAGTCAGAGTGGAGGATGATGAATTAACTTCTGAGATGTACAAGTGAATCGCTAAAAGGATTTAAAATTTAAAACAGAATCACGTCTGAGATTTAAAATTGAATTGCAAGAACGAAATTCAACGAGTTCAAATGATTTAATCTAGCTCTTTCTTTTCATATTTCCTCTTCACACAGACGCACAATAACAGAACACATGAGGAAAAGGCCGCACAGAACAGGTGTTACAGTATAATGTTATGTTTAATGATACTGAATTGCTACATTAACATTACAGTTGCACTTTTCAGTGTGCAGCACAATCTGTGTGTGCAGCAGACCGGTAATCACAGTAATCACACAATCAGTCTAAACGTTTATTGATGCTGGAGAAACTCTACAACCTGCTGAATGGCCATTAAACACATTCAAATATAAGGATATTACTGTTCATGAGAGTAACACAATGTGCCACAAAAAAGCTAGTGAATTGTTATTGTAGCTGTTCTGATTTACTGTGACAGAGTGAATTAGCCATAGTTTTGAGTGGAAGAGAGTAAAGTGTACGAACATAAACATGTTTGAGTTGTGCTGGAAAAGCCAGCACTTTCTGCTGCAGACAATTAGAAACCTTGCGTCTTGGTTTAATCCACCTCATCTACAGTGATCAGAAGTAATCTTGGGACACTCTCTGGATACATTTGATAATGTATTCATAATTAATAATTAACATTAAGAAGAAATGTCTTCATAATTACATTATCGTTTAGTCATCTGTGCCAATCAGAAAAGCTATAACAACCAGCAATGACAACCAGGCTTACTAAGGGAAACTCAAAATGATCCCATTAATTAAGTGAAAACTTAAGTAAGCTAGTAAAAGTACTCAAACATCAGAGGGACAAACATTAGTGTCCCTCTCCTTTGCGTAGATCAGAACTTAGCATTTTATTTAGGTTAGTATTTGCTGTTTATCCCTTCTTGTGGATAAAAATGTGAAGCCTTCAAGGTACATGAGTTGAGCAACTGATGCTCAAACAGTAATTTCTCTCACGGACAGTTTGTTACCAAGAGGCACTTTTTTGACAGATAAATTAAATTCATCCATCCATCCATCCATCATCTAAACCGCTTATCCTTCTGGGTCGCAGTGGGGTGCTGGAGCCTATCCCAGCTGTCATTAGGCGGAAGGCAGGATACACCCTGGACAGGTCGCCAGTCCATCGCAGGGCAGACAGACAGACGTACACATTCACACTCACACTCACACCTAGGGGCAATTTAACACATCCAATTGGCCTGACTGCATATCTTTGGACCATGGGAGGAAACCGGAGTACCCAGAGGAAACCCACTCAGACACGGGGAGGATAAATTAAATATTATTCAATATTAAATCAATATAATAAGTTTTCTAAAGCCATTGATTTCAGAATTCATGAGTCAGGTGGTCTTGATGGTGGGTGTCCAGGAGTAGTAATTTGAGATCTGATGGGTGTGCATTTAGATGTTAGTGTCCAACATGTTTTTTAAATTAAAAAAAGGGGTTAGGGGAAGTTTTCTAATTTGAAACATTATAATACGGCTGAAATTATTTGTTTATTGCTTTGATATTCGTTTCTTTATTTAGAATTCCAAAGGTTTGTTTTTTTATAAACTCAATGTCATCAACAAAGGCCTTTGGATAGAACAGTTACTGTTAATATATGGAAAATTTTGAATAAGTAATAGCTTGTTTAGTTAAATGCGTCATAAATTCTTGGCAGGCATTCACATCCCCTCACCTCAGAGTGACAAACTGCAGCGCTTTCCACATGGTTTTTGAGGCTAAAAGAGCAGAGATGCCCCATAAAGAATCAAACATGAACACTTTAAATTATCAACTGATGAGAAAAATGCACAATGCAAACTTTGCAATAAGAAGCTGGTTTACCACAGAGACTTGGTAAGTTTGATGAATCATCTCTAATACATAAGTATAGTGATACATATCAGAGTACCGCCATGCATGCGTCCAGTCCACCCTCCAATCCACAGCTCAATGAGCCTGATCTACAGCTCCATCATGCAACCGCTTCAGCCAGGAATATTAACTATTTTCTTGCTTTTGTTCCTAATTAAATAATTTTACAGCAGGTTTAAAACTTAACAGCAAATCTGTTTATTTAGACGAAGTAACAACCTCAAGCTTTTGTTACCCTCTGTAACAGAGCAGAATCTCCTCCACACACTGTTGGTACAGCACAGGAGCTGCTGTGAAACAACACCACCAACAAAAATCACACATTTTAGTAAATTATTTTAAATTACCAAACATGGTTGTGAATACTTCCATCAGAAAGGAGGAATATGAGATGTGACTGTATCTTTATGAAGTTTACACATCACTCGTGTGCAAGTGAAAAAAATGCCAGTGTTTTGACGGATGTCATACACATGTCTATCGCAGCCAGTGTGACAGTGATTAAAATGGAAGCGTATCTGTTCAGTCAGACAGACGAATAAAAAACACTTTAAATATTGTTTTTGAAGGTGATTCTGAGAATGAGTATTTGAGTACTAATTCGGAAACATCAGTAAGCATTGGAAGCTTGTAAAATGCTGTCTGGGCTAGCCCTACAAATTCAATAACTCTTAAAAAAGCAAAAAAAGGTTTTGAGCACTGTTTAAGCAGATGCATATTGCTTAATTTGCTTTAATATGAAAATTCTCAGCCATAAATACGGAGATCATTTTCATTCTGAATTCATCGTGCATTATTACGGATATGAAATGAGTGAGGCACAAAACAAAGGCTTGACACCGAACACTCAAACTCCCTTGTCGCAGTCCTTGTTTAACTCTGCTCATTACCGTTGGGGATGGCAGGCATTTGCAACTTACACAGATGCACTTCTGCCATTTATTTTAACAAGGTGAATCATTAGAGTAAATTGCTTTTGACAGAGCCTATTAAAATAATGCTGTCATTTTCTCTGTGTGAGGCAAAAACCCTGCGTCTCTTCCCATGTCCTCCTGTGGGACACAGGTGCTCCGAGGCTCCCAGTTAACACACGCTGCCTTAATCCTCACAGAGACACAAATAAAATAGTAAGAGACCATTCATGAAATGCGACAGTGCAGAGAATCTGAGGAGAGCAGCCTGTACTAGAGCTACACTGAAAACAAAGAGGTGATTTTGCCAGCATTACATTAAGATAGTACTTGCTAGTAGTGAAGTTACAGATGTCCAGTATGTATTTAATGGCAACACTAAACAGACTAAGGGATCTATAATTTTTATTTTTGTTAAAACGTATAAAAATAAAATAAGCTTTACATGAAATTAAGGGATGCACTGAAATGGGAATTTGATGGGCCGATGCCAATATCTAATATTTCTTAAGCAGGTATCTGCCAAAACCAATGCCAACACAGGTACATAAACATTTAGAAAATGTACAAAATGTGACTACATATACGTGGATTAGCATTACACAGAAATATAACATTTATTTCTGTAGAGTTACAAATAAAATAAAATAAAAAAAAAAGTAGCAATTTAGTACAGAAGCCCAGCATTGCCTAAACATTTTACTCTTCTGGAATACTATAAAATATGTCCACAAATATGGGTCTGAAATATGGGTCAAATCTAAACACCTGTCCTATGCTGTTTTTTTAACTAATTATCTGCCAATACCAAATTGATCCTAATATTGTGATATCATTGTGCACCCCTAACGAATTCTAATTAAATAACCACTTTGAAAGACCAAAGAGAATCATATGGCTCATATTCATTTTCATATGATTCAGAATACACTTACTTAAGCTCACCCTTTTCAAGTTTCACCTGGATAAGTAGTAGCGGAGCATTTTTCAAATATACCCACGTGAATCATCCATGTGATGAAGCAGAATATACATGCAATCATACCTGCTCCACTCAGTTCCTTGGGGAAAGGCATTTTGCAGAACTAATTACAGTGAGAAATGTCAAGACTGGCTTACTTTTCATAATAGATGGGTCAAAATAAAATCCAACCTTTACATTTTAAACCTACATAATATTATTCATACTGTATTTCATTAGATGTGCTCATAATCCACTGCAGTCCAATTTAAGATAGCATGAAATTAAAAGGTGGACATGGTGTAAGTGTCAGCAAAATGGAAAGGGCCTTTAAATTAGCCATTAGTTTTCCACAGTGGAGAGTAATTGCTCTGGATAGCTGAGAATGTAGGAAATGAGCAAAAAAAATGACATATAATGTGATAAAAGAAGCTTATATAGTTGATCTCTGGTTATACAAAACAACTGCATTTACATCCAATTCATATAAAAATGTCTATTCTCTTAAGTTATTCCATGCAAACCACAGCAAGACACTAAGATTCCTACACATTAACACAACTCTTAAACACTGGGTGATGTAATATTGTACCTAGCATTGACTGTACAAGAAACATGCCATACTAGTTAAACGTGCTCAGTGCCGAAAATAGATCTCATGCCTCTACAAAAAGCTGCCCATATTAAGGTGGACAATTTTCACACATCAGACAGGGGTTTCTGAAAAACATCTGAGAGTAAAATCAGGTCTCAGCTCTTGTACTCTCTTTCTCAAGAGAAACAGGCCGCTTCAAAACAGCCTCAGGTGAAATGACTTCAGAGAAGAAGGCATCTGGCTAAGCTAAGCAGCCACAAACTCTTGGATGGGAAAGTCTGGCATTCGCAATTCCATTCTTTCTTATGAGATTAAATACAGTTTCATGGCCCTATTAAAGATGATTATATACTACAACCACAGCACTTATTATTATCATTTTTTTAATTTGACAAAGACTAAGCCTCACCTCAGACACTATCACTGTGCTTGCTCCTGTGTCTGCTTCAGTGCAAATTTATGCAGAATTACCAGACAAAAAGGTAAAGGAAATGGGGAAAACAACAACAACAACAACAACAACAACAACAATAATAATAATAATAATAACAAAGTTCTTCATACCTTGGTTTAACCATTTACTATGGTTATTTTCCACACAATTACCCAAATAAGAAAACTTTTACCGACACAGATAACTAAAATGAATGTTTACAGAAGGAAAATGCTTTAAGGAATGAAAGGAATGAAAGGGAAAATCTAAGAAATTGAGCAAGCGTAAGAGAACACACACACACAGGGCCACATTATGGCAGCAGTGGCTGAGGTGTGCACATGTGGCATTCTGTCAGGCTCATGAGTAGACTACTGGGGTGATATGGCAGAATACCTGCAAATTACTTATACTGCCATATGGCTTAATACCAAAAACACACCATGTTTTCTAGACAGGCTGGAAAGAGTTGGGTTAATCCCAGCCATCCAGACAAAATGCACCAGGCGCAGATTTACATGCATGTCACTGCAATCCACTGCAAAGGCAAAGCCTGCTGTCTCTCACGGAGCTTATTATTTCACACTCTCCGGGGGAATGGAACCGATTTCCCTTAGACAGGATAAAAAAAAAGAAAACAGCCAGGAGAAAAGAACAGGATGGGGAATAGGGGGTGTTGGACCCATCACCTATATCACCTCCGGACAATACAGCAGCAACAGGCTCAATGAGAGCCGTTCTTTTCAACAGATCTCATTTGTAACACCACACCCGGTCCCTTTGTTACTGTTGATTCACGTCATTTGTCAGTCCAAGGCAAGGGCGTGCAAAACATAATATTAGTTATCACTGGCATGCACAGACTCTGGTAAATGCAGGGCCGGAGGGGTTTCAAAACAGCAGTTTGTGGGGACACTTCCTGAATTGTTCATGTCAGGATTTTTGCAGCATATGAAAATACCATTATAGATAAAGTTACTCTTATATTGTGGTATTTTGTATGCAGATCTGTTTTTTTCTTTATTATAAAAACAATGTACATTCAAGTTAATTTCTCTTATTGCAGGAACCAAGAACAGATCTAATCCCAATAAATATTTAATAAGTACAGTGACAATGTAACATAAGTCTTTAGAAGACTAATATAAGTTTTAGAAGACCAAAAACCAAGAACTGAAAGAAGCTGATATTTAAATAAACACTGTTTACATAAACTCATTTAAAAAAATTATTGCTACAGTATGTCCCTCGAAACCCAACATGCTTGACAACAGAGAATGGTCTAAGGTAGTGGTTTTCAACCTGTGGGTCGCAGCTGTTTTTTTTCCCTAAATCACAATTTTTTTATCATATTTATTATTTTTTACAATATGTAGAAATTTAATCAATTATTATTTTAAATATAACTAATTATTTGCAAAAATAAAACACCATATTTAGGTCAACCTCATTTATTAAACTGGCAAAACGCTACGCTCACATTTTCAACTGTCAATGTCAACTGTCAATGTAAACCATTTCTCTTTTCATTCATATGGAATTCATCCATCATGGATAAATGGTTACAAATAGGGTCTTTCAAAAAACCCAAGACAACCCAGTATAAACAAATGAAGGAAATACAGCAGTTATCTAAGCCTTATCATGCCTCGACAAAAACAAACAAAGGGTCAGATTGTCTTCAGACTAAGATCTGCTTTGCTCCTTACAAAATGGGCAAACTGACACTGAGTGGGCTTCTTTCCACCCTGGAAAAGTAAAAGGAGTACAGAGAGTATCACCATCTAATTTAGGAGCTGGAACTTCCAGATACAGCTCGGATGCCTGTAACTCAGTTTACGCCCCATTTGAGCTGATTTTGGAGACGCTAACTCCTTCCGTAATGAACCAGAGGACAAACATGAAGAAATTCATGTTGCATTTTCGCCATTCGAAAAACGCATTTGGTGTGCAGGATATTATCAGTAATATCTGTGATCACATTAATTTACTCTAGCCTGAAAATACTGCACGAAAATTTTGCAATAAATTGTGTTTGGTGTGTAAAGGCCTTTAGACTTCACAGAACAGAAAATGAGCGACTAGGCTCTGTGCTGAATACGAGGTGGTAAATAAAGCTTTGAAGCCAGACAAATTAAGCCATCAGTTTGAGGCTAAACATGGCAAATGCATCTAAACCTATTCACAGTATTCAATTACTTCATGAAGAAGACCACGGCAGGCTGTAACTCTGACTGTGCTCTGATAGAGCTTGTGTCCTCACCGTTACTGTAGCTATAACCCTGCAGCTGGATAAAAACCAAGCAAAATAGATTAGAATGACCACGAAAAACATAAAAAAAGATATGTAGACACTTTAGATGCAGTCTCCAGAAAACACTATGAGGAGTAGATTAGGTAGACTGGTGGACTGGATCTGTATAACATTTCTCCGGAGTTCAAACAGTGCATGACATTTTATAAAAACATAATAAAAGTGGCTACCAAAACTACCAAAGCTCTTAAATAATAAACTCATACATATAAAGATGAAGTTAGCTTCTTCTTCGCCAGCTTCTCTTTTGAATTTTCCAACGTTTTGATTAACTGTGCTGCCTGATGGGCTGAATTATCCTATCAGAAAATGCTACCAGCACTGAAATCTATAGATAGGATAATTTGATCTGATGAATTTGATTTGATAAATCTCCTCATCATAAAACATTACCAGCATTTAAAGAATAATTAGGATATTCTGATCACCTAACACCTTATCAGAGAGTTAGTGATAACATTAAGCTGTACTGGATTAACATTAAAAACACTCTGTAGTAACGATATGTGCACGCTTGGTAGGACCACTCGACCACCAAACACCGTTCCACCCTAAATGGTGCTGCAGATACACAGAGGTGCCTTAAACGTACAATGAATTTTGAAAGTTGGTGAATACAAAGCCAACATCAGCTTCCCTAAATAAATGCATTAATTTACCTCCATAAATGCATTTTTACTTAACATATATCTTAAACTGTCGCTTGAAGATGTTTACTGAGCAGCTAACGAGCAGCACAGCGAAGCTACAATCAGCCGTTAGAGCTATTAAGCACGTCTCACTAGCTGATCAAGGCGATAAACTCAAATACACTGATATGCTTTAAAAATGAGATTTAAAAAGTGTTTAAAAATAAAAACGTTTTACTGCTTTTGCCGGATCGGTTATGGCTTTGTTATCTCATCACAAACTGCCACAGCGCTGCTGAGTGAACTTGAGGTTGCCTACAAAAATGGTGACAGCTCGACTGTGACATCATCAGAGTAGTTAGTAGGCTGGCAGGTTTTTAAAGCCCATTTGTAAATATTTTTGCAAGCAGCATAGTAAGCACTTAGAGCCCATCAAAAGGGAAGTATTCATTTTGAGACAAAGGGGCCAGGGGCTTGAGCATATGCTTGTGCACTCCAGTGTTAATGATGTGCCAATGGTCACAGTACCATAAGAAATTTTACTCAACTCTCCCCCTCCCCCCAAAAATGTTGCTTTTTAAAATCCATCTTGCTAGCAAACACTCACAATTTCTACTGTTTACTTGCACATTTGTGCTGATGATTTTCTAGATATTGCACAACTGTACACCTCTGCACAGGTATGAACCATCAAAATCCATTAATATGATTCTCAGTTTTACCACTGGCTGAACAAAACTTGCCAGAATGATCCTGTTGCCTGGGCTCATCAAAAATTGACAACTTATGGCAACTGTCCATAATTTGAGCTGAGCTGAGCTTGGCAGAACATACAGCAGCCTAAATGTAAGAAATAAGGGAATGGAGTTATTTGATTTTGAGCTGCCTGTGAGACATTTTAGCTTCTCCTGAGGGAAATCAGCTGATGCTGAAGATGGTTTTTAGACCCATTTAAACCCTCTGTGGAACCAGGAGATCAGTAAAGAGCGACTCCGTGGCTGCTCATATCTCATTTTCACATCACTGATGTGTAACAGAAAGAACCTGAAATGTTAGTCTCTTTTTGTATTCACTGCAAGTTTTATGTGCAAGGCAGTTCATGGACAACGAAGCTATAGGCATGCACTGGTATTTTTTTTAAAACTAAATAATATTTTCTTGCATTTATAGCATGCGGTTGTTTCTAAAACACATTTAACGTTGACTATGTACACAGACAAAACACAAATTACCTCTTGAGGCTACTATGCAAGTTAACAAATCCAGCTTTAAATGTCACCATGTATGACCATTTGAGACCAAAAACATTACAGCAATGCATAAAACTTGCACACATAAAAAATGCTGACTAAAATGTGAAATGTGAAGCTTGAGCTGATGTATCTGCTTTGAAGTGTGACAGTTTATTATCTATGACTGCTCCTCGAGAAAAAAAAATCCAGCACAACATTTCTTGTGTGATATGAAATTTCTTTACCATCGCACAAGACGAGCTTACATCTCACAAAATATTATATGCAATAATGAAAACTATTCTGTGCGGCATTTCCCAAAAGCTTGGGAGTAATGATTATTGTTAGATGATAAAGTGTTCAAAGTGATAATCACTCTACCATATAAAGATGATTATTGTTATACGATGCTTTTGGGAAATCAGGACCTGGCAAATTGGAAAAGAGAGAAAAAAGGTAGCCCATGATGAGCAACCAATATTTCCATTCCTATCTATTACACCTGGAAATGGAAAACCTCGTACAGAGGGTGTACGGCTAGCAGTTTTTGTATTACTGAAAAGAAATGGGTAATCATCTAGTTGACAGTAATCACCTGTCAACATCCAAGTGAAAGTACTAACCATCAAACGTAGAGCAGGCATCAGACGGACAGAGGTGAGAGCCATATATTGATCATCTGAAAATGACACACCTGGAATTCATTTAGATATGGATTTTGTGACTATATTATGATTTAACTGAGTAATCTGCATATCCATCATGCTGCCACATACTGCGCAGAACTGAAACAAACAGACAGCTAATGAGCCTTACACATCGCTCTCTCTGGCTCATCAAATACCTCGGCTGTCTGCAGGCTCTACTGGAGACTTCATGGCCAAGAAAAAGATATGCACCACAGTATGTCTAAAACATAAAAGGCCAGTTTAAACCTAATCCCAAATCCAGATTAAGCCTAAACCTAGACTAAAAATAATTTCCCAATCCAATTCTCCATTCACACTGAAATTTAGTCCAAGATTAGTCTTAATCCATGTACAGCACATATCCTAGACCATTAATGCAATTTAAGAAGAAATGTGAAGCTTTTTTATAGAGGAAATGAGAAACATTTCGTCTAAATGTAGCTTTTCACACAACTGAAGCACAAAAAATAAAATTCTAAAAACCTTCCCTTTATTGCACAGTGGTGTGGGAAAGTGTGGAGCAAGAATATTGTTATAACAACAGTTTAACAACAAGGAGTGGGCAATATGACAACATTTCATTGTTATTGAAAGATCTGCTGTATTATATGTTTTATGTGTGATATGTTCTGTATTATGTGTTATAATATGTGATCTGTATGATCTGAGTATTTTTTCTGTGAGATGTACCTGAGAGGACATTGTGACAATTACATTTTTAAAATTAAATCATAACATGCGTTTCTGAGCAAACTGTGGAAATCAGCAGTGACCAACTGTATGTTTCAGTTAAAATCCCTGTCTAATAGAATTTAGTGTATGGAAAGTTAATACAAATAAAAATCACTATACTTAGTTTAAGTACTAAATTAAATCACTGTACCCCAGCCAATGTGGCACTACTACTGCATTCTACCTCTTCAAACAGAATTTCTTGCACGATTGATTACTGTAATGGTCTACTAACTGAACTCCCAAAAAAGACAAATCAAACAGCTTCAGATGATTCAAAATGCAGCTGCCAGAGTTCTCAGTAAAAGTAAGAAGGAACACATCACCCCCATTCTTAAATCCTTACACTGCCTACCATTCTGTTACAGAATATACTTTAAGATACTATTACAGGTCTATAAATTGCTCAATGGTGCAGGACCAGCATATTTGTTTCATATGCTGCAGCGATATGAGCCGAGCACAACTCTCACATCAATAGGAGCTAGTCAGTTAGTCCTGCTGAAGGTGAAGACTACACATGGAGAAGCAGCGTTTAGCTACTATGCCGCTCTTAAATGGAAAAAGTTGACAGAGAGCATTAGAAGAGCCCCGACACTGGACACTTTTAAATCCAGGCTCGAAACGTTCCTATTTGAGCAGTTTTCAGCTCAGTTTAAAACACTTAAGCCCCTTTTCCTCTGTAACTGCACTTTTTTAAATCCTTATCTAACTTTTCATTTTTATTTTGATTATTTAACTTCATAGTTTTCTCTTTTAAATTAATTGTTTTAATCATATTTTAATTATGTTTTTCTATTTGCGTTTCCTTTTTTTTTTAAACAACTTTGACTCTGTATTTTCTCATTTGATAGCAGTGTTTGAAAGGTGTTATATAAAAAACTTGCCTTATCCAACGTTGAAAAAATGACATTGTGATATGCCAAGAAATGTCATCAAGTATTATGTAGGCCTGGACAATATCTAAAAAGAATGATCATATTTTCTTGTTAAAACAAATGATATTATTGGTTGTTCAAAAGCCACATGCATGTGCTTTATATGTTAAAAAACAGGGGCTGTGTTCAAAATATCAATACAGCAATATACCGTGGATAAGCTTGTGGCGATGCGCATATCGAAACAGTGACGGCTGTATTGATATTTATAAATCTGCCCATGTATGTGCGAGTGAAACTGATACTGCATTCAAGTCTGAGCATGTGACATTTTACAGCATTCAGGGCATGGAAAACAGTCTATAATAGGCAGGATTCTGCTCTTTACCTATTATCACTTAAATAAAAGGCAGCGTTGGAGAACAAAGCATTTCACTCCAGTCCCTTCAGGAGAAACCACAGCCATTTTAAGAGGAGACTGGCCACTTCATATTCATCCCATTATACCACAAAAAGACGGTAGAAGATTAACATTTGTGAGTCCTCAATGAATGGGGTTAAATGGAGCTAATGGAAATTAAACATGTTTCTGTCCATTTATGCAGGTACTTTAATTTTGGAAAGCAGAACTGTGTGTTCCAACATAAAATAAAAAAATAAATTAAAAAAAATAATAAAATACCAATATCTTTGAATTTTTCTACAGCAAAAGGGTTTTGGGTAGTACTGTTACTGAGTGCTGATTGGTTGGTGAGGTGATCAGCTCATTGGTTGAGTGAAGCCATTCACACTCAATGACTTGACATGACCGTGCATGAGGCATTGTCAAAAAGTCCTATAACTGGAATTCAAAAGCTCACAAAAATATGAAAGCAGCATTGAAATATTTTCTGCTGTTCTGTGCTGAGAAAAAGATTGTATGTGTGTATAAAAATGATTAAGCATTTACAAACTACGATTTTGCACAAAAATGCCATTGTAACCCATTCATTTTGGACTCGCTCTGCAGCGCCCTCTAGTGTCTGACAAACCCAGAAGGCATTATGAGTGGCGACTCTCCTCACTAGAAGTTCCCTGGAGAAACAGAGCACAGAGAGGAGCTCATTCATTAGTTTAACGTCTGCTGTCGTGCATGTGAATTGAGGGAGTATCTTTTCTTGTAACTGTAGTTAAGGCATATATACCCCTTTTTAGATGTGAACTTGAGCTTCAGTGTCAGATGTGGTTTCGTTTGCGGTTTTACTGAGTTAGTTTGTAGCTGTTGTGATCGGCGGTCAGCATTTTGGTTTCGTGTTTGCAGAGCTGTTTCGTGTTGTAGTGATATAAAATACTAAACAGATAATGTTATTGCGCTGTATGTGATCTGTAGCATGTGTTGGTGAACATTTTGCTGTTCACTGATAACTGTACAGCCGCAGACTCTCACACAAGCATGCAGGTGTAGAAAGTTCACTCCTCTGTGCTCTGACCAGCAGTCCAATGTGAATCACACCAATAACGTACTTCTTAAAAGCTCCCCAGGATTATTTTAATCACTATTCTTGTAATTTTCAAACTTGAAAAATAAATTGAAGGTAAACATGAACAAAAATGTAATTATCAGTCTCCCAACCTTATTTATTTATTTATTTATTTATTAAGTTTTAAAAATGCATTTTAAGGTCAACATTGACCAAAATCTCTGCTGAACATTTGGTGTGTTTCATCTTTGTTATCAAATCATATCGTGACAACATTCTTGTGATGTACTGTATACTGTATCATTAAGTTGCTTACAGTACTCAGCCCATAAAAAACTTCTAGAGGAGCAATTTAACTATAAATGCCTGTGGGGAAATCATGAAGTGCTGTGGTTTGATAATTTTGCAACTCATTAAAAAAATCAGGACAGTGAATCTGTATTGAAAATGCTGGGAATTTTCCTCAGACAATATGTCACACTCTGGGAAAGCAGCAGAGACAGTGGAAAGCTTAGTTCACCACTGCCCAAAGCCTTATAGCTGCCCTGTAATAATCCACTGTTTAAAACAATGAAAGTGAAGAAAGCATTACTTGTACGTATTACTTAATATTATTTAGCAAGCTGTTTAAGTTTAAATTAGTCCTCTCTAGTTATCTGCCAATTCTTTTTCCCTTTGCCCTATTACCATGCTTATTATCACTACATTAAATACAATAGGCAATCATTTTACTGCAGCAATCTTCAGCATACCAGCCGTTCTTCAGTGGGCTGTGCATGTTCTACTCATTCACATTCTATGTGAAGTGCATATGTACTGCATTAATTATACAGTACTTGAAATATTCACGCTCACTACCATAAATAAATATTCCTAAGGCCACTCTCTGAAAATTATCCACAAACAAACAACACTAAATGCAGACTTCCACAGCTCATTCCTCTAAACTGCTCCATCTCCTTGGACATGCCGACATTAGGGGGGTATCACAGGCTCCATCTTTACCACTAGAATCTAATCCCCTATTGAACAACAGTGCCAATATGGTGTGCTTCCCATCAGCTTATCAGCAAGCAGTGAGAAGAAAAAAACATGGGAGTATTCTCTACAATTATATTTAATTGCTAATTTCTGCCTTAGAAATCTAGTGTTAAATTAGTAGAGGAAAAGGAATAAGACCAACAACAAAATGAGGGTCAAAATAAAAAAAGAAAGAAGATGAATAAGGTAGGACGGAATGTTTTAAGTAAAATTCTAGAGCTGAGGAACATTTCCCGGGCCCGTTTCAGATATCTGTGAGTTATTGCCTTTATTCTAAGAGCACTCTGGCTCTCCCCACTAATAAATTGCAGTGCTCAATATCAGAGCAGGGAAGTGTCAGTTATGAAGACTGAACCTGGCACAGAATTTGTTTTCCATCTCTTAAACAGGCTGCCTCCTGCATCTCCAAGAACATTGATTGCGCCTTCCTCCTGTGATGAGATATTGGAGCACTGGAAACAACCAATAAGTGAATAAAATAAAAGCAGAGCTCTAGAGTCAGGCAACGTTCTGCATGGATCGCTTTTAGGGTCATTTCATTTGAATCTCTCCCGCTGGTGTGCATGCAGCACAGTGCTAGAATTCTATTCTGAGCAACCCTTAATCAATGACAATAAAATGTCTCTATTGTTTTACTGACTATATTTATAGTGACTGGCTAGGAGCAACCATAAAGCTGAATGTGGTTCATTGATTTGTTGACCACAGCATCAGAAGAAAACATATAAAGCCATCCTTTCAAATAATAAGGCAATAACAGGGCAGCTATAAGCCAATGGGCTATGGTAGACCAAGCTTTCCATATATAGTTCCTAATTGTGCCAACCATTGTGTGCAAAAGATGCATATGTCAGAGCTAACAATCTATTTAGCTTACACTGATAACATTAACAGAAATGAAGCTATAAATAATTGATTAACATGCATTTTTAAGTGCTCTAAAAACTATTAATGCATGCATTTATTTAACCATTACTGCTTTGCAAAACACAACATTTACTTTACTACCCACAAGACACCAGTCAAGGATCCCCCCTGAGGATACTACTCGGGTCTGTAACGAGCAATGTGAGAGGACTATGGAACTAGGGGGTTGTCAGGTACTTCAATAACCCCCCCTCAGGCAAATCAGCAACACGCTTTACAGCAAAGTGTTTTCTCAGCAAGGGTGATACAAGTATCTTTAGCATCCTGACTAAAACATCATGTCAGAAAGCAGCTCACCAAGCATATGATGTTAAAAGCATTTATATTCATTAAAGCACCCTACATGTTAATGTCATTCAAATCAACTCCAATTAATATGGAAACACAGCTTTTTGAAGGGACTCGAGAGGGAGCAGTTAAACGAATCATGAATTAAAAATGAATACTGTACTTTAAAACATCACAATCATTACAGAATCATTTAAGAGAAGAGCATGGCATGTTTGAATTTTTGTTGCAGCTGCTGCCATAGCAACTCTGCCTCTGACCCTCCTTCAGTTTCCATCTTTGATAAAATATATAACTATGCTTGATAAGTGTGATTTCTCTAACCCTCGGCTGCTCGTCCTTCAGTCTGAATTACTGCTAACTTCCTACTTCTTTTAGCAGGCGTCACTTTCATTTGACTCGAAAGCAATGCCAATAGCATCTAAGAACCACTTCCGAACGCATTCTACCAGAGCCACTTCCAAAATTCAGAAGTCACAAGGATGCTGTACAAGGAAATACATGTGTTGCAGTGTATAACAGAGAAATGAAACATATGGCACAAAAACAGTTATGAGTAGAATAGTTTAAACCCAAGCCCATATTTGACTTTAGGGATGCATCGATAAGAGAATTCCAAGCCATGCACATATCTCTAGGCACATATCTGTCAATGCTGATGGATAAACATTTTATAAAATGTAAAAACTGGAACGACATCCACCTGTTATTACACAGAAATAGAACTTTTTAGAGACGCACAATTGGAATCGGCAAAGATTAGAACTGGGAGAGAACTGCTCTAAACATGTGCTCAGCGTTCAGCCAATTTATTGTTTTTTTTATTTTTGCTATTTTATGACGTGATGGTAAGCGCATTTTCACTGTATCTGAATTATTGATGTCATAAATACTGTTATTAATGTTGCAACTCTGACTAAAAGAAAATACTGCAAACAAGCATGTGAGGTATTCAATCAATGCAGTTTGAGCTTTTGGTTAAGGCTAATAAAAATCAGCCATTGGGAAATTTTTCTGTAAAGAAATCAGAATAAAAAAAAACATTCATGATTGGTTCATCTTTACAACATTAATTTGTAGAGCATTACAAATGCAGTAAAATAAATAAAATGAATAAAATGCAGATATTTTAGTACAGCAACCTGGCACTGCCTAAACATTCGGCTCTTTCAGAGTACAATAAATACGTCATCAAACACTGCAGAATTCCCCACACAAGTACACTGACAGCCACCCAAGTATACTATTCCATTTTAACAATTTTCAAAATATTTTATATTGTTATAAATAAATAAGTCATTCATATCATCCGTGTAACATGACATACCAGCTGCTTGTGTTTCACTATTTCCAAATCTGAGTCTGGATATCCATGCTACCTCTCCAAGCCCCTGTCCCCCCACTGTCACTCCCAGCTTTATTTCAGATTTATTAGTTCAATATAAACATCTGTCTAATTCCAATAAATTTTGTCTGCCGATAGCGATATGATTCTAACATCATTAACCTTATACACTCTCTGAACATTTTACTCAAATTTCATAAGTGAAATTTCAAGACCAGTTCTATTGCTTATGTATTAGATTATGTCAACACCAGTTTCATTCAGCAAGTTTAAAAGTTCTCCATGTTGCAAATGAGAAAAGTAAATTATTTGCGAATGTGGCTTGTTTGAATAAAAATTTAACACAGTTTCTGCTTTCTGCACATTGTACAGTCAAACTCACAAACCTAAGCATGAGCCCAGCTAGAGTGAAATTGTTCACAGACATGGCAAATTTGCCTGGACTGACTTTCACCCATGTTCATTTTTCAGGTATTTACCCATGAAATTGAAGTAGCTAATGGAAGTGAAATGATGGAAAGATGCTTATATTACAATAACCTACAGAAGCCTATAAGCACTTCATCCATCTTTATACAATAAATTCAAACAGTGGATTTCTGAATGCATTCTTACTCACACTGTATTTACACAACCACACACACACACAGAAACTATTAAACACCTAACAGAATCACCCCGTCACAGAGAAACACATGAGAAAATAGGCTTAGATAGCCATCATATGAAAAGGGATTTACCAATTCGATCAAATCAGATTGAAGACCCCAGGAGCCTTGTACCACTGCAAGAGCAAGGATAATACAATTTGATCATTTGATCTACTTTCTGTGATTACAAAACAATAACTACAAACAATGCTGTTATGATGGGATTAGGAAATCGACGATTCAACATCATTTAACTCATATTTGTTTTGAACACAATTTCATCTTGGAAGTATAGATGATATTTCAAAGGCAACACGCCGGAATATTTTTCAACCGTTCACGTCAGTTAAAGAACAAATAAGTCACTTGTCACACTCAGTGTGTTCAGTCACTAAATCACTGACAGCAGAAAGCATTTTGTGTGCTGGGCTGCTTCCACCTGCAGCAATACTGAGCTGGAATATCACTTTTGATTTCAGGCAAAATTACTCCCCTATTGCCACACCACACTACGGTGACACAATGCGCTGTCTGGGAGCGCCGCAGTGGCCTGCTCTTTGTTCTAGCCCCTCTAAGGAACGTTTTTTAAATAAACTTCCTCCTCTCTCCTTACCAGAGGGAGAAAAGCTCTATGGAGTAGATGCCTCACAGTTATGATATTTAACAGCACACCCACACAGACATGCAGGATGCACGTCTCAGCTCGACACTGTTAAAACTGCAGCTCTGCAGGCCTCTTCTCTGTGGATTCGTCTCACTGGCTAGAACGCAGGGGTATTCGCTGTATGGTCTGCACTAGTCTGACATGGTCGGTTGCGTTTGGGTGCTTTCAAGACACATGCATGCAGCTCTAGCAGCAGGTAATATGACAGGCAGATAGAAGGCAAGCTCTGACTGAACTGATGGCTGCAACAAGACAGTGGGGAGGAAAGCAGCAGCCAAGTACATGAAAGGCTTCTGTATAAGAATTTGAGCTATGGTACATTAGATTAGGTAAATAATAAAATAAGATTTTATTGTTATCATGATAAAGTGCATTACAATAGAGTTGGGCACCATGGCAAAAACACAGCATCATGATTGAGACAGTTTCACAACACATGAATAGTATTAATACTGTTTGATAAGTTGAACAGCCGATAAACCAGCCATGCCACGTTCAGAAAATAATGTAAAACTATGAATATAATGATTTTTATTCAACATTTTACATACTGTGCTGCTCTAAAGCCATTTAAACAGGCTCAATTATGCTCTCTTTGTAAAGAAACATGCAGCTGGTCAGTGTTTAAGAACTGATGATGTCCACAATATGCTCAGAGAAGCATGCTGTGTGTAACATAATGTGACAAGTTATCACAATGGTAAGTATCCTTACATTACAATACACATTTCTGAGCATATCACAGATATTGTCAGTGTTGTCGTTAAAGAGCACAACTGCTTGTTTCATTACAAAGAGCATAATTAGTAATGATGATACCAGAATCATTTCCATGTTGGCAGATTTTTCCTTAAAAATAAAATATCAGCACTGGACAGATGTTCAAATTTGACCTATATTTGAAACTGATGTTTAGTTATATTTATTGCATTTTATTCATTGCCCTGCATTTGAAACTCTCTACAAACAAATGTTATTTCTCTCCAATGCTAATCGAGGCAGATTTAGTTCCAACTTCCACATTTTATAAATGTGTATGTATCAGTACCAGTAAATATAGAAATATTGCATATCAATGTCGGTCCATTTTCCCAATTGGTGCCTCTCTATATATTAATCCTGTTTAACTCGATTTTTTAATATAGCACTACTAGTACATGAAAGGGCCTGTTCAAACTTTGCAATAACATGCATTTTGCTGGCTGCCTCTTGTTCAGATTTCACCTGACTGCATGAAAAACCAAGTGTAAACACACTCAGGACACATTGTGAGCAGATTACAATCAGATCACTCAAACCACATTCAGAGGTAGTCAGAGACGGATCTTGACCACATTTAACACAAGTGTAAACGGAATGTTTTTTCGTTATCTGTATACAGCTCCGTGAGCAAAAACATGTCTGATGTGCGCTGATAAGATTACAAACAAGGAAATGAAAGATGGAGGATATATGAGGTTGGAGTTAGCCCCAATCTGAGAGCCTTCTTACACTCTGGACCGATGAAAGCATCCAAGTCAAGCCTGTCCACTCATATTGTAATGGAGAAGAAAGTAAACAAAAGTAAAACAGAAACAGTGTGCTGACATGCTTTTTACACAGGAAAAGTACAATCAGATCTGTCATACATTTTAGTGAAAAGTGTAAATGTAATCTAGCCACAGTATATGTCTTCAAATTGAGACTCTATTACAGAGGGACAATTTCAACTAGGGCTGTACAATAAATTGTACTTTTATTATTATCGTGATAAACACATTGTTAAGAGCAGCAATGACAGAACTGATCAAATTACCTCATACAAGCAACACCAGCAAAGCATCATTATGTTGCAGTACACACTTTTAGAAGCCTAATGAGTGCTTCTCTGAGCTTGGATTGAACACTGCTTTCCCACATGGAGTACGAGTAACTTAACCATTAGGCTAAACAGCCAATCGCAAAACGCACATGTATACAGCTCAAATACTACTCCATCCACTGAACTACAAGCCTGTAAAAACACATCAAACGTTACACTCAGTATTGTGTTTTAAGTGTGCGAGGCAGTAATGGCTACTGTCACATCAAACATATTTAATAACTAAACAAAAATAAATAAATAACCAATTTATTCGCTCTTGTGCAACTATGTAAAAAATTATATATATTTGTTTTTTTGTAGCCTTTATAGAAAAAGCTGTTGCGGTAATGCTGACTGTTTCTCAGCCTTTTAGTGCACAGAAAATGTGCTTGCAGTTCTAATGTAAGTAGCTGTTTGTATTTCAAGTCTGTACTTGCATCACATCCAGTCAGAGGCACATTATTTTGAAAAATAATTTATTGTTTCTCATATCATCATAGTGATATCAGAGAGCTTTTTGAACATTGCATTTTATATCAATATCATACAGCCTTAGTTTAAACTTGTCACTGCAGATTTTATCGCCAGAAAAGAAAGTACAGTTCAACTGCATATTGTGCTAATGTGCACTAATGAAAGGGGGACTAAATATAGGATAAACTAATTTGAATCACATTAAATTTCATTTACAGAAATTCAAACCTTCCATTCAATAGCCTGTCCACAATCAACTTCAGTTCTGATTGTTCTTAGCTGATTATTTTCCATGTTCCAGTTTAGAGGAACCGCTGTTGAGCCACTCTTCAACAAATTTATCCCAAGTTGCTGCAATATTACTCGGACCACCTGATGGTGCATCCAATGGTGCCCAGCAGTCTTGTTAAGGTGGTGTTCAGCAAGGCACGAGTGCAGGGGGTTACCAGTTCAAATCCCAGCTGTGAAATTTTATTGATGTGCCCTTCAGCGAGCCAGGCACTTAATCTGAATTGCTCCACTGAATATCCATTTACATAAATGGGCAAAAATGTAATCCTTTGCCTTGGATAAGAGCTTTACTTAGTGAAAGCAGCAAGAGAAAAGAAAAAAAATAACACACACACACAAAACACTATGGTTTGAGTGTGGTCCTTGTATAGTAACAAGGCTTTCTCACATTCAGGCGTACGGTACAGTTCTGTGCAGTCAGGTTAGCGAGAGATGGAGTAGCTTAGGCCAGTTGAATTGGCAAGATGCAATTACACCAGCTACCATTCTCTGATTCACTTGACCAGGAACCACACAACACTAAATTCCACAATGGCCATACCACTGGGCTCAGACAACCAGCAAAGCCTTTCAATAAAACCCAATTATAAGCCTTCCTCCAGAAATGCACTTTAAATACACCTCTCCACCCAGAGGGGAGCACAGAAAAGAGTGCTCTGAGGCTTAATGGAACTTACCAGAGCCTTCGGAAGACTCTCGCTTCATGTTATAAAATAAATAAACAACAATATTGTCTTCGAATCCAAACTTATTACTTGTCCTTTTCCGGGAAATGAAGTTCAATATCCCAAAACCTCCTTGAATGACAGCAATATCCAGTCAATGTGGAGTTACTAGGGCGGCCCCGCCCCCCGCCACAGGCAAGAGTTGAGGTATGGAGCTGGAGCAGTGGCAGCCAAGGAGCCTTCTGTTCTATTTGCACATCATTAGGGCCAAGTTTTAGAAGTCAGAAAGATGATCATTATCTCCCGCCCTTTGTTTAACACCCTCTCTTACTGCTGCACAAGTTCCCCCATGAGAATACCTTTTAGAAAAAGAGACAGTAATATCCTCCAGGACTGCCTAACACTGCACAAATTAAGGACGGCTGGAAATCTAACAGTAATGAGCAGATTTACCCCACTGAAGAAAGAGTTTAAAACACAAGAGCCCATAACAAGGACAAAGTGGCCGGAGTGTTTGACTGTTAAGTATAATATCCTGAAAGTAGCCACATCGATTCTCTCCTGCTCCGACACCTACAGATTTGAAATGTCAGGATGGGAGTGTGACTGCTCAAACGATCTTGCTCCTAGAGAACTGGAGAACAGCAGAAGCAGCTTCACTTGCCAGCATGGCAAGATCAAATACTGAAAACCATTCCTTGCTCGTGCTTGGAATTAATTTCACACGTCAATATTGCCAGCATGCTCTTATTGGCCTCATGGTGTGGCGTAATGTCGCTGCATGTCAATGCAGAAGAATCAATTAGCCCTGGCTTTTATTGAAGCTTTTCCAAGATTCAATCAATACGTCAATGTCAAGAAGCCGGGCTCAGAACAGTAATTAAAAAGTGAGGGCCATCCCCTCCCACCTGTAAGTGTATGCATGTGTGTGAGTTAGTGCACGTCTCTGCGTATCTAGTATGAACAGACAGATCACACCATGGCTAAAAGGATTACATTATCATACAGACCTCAAGTGACAATGATGGAAATTAGCCATAGAATGTGTAGAATTGCATGTTATCTTTAAAAGCGACTATATTTTACATTACATCTAGTATTTAATTTTTTTTCCTGGGATCCATTTTTAATGAATGTATGGTCTGCATCAAAAACAGTCATAAATCATTTTTACATTACCAATCACCCTCTCTGGTGTCTCAAACAACTCAAATTAGTTGGGGGCCACAAGCCAGGTGTCTAGAAATACATAGTTTAATAGATATTTCAGTGTTCAATTAAATCAAATAAACTTACATTTAACAGCAGAATTATAGAAGGCTTTTAATGTGACGGCATCAGTGTTCCTGTTGAACGCAAATGAAGTTATTGTGAGTGACGTGCAGGCAAAGGAGGGCAGTTAATATGCGTTCTTGGTGTAGTTTGATAATTTCATTAATTTCTTAATTCTGACATGCTGTATCTGCTGCTATGTCATGAATGAATCCACAAAGGCAGATTTAACTATTGGTCTAAATTAGAATAATAGCTAATATAATTATAGCTAAATTGCAACTATGCTCGCTTAGTGTGCAGCGCTCATGCTGTATCAGGTTTTCGTTTGAATTGTTTCCCTTGCATTCAGTGCTCTTTTTCTTTTAACATTGTGGCATCAGCCCATGATGATTTAATATGGCTTATGTTGGGTAACCAGTCATAGGGTCTGGTGGGTGATGCAAAGCTATGCATCATATGTAAAAATAAATAAATAATTATTTGCTAGCGAGATTTAAATGATAATCGTAATTCCGTAACAGGCCCTATGAAGCTATCTTGCAGGCTAGCTGTGGCCCGCAAGCCGGTAGTTTGAGAACCCTGCCTCAGAATTTAAAAGGCTGTTTTTGTTACTGTGCATTTAAGACTGATATATATATAGGCAAATAACCTCTTTTTGACTGGCTACCCTGTATTGTGCCATATAACTTGTGAATGGGTGGGGTTCGCCTGTTTTAGGGCAGTAGGGCAGATATATGTATTGGTTTTTGTGACAATTCTCAATGGGCTGTTTTTGCACCATATCAGGCCTGTATATACTGGGGAGTGAATGGTACATTTTGAAACTTTAACGAAGCTTACACACAGCATCAAACTTATTTCAAAAAAGTGAGGACAATTTTTCCATGATGGACGCTTTAAAACAAAGCAGTCCCTGGAGGACAACAATATGCTAAATATCAAGGATACAGCACTGCTATGCAGGACAGACAAGTACCGCAGAACACTTGGGACCTTGTAAACTAAAAAAAAATCCCCCTGTGGGAGCAGGCTTACAAAAAGCCATTGAAAATGCAAGTCTGTCCTCACCACAAAAATGCATTTCAAATGCCTAGGTCACAAAAGCAGATTTCAGTGCATCAGCACAATTTGTAATGGATTTCAAATAAGCCCTTGCAAAAAGCAAGAGCAAGAGCCTGGTCCTCACGACGACAAGAAAGACTTACAGCTTTGTGAATTGCCTGGGAAGAGAGAAAAAACAACTTGAAAGCTTTCTGTCTCAACCATTTATTACACTTTTCTTTGACACCAGCACAAAGAGACCTTTAGGGTAACTCGGGAGAGGGGACGAGAGGAGACATGCTGTCTTGCCGTGCTCTGTCCTCACTGTCCCTCCACGACCAGAGCTCAGATATGTGATGCTGTGAAAAAAGCTGGGGGTTGAGCGACAGCAGCTGCTGCCCAGCTGAAAGTGTAATTGAAACCAACATGTGGCAGGATGAGAGAGGGATGGATTAGCATTTTTTTTTTCTTGCCAGATGACAAGCTACAATGTTTGTGAAGAGTCAGAGAAAGAGAGAGAAAACTAAAAATTTAGAGACAGCATTAAATGACTATGAATGCATCATTTACAACATAAGATTATGCTCATTGTTCTAAATAAGGTCAAATGCACTGGTCACTGACCTGATTCAGTTATGCATGTCTGTCCGGCAGCCTTTCTTATTGGCAAACTGAATTTGACAGATCAATAGGGCTAAATGTTGGATCAACCATCATACACAACAACACACATTCACGTTTGGGAAAATCAATATCATCGATTTCCCAAAGCATTCTTAAAACAAATTAACAGGTATTTAAAGGGATTTTTGCAGCACGGAGACTAAAATGACAAATGCTCTGCGGGCGCACTCAGGCTAACTAATCGAGAGAGAAAGCGTTTATATGACTTTTGAAGAGAACGGCTAAACAAAGCCCGTCTAACGGTATATGACCACGCTATTGTGAAGAGGGAATACAGAAATGAACTTGAGCCACTTCTAGTTATGCGATCAGCTCAGCGCTATCCAGGTGAAAGTGGGTGTCCGTGTCGTGGTGAAAAAGAGCTAACAGTGTGAAATGAGCTGCAGCTGTGTCTCGGGCTGATGGAGTGTTAGTGGAGGGCGAGAGAGAAGCGAACATCTTCAAAGTCTCATTCTCGGCGCTCCAGTACAATATCATGCATGAGTGCGCGCCTCGGCTGCGGTTTATGCCCCTCTATTCGGTCAGAAAATAGCTGAGCTTACCTTGGGTCGCAGCAAACAAACAGATGCAGGAGGAGGCTGGAGAAGAACGATGCGAGGCTTGGACACGAGGACATGAGCGCGCGGGCGGGAGTTTGATTAAAGCTCGCTCACTGATACAAGTAATGAACGCGCGTTTAACGGCTCTCAACGACTCGGACGCGAGCGTGAGCGCACGTGGACAAAAGACGATGTGAATGAATGAACAGAAGGTGACAGTCAGAGACGTGCAGTCCGAGGTCCAGCGCGCGCAGGTCCGCGGTACTGTAAACTGGGTAAAGTCCTGAAAGCATGAGAGGGACGCTTTCAATTTCAACACAGCCGAGTTTCATCGCCAATAAAAAAGAGAGGCCGAGGCAGAGAAAGAGAGAGAGAGAGAGAGAGAGAGAGAGAGAGAGAGAGAGATTGCCTCTCAGAGCTCACAGGTCCAAGCTTATCCTATACAGGCGGGCTGTGTAAATACTCACAGGCGCTTAAGTACACCGCAGCGAGTCGGCCACCAGAAACACAGAAATGTAGTTTTAGTCACCAAAGCCGCACAAAAGAGGGAGAAAAAAGAGAAATAATTCGCTCACCAGACTGCCCAGCAGCATCACCACATCCCGCCGGCTGCTCTGCTGCTGCTCTGGTGTGTGTGTAGATTCAAGTCTCAGAGCGTGTGTATGTGTGTGTTGGCGTTCAGCGTGTCGGCTCGGAGCACAGCAGTCCGCTCGAGGAATCATGATGGCACGGGCTAAGCCAATCCGAGCTCTCCTTAACCTTATTACAGCCAATCCGGTGCTGCGGAACATGGCTACTTTGCATAGCAAGGTAGATTGACGTTGTGAAGTAATTCGTAGAAACTTATAGGAGCCGATTCCTGTCAGAAGTGTGAGATAGTCACCATGAAACGTTAGAAGTTGGAAATAGTAGTGTAAGATGGACGTACGAACAAAAGAAAGAAACCCACTACCGCTGAAGAACGAAGGAACGAGTCACGCTATTAAATCACGGCTAGGCGAACCTGTAGCTGCGCTAATTGCTGTGCCATTCAGAAGCTGCGAAAACTCACATTCATTCACTCACTGCCTCACTGTGCCTGCAGGTGTGCACTCGATACTCAGGCCGAGCGGAGAGTGCTCCAGAGGTCTGCAGGGTTAACGCCAGACTAATCTAATTAGGAAAGATGGACTAATCTATAACAGTGTGCAGTCTAATGCTAGCAAGGTTGCTCCCTTCATTCAGCTAACGGCTACCTAAAAGGAGGGAAGGAAGACAGGCTAGCTGTGGTCATGTATTCACAGACAGGCTTAATATAAAATGGTACAGAGGACGTTTCAAGAATAAGCTGCCTGATTGTGCTTAGGTAGTTGGAGCTCATCCACCAGCGAGTGGAATTAATGCTCTTAGTCACCTTCTTTATTCATCCGAAGTAGATGGGACAAGTGGATTATAAGTGTGGTGCCTTAAAGGAACATGCTTAAGTATATTCTTTGAGAATTCTGCACAGCTATTGAAACCCTACAGGTGAAACTGTATTTTTTTAAACTACTTTTATGAATCTATAAGCTGATTCTCTTCTCTTTCCTTACTATCCATTGTTGGACTAATGAAACCACATTAGAATCCCTTTCGCCTGAAGGACTTGGCCACAACTGCCATTGGCACAAAGTAATCTGACAAAAGCGTGTTTTCATAAGTTCCCTATCCGCCTTGTCTCAGGGCTACAAACAGCAAACCACCTTCATCAAGCATGCCAGCCAAGTGGGGACCATCTCTCTATTTGACAGCCTCTTTGTGGAAGATGGGTTTTGGCTCAAAGATTGCGCTCTTGGAGAGCATATGAAAGAATAAAGACACTTCATATTTTCCTGAGATGGAAGATTATCGAACATGCACTGCATTCAGAGAGAAACCAATGAATTGTAATGGAGAAGGCAGTATTGGTACGTCTGAAACAGAAATAGGTTGGCTTCCCTCACACCTGCCCTTTTTCTCCTGAATCTGGACAAGTAAGCCAGCCCCTGTAGAGGCACACACCCAGAGGATTGTAGAAGCAGGAGCTAATGAAAGAGTGATTAAGGTAGGCTTGAGAACAAAAACACATTTAATTGAGATAAATGATGCAGAGGTCAAACTTGGCATGCGGCTGACTTTAATAGTACATGAAAATGCCAGCATTGGAAATCTAGTGGACCACCTGCAGAGAAATGTGCATCTTGTGCATGTGCATCTAGCAGCAAGAAAGTTATTTTTGGTTGATGCTAATATCTGTAAATCTATGATAATGTGTTATATGGATTAAATATAGATTGTTTTTATTCGCCTTTAGGTCCTGCTGGGTTGTTAAATGTTTTTTTAATTATCTTTGAAACGGGCTGTTACAGTGTTACTGTGCCCATTTTGTGAAATACTACATAAAGTATTTAACGGCTATTTTTCCAATTAAAAATGAAGCCGCAAACAAGGACTTGTAAAGTAGATTGTCACTGTTTCCTTTTTAGACAAAGCAGAGGTCATTATTTACACTGGCTTCCCTGTTAAATTACACCTTGTCTACAAGTCTTTTAATATGCATATCTTGCTGATAAATTGAAGCATTATAGCCTATCCAGTAGTGCTGTACGTTATTGAAATAAAATGTGATGTGCATCAAAGCTGTTGGATATCACGATGATGATATGAGAATGGATAAATTATTTTGAAAATAGTCTGCCTATGAATAGTTGTGGCATAAGGACAGGCCTTTTTTCAGCTGTGAAAACAGAAATCTAACTAACCCTCTCCTTTAAGCAAATAGAAAAATACAAAATTACAAAGCACCATCACTGTTGTGCAAAATAAAAACAAATGTAATACTTATATCAAAACTGCAAGCACTTTTTTGTGCAATGAAAGACTAAGAAAGGTTTTGTTCTATAAATGCTACAAAAACAAACATATTATTTTATATTTTTATAATTATTTTTATTTATTCATTTATTTATTAATTTATTATTATTTAGTTATTAAATACATCTGTTGTTACAGTAACTGCTGAGATAGGATCCAGCACCCCCCCGCAACCCAGAAGTATAAGTGGTTTGGAAAATGTGTGTGTGTTGGTACAGTAGCCACTACTGCCTCGCACACTTAAAACACAATACTGAGTGTGAGAACAATCCAAATGTTTGATGTGTATTTATAGGCTTGTAGCTCAGGATGGAGTAGTATTTGAGCCATGTACATGCATGTTTTGTAGTTGGCTGTGTAGCCGAATGGTTAAGTTACTTATCTCCCACATGGGAGAGCAGGGTTCAGTTTCAGTGTAGAGAAGCACTAGGCATTAGGCTTCCAAAGGTTTGTGCCTAAAATGTAATGATGTCTCTGTGGTGCTGGTGTATGAAGTAATTTGATCTGTCATCATTGCTGTAATGATATGTTTATCGCAATAATGATAAAATTATGTTTTATTGTGCAGCCGTACTATCCAGATCCCTTTGCCCAGCTTAGGCTGGATCACAGCTCAGTTGGTGGAAGATTAGTTTCTTATATAGCTTCTAAACTCTACAGTACCATTCCAGAGAATATTAGAAATGCAAACTCTAAAGTGTTTTTAAATCCACAAATAAATCAAAATAAAAACATATTTCTTTAGACTAGTATATGTCTAGAAGTAATGAGGCTCATTTTCTACTATTTGTAATTGTGCTGTTATTTTCATTCATTTTTATCTTTCCTATGTTTTACTTACTGTCAGGCACCCAAAAGAAACATGTACCTCCAAAATGATAAATTTACAGAAGATGCGGTTGTATTTGGAATGCTAATAAAAACAGAAGATAGTGATTAGTAAATTGCTTGACCTGTATTAAATTGACAACAGTACAAAACAGGATATTTGATGTTTTACCTTACGGACACTCAGTCTAACACCCGCACTCTCTGATACACTGCTATGCTATACTAAAACATACAGAATGTGGCTTTTTTGTGTTGTCATGTTGAATTAAGCATGTGTCCCTTAAAAAAAACATGGTGTCTAAAAGTGAGCATATGTTACTTCAAATTGTGTTCAGGGTTAATGGTGCCTCAGAGAACATGATGTCAAATTACCAGCCTTGACCCATCCTCACTCATAAATGCCTTTTCTGGATGCTCCTTTTATATCCAAGGATAACTGCATCACCTGTTTAAGATGTTTTTTTTTTTTAACATTTTACAGTGTTTCTAGTCTTAAATTGCCCTTGTTCCAACTTTCTCGAAACTTGTTGCAGGCATCAAATATTTCAGAATGACCACATATTTACAAAAAACACTTTACTGTAGGGTGCTGTTCATAGGGCTACAAGACATAACACCTACATAAGCTTACAGTGACAACTGACATAACCCTACATAAATGTTTGTAAATGCTTGTTACAATAGGCATCATCTGCCATAAAGGCTACTTTAGCTAACTCTGATCAAAATTGGTAAATTTACCATTTATAGTGAATGACACCTATCGAAATAAGCATTAAACATTTATGCAGGGTTTCGTCAGTTGTAATGACAACCGTATGTAGGTGTTATGTAGCCTTTTGAATGGTACCCTACAATGAAGTTGATATGGTAAAACAGTAATTATCTTGTCTTTGTATTGTTTTTGTTCAAATATAGGTCAAAGTTGATTTTTAAGTCACTGCTTTCTGTCCCAACATTTTGGAATTCTGTTTATACATTTTGGTTTATACAGTTATATTGTTTTGTAAACCACTTAGAGATTACATAACTGAAATAAAAAGCATTCTATAACTAAAGATTATGTATTATTATTATTAGTAGTAGTAGTAGTAGTAGTAGTATTTGTTGTTGTTGTTTTTTGTGCCCAATAATATAACTCACTTACATATTACTTATTACATATTACCTATTACTGTCACTTTATGAAAATTTTTTACATGTACCACTTCATGGACAGTTTTTCTTCTTCGTTTGGTGTTTTATGGTTGCCATAGATACACTGCTATAGATACACTGTCAGTGCACATGTGCATACTTATTTAAGCATATTTATTTATAACTCTATAATTAGTACAACACTGCTATTTTTTTGTAGTCCTTTCTCCTTCCATTACTTTCAGTATTAATGTTAACTCCAGTCCTATACATTTGTCCTTGCACACATGCACATTTATTCATATTGCATTATATTAATACTGAAATTGCATATATTCTTATTTAACCTGATGATTAGTACTTTTAAGTAGATTTCTGTATGTATAGACATCTCTATACTGTCCTCTTCCCTGTGTATATTTTGTGTTGTGCAGCTATAGAGAGAAATTACCTGGCCTTACAAACATTTCAATGTATGTACAATATGCCAGTATGTCCTTGGCATATTGAACCTAGAATAAATAAAACTTTGACTTGACCTGAATAGTACAAAGCTTTGTACGTGTCAAGAAAATCTTTCATGTAGTTAACATTTATGCCATTTGACCCCCGCTGAATCCTCATATATAATCTGTAGAAGACCTAAACTGCCCTCATGAGGCTTGAAGTATCTGCCACAGCACTGATGTTCACTCAGGTGATTTGTGAATAGGTTGCTGGAGGGATTCATTCACAGTTTCAAAAGGAATTCTGGAATTCAATACTTCATGCCCTGTCCACCAACACACTGGTTCCCCAAGGCCAGTCTGTAGAAAGAGGTATTGATTTAAACCAATGTTAGCTGCTTACTTAAAGCACTTCAAGTTGAAATTCTCTATGTGTAACACTGAATGAGTTCAACCAAACATCTAAAATGCAAAAAAAGTGAAGTTGCAAATGCAAAGACACTGGAGCTAATATCCCCTGTTTAACTATTACATCTATCACCACTGCTTCATGTACTGTATCATTAATGAGCACTGAATGGGTTTATGCAACTAGATATCAAAATGCATAGATGATGACACTGAATATGGTAATGATTACATGGAGTTGTGTTATTTGCATAAAGTAAATGAACAATGATTTGAAATATGAGCAGCTTTGTATACATATTTGACTCGGGATCTTTAGAGTAATACTTTGGTTTGTCTTAAACAAGAGTGAGACAATCAAAGTATAATGTTCCTGTTATGATCTGTTAAGATCTGTGTAACTTAGTTACAAAACTAAGTTATTATTATTGATTATTGAGTATTATTGATATTGAATGCTTGTTACTTGTACTCTTACCTTTGATAACTACCCATGCTTTCACATTAGCACAGCTTCTCTGTACTTTTTCCACTCCTGAGATAAACTTGTTTCGACATCAGCATTTCTGAACAATTTACTGACTGACTGGGGACGTAATGCATCTTCACAAACCTCATATAAAAAACTGAAGCAATTAATACAGCATAGACACTGAATGTAAGAGTGTTTATTTGTCAACCAATAAATTAGCAAGACATAACTGAACCAGCCTGACCTGAATAAAGGATCAGGAACTCTATTGTACAAATCTTAGAAGACTACTCTAAAAACATTATGTCCATTGCACAATATTTTCTGTTTAGATCAGGACACAAATGCCCAAAACAATGTTAATACCAATTAGAAATGAACTATACATATGATCAGTTTAATCCTTCTCTAGACTGCACTCCAGGTGCTTGCAAAGGCAAAGGTAAAAATGATAGGCAGAAAGATCCAGGATAAAATATCAAATAAAGAATACAAAAATACATGAAGACAAATCTGAAATGTTTTCCTAAACTGGTGTTTCTGTTGTGCTCTCTCTATGAACACTGTGAAATGTAAAAAATTGTTACAGAAAATCAATTTTTACCAAGAAATAACAGTGAACCGTTAAGATTAATTCTCATATTGGACTGAAGTATGTACTTTAGCTCTCTGAATGAAAATGAAATAGCCTAAACAAGCCCTTGGATAGACCTTTAAATATGGCATCTTGTTATCAAATGTAATTTTCCACTAACCCTTCACCTGATCAAGCAAGTCATTTTAATTTTCCTCAGATTGCTTGCAAGTTGAATCTAATAGTTTGCATTCTAGATTAAGATATTATCACTTGCTTGTTGTCTCCATCCTACATGGTCTTTCACATTATCTCACATCTTGCTACATTCTGTTTCCTTTGCAGTACAATCACTTAGCACACAAACCCCCAGCACCTGCTTTGCCATCTGTCTTTTTCCATAATCCTCATCCATAGTTTCCTTCCATGTCCGTATCCGTTGTCTTTCACTTATTACTTATCAGAATCTCCAAAGAGAAGATTATCGCTTTGCTGCACTATTCATCATCATAATCTGTTTCCCTTTAGTATTTTCAAGTACTTTACAGTTCCTCAAGTCATCTTGACATCCACTGCAGATGTTCACATACACTGCATGTCCAAAAGTTTAAAGTTCTGAAATCAAGGCTATTCAAAAGGAGGTTGTTCCCCTTTGCTGCAGTAACAGCCTCTACTCTTCTGAAAAGGCTTTACACTAGATGTTGGAACATTGCTGTGAAGATTTTATGGCACTGAACCACAAGAACAGAGTTCCTCCACTTCACAACCCAATACTGGACAGCTTTAGGCTTCTCTAGCCAATGCTTGGCATTGAGCATGGTGACCTTAAGCTTATCTGCGGCTGCTCCAGAGAGTTTCATTTCTATCGCCAGGGCTTTTCTTTGGAGATCATGCAAGCCGTGTGTGCACAATTGAACGCCTGTGTCAGCAATGGGTGTGCCTTTAATAGCTGGATTCACTAATTAGAAAGGGTGTCTGGACACTTTTGGACATACAGTGTATGAGATGTCTCTGTGCCCCAAGCACCCGGGGGGGCTTTACTGTCTTAGTCAAGTGTGGTCCTCTGATATATTTTCCGTCGCTGGTGCTTTGGAGACTTTGAAGATTCACTCTTGGGAGGCCAAACTGGTTTTACTAATTGTATATCCTGGTCCATGGTAAAGGGTTTCTTTGGGGAGTCAGTTTGAGGGGGCCACACTAAAGAAACTTTATTTGGGTTTTTGGGTGTTTGATCAGTTTTTTCATTTAATTTAGATACTTCTTTTTCAAACATGTCTGATACAGAACTGACGCTGCTTTGTGAAAGAGAATATCTCCAGTCAAGTCCTTCAGCATTCCTTAAATTCCTGGCATTCAGTAAATCTTTGTGAGATCCTTGTCCAAATCCTTCCCCAAAATTTCCTTTAGATTTGAAGAGCTGTTTATAATGGGGTGAGCAGTATAGGTGTCCGTGGAGAGAGACATAGTTTCCAAGGCTGTTGGATAAATGGCTTGATTATTTGAAAGACAAAACATATTCACATATTTGACCACAGCTCTCAAATGTCATCCTGCATATCACTTCTAATCATTTATAAGACAGCTATTTAAGTATCTATTGCAAAATATCTGTGTAGGGCCACACAATTTTAATGTTCCTCAAAGTAAATGTAACCTACGGGCTTGCTGAAGACACCACGTTTGGAGAGAACAATTAGTTAAAGTGTTACAACACATTTGTAATGTATATGAATTGTTATTATGTAAATGCATAGATGCATATTTCAACTATTTACTAATTCATATGGTTGTTTCACATTCTAAATTGTAAACATAACATGACATACCTTAATTTATTGTTGCAGTGTTCACAGGAGAAACAGGATTTATGGAACTTCTTTTTGTCTGCTATCAGGCCTTCCATGGGGTACACTCTCTTCCGACACGCTGTGCACATCTCCGACTTTGGAACTCGAATCTGACAAAAGAAAGACAGGAATTCAATTCTACACAATTCAGTTTACTTTCTTTGTGATTCATGATATACAGTACTGTGGAAAAGGTTTAGGCACCTGAGAAAATTAAGTTTTAAAACATGTTTCACTGGCAGTAAATGCTTATTTGCACAGAAGACCACTAATATTAGAATACATACAAATAATGTTAATACAGTAAGAAGTGATTTTATGTATGTCAATGTGTTTAACCATTTTCAAACCTCTCCTTGTGGCAGCCCAGTATTAATTGTGGTTGTCATTTAACACCTTATTTGGCCCAATGAATCCATCATTATGTTTAATCAAGTGTTCTGTTGTTGGAATTGAATAAATCTGAGATAGCTTTCTTGAGAAGAAATCTGGAGTTAAACTTTGCTCCCCAAACTAGTTCACAAGATATCTTATTACATTTTACTGTATTTATTTTTGTTTGTATTTATTCTAATGATGAATGGTGTTTATACAAATAAAACACCCTTAATGCTAAGATAAATGGTTTAAAACAATGTGCTTAGGTGCCTAAGATTTTTGCACAGTACTTCAACTTCACAAAGCCTTAGGCATCCATAATGTGCTGAATAGTTTGGAAATAATTTAAATAACATACACCTTAAGCAATTTAAAGCCATGACACAAAATATGTGTACAAATGTGTTTGTGAAGTATTTGGAATTTATGCCCATATAGGAAAAAAATCTTACAGTATATAAGATGAGTTTACTTAAAATGATATGTCAAGACAAAATCTTAAAAAGCCCATATCTTGGATTTTATTTTTTTCCCTTTTTCCCTTGAGGTCCACATATAATGTTTATGTGGTTTTATGTTGCAAAAATAGCCATAGTTCAATTTTACCTGACCTTTTTCCAACCCCTCTTTATCCCCCGAAATGAAGGTGGGGCTAACCTGCTGCGGACTGATTAGGCAGATATTTGTAAATATGTATTGTTTTTTGTCACATCACAGAAACAATGTGTTTTGCAGCTTAGTTGCCATATATGGGGAGTGAATGATATGATTTAAAACTTTTACAATGTTTACATACTGCATCAAAGTTGGGGGAAACTCCATTTCCATGATATGGGTCCTTCAAACTTTATAAAGTGATAATTTTATATAATGTGCTGCTCTTCATTCATTAATTTATTCATTCTTCACTGGAACAACAGATCATGCAATTATCACAATACAACAAAAACAATATGCTGTCTAAAAAGCTGTTCTGTTGCATGCAAACTGAGTATTAGTCTCATTTTCAAAACACTGAAATAAGTAGTTGCTAGATGTTATTTTTTTCTGAGTGTACTCCCACCAGGAAATCATGCAAAGGGGACGGAGGTCATTCAAAGGGTCACTTAATATTAATACTCCGGGTAAATGAAATGTTATGCTAATGTATTTCACAGTTACAAATTGCCACATGATTTCAGTTTCCTGTATCTGCCTTTAAGTCAGAACACACAAACACACATAAAACAAAAATACCATGTTTCATTGAAACCAATGCACCATATCCAATCTAGGCATGCGAGGACACACTGTGAAAAGTTTGTTTACTGGCAATCACAAAAATATGCAGTTTAAGGCGCATAAGGACACACACGCAATATGAATAGGTTTAGCCACTGTTGTCTGGTAGAGAAAGCATTTGCTCTGCTTCGGCTTACAGTTAGTTTCCAATCCCATCATACAGTGAAAGCATGTTTACCAGTCTCAGCAAGTTCCTTTTGGTTTAACAGCCACTTAGGTTCTCTCACCTGAGACGCTGTAGCCCAGGCTTTTGAACACACTCTCACTTTCAGTCCACGTCTTGTGGAAATTCTTCAGCAGTTCTTCAGCAGAGGCCTCAGGTGATACCGTCGCCTCTGGGGTCTTTTTCTTCACAGCGTCGGCATAAGAGAATGGAGCAGGTTGTGTGAAAATGCTCTCTGAATGCCTAGATATGGTTGTGGTGCTTCTTGTTCCACTTATCTCTGTGCCAAATTCATCAACAGTGGAGAAATGCTCTCTGATGGTTTGTGTCTCTGAAAAGCCTGATGGGTCGACCGACTTCTCCAGTTTTACTTCTTTGCGCAGAGGCAGAGGGGAGGTCTGCTGGGAGCTTGCCTGAGATGCGTGTTGAGGCTCGCGCTTTGAACCTTCAGATGCAATTTCACTCACTCTTGACGCCTGCTCCTCCTGTTTGTTTTTTTGTTCTTTGATAGAGGAACTTTGCTCACCCATTTCAAAAACATTTTTAATAACCTTGATGTTGAAAGCCGCAGTATCCTCTTGTTGACTTGCTTTCTTCTCTGCGTCTGGCTCTGGGTCTTGTGTTTTACTGCCAGGCCTTTCTGGGATGTCAGTAGACTCTTTCCCACCTACCTTTTTCTCTTGTGTCTCAAAATTGTTGACCAGTCCAGGCAAGTCAACCTTGGGCAGATTCCTTTTTTCTTTCTCTGGCACTTCAGTCTCAGCTTCCTCTGTGGATAGACCTAAATGCTCAAGGATATCAATGGGATGTTTTTCTACGAATGTTTTATTTACCTCAACTTTTTGAGCCTCCTCAAAGAACCCTCTCTCCTCTCTAACTGATGCTGTCACCACTTCTGACACAACTACTCCTGAAGATTCTGTGTCTTTATACTCCTCCAGAACCTTTGAGTCCACAGAAGGCTTTGAATCAATTTTGATCTGTCGATGAAATAAGGCTGGAGTTTCCACAATTTCAGACTTCTTACTGGCAACCAGCACAGGATGAGGCATGGGATCAGGTGAGGATCCACGTGAGAGTTTAGCTGTGGCTTCTCTGAGCCTTGTCAGACTGTCAGCTCTGGCCAGAGTGGGTGATGGAGAGGCTCTGCTTAAGCGAGATGTGGGTGTTTCGGATCTGCGTGGTGGAGGAGTAGGTGGCTTTGGTGGAGGTGATGGCGCTACTCTCTGTGGTGAGTCAGTTCTTCTTGTAGACTCAATTGTGATGAATGTGGGAGAGGGGGAGCGCTTTCTTATCAAAGGCGATGGCGCTCTGAGTTCAGGAGGTTTAATGCTCTTCTCCTGCTGTTTGCGGCTTTTGTGAGTGGCTTTTTTCTCCTCTACTGCTTTCTTTTGCGTTTCAACCTTTTTAGAGCCAATGGTGATCTTTGAAATCCTTTGTGTAGCTCTGCCTGAAACCAATTTTTCAGATGTAGCCTCACATTCATGCTTTTCGATAGCAGCATTTCCTTCTAAGTGCATTAGTTTTGCTTCAACAAGATTTTGCACATGAGTAACAATCTCTTTGAGTTTCTGCATGTTATGCTCATCTGCTGCTTCTTCCAAATCATGGCTTTCCTCTGGCTCAATAAGCCACTCTGGGATTTCACTGAGTAAAGTCTTCACACACTTGGAGTCCATTTTTTCTTCAGCTTCCAGCAACTCTGTAATACGAGACAGCAACTTCTGAGCTTCTGCACATCTTTGTGATGTCTCTGTGCTCTCTGCTGAGGTCTTGGCAGGCTCCCTTTGTGCTGGCTTCTCTGACACTTTTATTGGAACATTTCTGCTTTTGTCTTTTGATTTGTCAAGAATCTGCTGGCTGCCCTCTTCCTCTTCCTTTTTAGGGGGAGCCTTGACCTGCTTTTGAGATTTCACAGCTGCACCCTGTTGCTGCAAACTCTGCTGGACTTCACTCTCAATGATGACCTCTTTGAGGACCTCAGTGTGCTCCCCCTGAATTGTTTTGTGTGCCTGCACCACAGTGATCTCCTCCTTTTTATGATTAGATGTTAAGACTGGACGTTTTGCCACTGAGGGGGAAACAGGTGCAGCAGTAACGGTATTACTTTGTGTTGCACCATGAGCTTGATGAACTGCTTCTTTATCTTTCTTAGGTTTAGCTCTCCTCTTCTTCTTTGGTGTGGCAGGGGTCTCCTCAGCCTTTTGCTTGGTCTGTCTTTCCACCTTATTCTCTGTCTCACTGAGTTTTCTTTCTTTGCTTTCTTTCACCTGGACATCCTCCTGTGTGACTTTCATACCTTGAGCTTGATCTGCTGGCTTTTTTTCTGGGCCCTCATCTTTGCTGCTCTTGCTGCCTTTCTTTCTGTCAGATTTCTGATTTTTTGGCTCAGATTCTGTATTTTTACTGTCTGTGTTCACCTTTGCTGATTTGGCCTGATCAGGGGAACTTTTTCTTTGGCCTTTGGTTGCAGAGATATCAATTTTCTTACTTTCCTCTGTCTTAGTTTTTTCAGACGTTTGAATATTTGTGTGTTTCCCGACGGCATCCGCCTCACTGTTCACAGAAACATTTTCAGATACAATTTGCTTATCTTCTGCTTCACTGACGCACTGTTTCGTCGGTACCTTGGCAGAATCCTGTGCAGTACTGCTAACAACCATTTGCGACTGTGTAACAGAGGTAGAGGTCACCTGTTGAATACTGGTTGTCATGGACCGGTACTTTTTCTTCTTTTTAGATGAGGTGGATGTGGTCTGCTGCTGAACTGAAGTGGCTTGGGATGTCTGATTAGAGATAATGGGCTGTTTAGCTGGGGAAATAATGGCAGATTCAGAAGGAGATTTCTCATTTGTGGTGGAGATCAAAGACTTGCTTGGGGGAACATCTGAGAGAGTGGCATGCTTGCATGAATCATATGATTCTGTGTCTGATTTGGCTTTGGTCACAGTTTTTTCAGCTTTCTCTTGAGCGAAATCAAATGATATGCCCTGCACAGATTGTGCTGTGCTCGTGCCTTCTGAGGAAAGTATTTCAAGTGCTGAGCTGACTGACTCATGCATGTGAATTTCAAAAGCCGGGGAGTTGGGTGGTGTGCAGCTCTCCCCCCTCTGCTGTCTGTATTTCTGCTCTGATTTTATTAATGGAGTTTTGAATTTACTTATTGGGGATTTGCTTGGTGGTGGAGAGGCTGGTGGGGTCAAACTTATGGGAAGAACATCCTTCTTAGGAGGGCGTGGAGACTCGGGTGGCTGCACTGAAACGGTGGACTGGATCTCGGATGAGATCACAGTGGATGAGACTGATGAAACGGTATTTTGTGTCTGTGCTTTGCTGATTTTCTCCTCTGTATCACGGCTTGTAGTCACTTGTGCAGTCGTTTGGGCCTGCATATCCAGCTTGTTAAACTGCACAGCTGGCTCTAGCTTTGGCACTTTACACAGAGCAGGGGCTTTGACCGGTTTAACTGTTAATTTGGTAGGTTTGGCTGGTATTGTGTTGGGAATGAGGTCTAGCTCCTGCTGAGAGGGAGGAGGGGGAAGAAACTCTTGTTCCGTTTCACAGGCAGGAGGAGGAGTAGGTGGAGGAGGTAAATGATCAAGATCTGATTTCACTGGGTCACTGAGAGGTGGAGGTGGAGGAGTGGGTGGAGGAGGAAGGTCATTATCACCTCTGATGAGAGGAGGAGGGGTAGAGAAGAAAAGGGTGTCATAATCTGGAGGAGGAGAGGGAGGGAGGGGGAAGTCAGACTCTGGCAATGGAGGAGTGTTTGGTGGGGGTGGTACGCAAACCTCCTGCTGTCTGTCTTTGGTTTTATCTAATCTGATTATGCCTTTGCTGTTTGTTTTGAGGTTGCGGAATTCTGTTTTTAAAGTTTTAACCCCGTGGGTCTGAACTATTGTTTTGTGTTCTACCACGGTGGTCTTTGACGCCTGTGTGTTTGTTGTGATTTGAGCCGTAAGCATGTTTTTCTCTTCTCCGCTTTGCATTGATTTAGTGGTTACAAGCTTCTGTACATTCCTCTGTGACTCGCTGCCTTTGGTGAGATTTTTCACTGCGGTGGCAGGTCTCTGTGTCTGGATCTCTTGCTGCGAGGGAGATGGGGTTTTACCTTTGGGGACCTTAACCTTTCTTATCGGTTCTCTCCTGGGGATCTTTGGGCTTGCTCGCTGTGCTGTTTCTAGCAGGCATTTTATTGTTCCTTTAACATCCCCTTTTATCACCTCCTCTTTCTCTGACTGAACCTGTTCTTGTGTGTCATACAGTGCTTTTATTGACAGCTTCACATCGCCCTCTGTGCTGGGTCTGCGTTGCATTCTGGGAGATGAGGAAGGTTCCAGTAAGAGCTGAATTGTTCCTTTGACATCTCCCTGGACTCCGATCTCTTGCTGGTAAACCTTTTTCTCATTAGAAGCCTCTTGCAGACTCTGCAAAGCTGTATGAATGTTTCCCTTTACAATCTCTTCTTTCTCCACCTCTCTCACTGCTTGCTTGGCTTCCTCTAGAGATTTTAATGTACCTTTGATGTCACCTGGAACTAAATCTTCAATAACAATATCAACTTTGGTGGTAGCTGAGTCTTTCAGTGATTTTAGTGCTCCTTTGATGTCACCAGGGACTATTTCAGGCTTTTCCACCTCTTTAGGCTGCTTTTGGGCATCCTCAAGAGATTTGAGGGCAGTAGGGATGTCACCTTTAACAATCTCCTCTTTCTCTAAAATGACCGACTGATTTATGGACTGTGTCAGTGAGTCCAGAGTGGCTCTTAAATCACCTCCCACTATCTCTTCTTTCTGGAGATGCTCAAATGAGACAGGGGGCTCTGTCATGAAAACCCTTACTGCGTTATGAACATCACCGGGCACAATATCTTCCCTGTCCACCAGGCGACAGATTTGAGCCTGATTATGTATAAGGCTTAGTTTTGTTCCTTTAACATCCCCACAAATAATTTCCTCTTTTTGTATTATACATTTTTCATCCTCGTCTGGCTCTACCTGGAGCTGTTTTAGGTAGTCCAGAGCTCCTGACTCAATACAGGTTGAATAAAAGTTCACATTTCCTTTTTCTGTGTCATGCACCTTAATTTTAACAAGCTCTTCCGTGTCTGGATTATACAGTTTTTGTAGACAGCCTTGTACATTGCCTTTGATTACATCTTCTTTTTCAATGGTGGTGCCCTCTTGTTTATTGAAAAGAGAATATATAGTCATGCGAATGTCTCCTTTCTCATCCTCCTGAATAAGGATGCCATGCTTGCCTGTGTTTTCCTCTTTCAGCAGATTGTTTATGGCTTCTTGAATGTCACCGCAAATTATTTCCTCTTTCTCCACATTGGTGCCAGTCTGCTGGTGGAACAGCTGTTGCACTGTAGTACTGATATTGCCTCTCTCTTGTGCTTCTATAATAATTCCTTTCTCTCTTGTCTCTTGTCTATTGAGGAGGTTCATCATGATGTTCGGCAAGTCTCCTTTGATGATTTCTTCCTTCTGAATCTCTGGAGCCTCTTTATTCATCAGATTGTACTTAGCCATGCGCACATCCCCAATTTCATCAGTCTCTATAATAACACCTTTGGATTCTACCATTCTTTGACTGTATAACTCATTTAGGGTTTCTTTGATACTTTTGCCAATTATTTCAGTTTTTTCAACATCGCTCTCATTGAAGTCAGGTAATGGAGTTGTTTCAAATAGCCAAGTGGTTGTTTTCACATCTGCCTTGGGTATTTCTTCACGAGCAACCTCCTTAATCTCCCTGTTCTCTTGGATGTGATCGAGTGGATTTTTCTCAAACAACCACACAGAGTGTTTTACATCTCCCTTTACTTGTTCTTGCATAATGACTGTGTCCATCTTGTCTTCCGAGTCTTCATCATGGATCTGATCAATAGCGTGAGTCTCAAACATCCATTTAGCTGCCCTAACATCTCCTTTATGTATCTCACTCATGCTAACAGTGCGAACTAACTTCTGTGACGTTGAGTCAGATTCAAAACGCTGTTTGTTTGCCTTGACATCACCCCCTCTTATGTCTTCAACAGTTTTAAAAGAGCTTTTACTGTCGTCAGCATTCTTGTCAAGAGGTTGGGTTTCAAATCTCCACCTAGCAGAACTGACATCACCTTTTTGAATATCTTCTTCAGTAACAGCTTTAATAAGGTAGACCTCATCTGTGTCTCTAATGGAATCAAGAGGCTTTGTTTCAAACAACCAGCGGGCACCCACAACATCCCCTTTCAGTATCTCTTCTTTAGTGAGTGTGGTAACCTCATGGTAGTGTCCCTCTTTGTCCTGGATGGCATAAAGTGGCTGAGTTTCAAACATCATGGCATAATTTCTAACATCTCCTTTCTCCTCTTCCTCACGGATGATTTTCTGCAGTTTTTTTATTTCTGACACAGAGGAGACCTCCTGTATTTTATCTAATGAATAGGTCTCAAAAATGAAACGACCCTTGTCAACGTTGCCACCCTGAACATCTGTCACTGTGCGTGCCTCCTTTAGTTCATGTGGGTTCTCACGGATCTCATCTATGGGCTGGTTTTCGAAGAGCCATTTGCAGTTTCCAACATTTCCTTTTTGAATGTCCTCAGCCTGGGCGGTCTTCAGTTGGCGCATGAATTCCTCAGAGGTTGAGGTTATAACATCAGACGACTGAGTTTCAAATATGTGTTTCATGCGAGATACATCTCCAGACTGGATATCAATCTCAGTCACTCGCTTAAAAACTTCCTCCCCACTGATGCTGTCGAGGTTCTCTGTTTCGAAGAGGAAGCGGGCCATGCGCACATCTTTTCCCTGAATATCTTCTTGTTTTACAGTGGATGCTTTTAGCACAGTCTCTGAGTCATCTCGGATGGTATCGAGGGCCTGAGTTTCAAAGAGCCAGGTGCAAGTTTTCACATCACCTTTATGAACCTCATTAGTTTCATTTTCATTCTTGAGCTCAACCTTTTCATAGAGTGCATCCATTGGCTTGGTTTCAAATAGCCACTTACAGGTTTTAACATCACCTTTCACTATTTCAGTTGTCTCCTTAGTAACACACTCGTCATCTTCAATATTGCTGAAGTATTTGATGGCGTCAAGAGGCTGGGTCTCAAAAAGCCATTTTGCTGTTTTGACATCACCTGACTCAACCTCCTGCTGAGTGATGCCCTTAATGACTTGGAATTTGGTTATACTTTCATCAAACTGGTCAATAGGGTGGGTTTCAAACATCCACATACAGCTCTTGACATCCCCTTTGACAATCTCCTCACGTCGTACAGTTTTCACTTCATGATAGTGACCTGAGCTGTCTTGCATGGCATATAATGGTGTGGCTTCAAAGAGATCTTTGTTCGATTTGACAGAGCCTTTGGTCACACCTTCAACTTGAATCCTTTGATTTTCATCATATATGCTCAGATCATATGTTTCAAAGATTTGCTTATAGTTTGTTACATCCACTTTTTCAATATCCTCTACATTCACTGTTTTTGCTATTTTCTTTTCCTCCTCCCTGATTTGTTCTAGAGGCTGGCTCTCAAACACCCACTTCTGGTGTCTAACATCTCCCCTCTCCTCCTCAGCTGTCACCCTTTTTTTAAGCTTCCCCACCTCTGCAAGATCCTTCAACTCATCTTTTGGAGCAGCTTCAAAAAAGAGTCTGGCAGATTGAACGTCTCCTCCAATAATTTCCTCCGTGTTGACAGGTCTGGCATTTGAGTCATCCTTTAATGTGTCCATGGGCTGAGTCTCAAACACCCAGCAATTCTTGCGTACATCACCTTTGTAAGTTTCTTCATCTGTTTGTTCAGTATTGACCATTTTCATAATATCTTTCTTTTCCTCTCTGATATCTTCAAGTTTCTGGTTCTCGAATAGCCACTTTTGGTGTCTAACATCTCCTTTCTCTTGTTCAGAGGTCACTGCTTTCTTCAGCTTGCCCACTGCACCATCCTCATTTTGGATGGTCCCTAGGGCCTGATTCTCAAATACCCATCTCTGATGTCTTACATCCCCCCTCTCTTCCTCTGAGGCCACCCGTTTCTTCAGCTTTCCCACCTCTGGCAATTCTTTCAATTCATCTAATGGTGCTGTTTCAAACAGATGTCTTACAGATCGTACATCACCTCCAATGATCTCCTCAGTCGTAACTGGTCTGGAGTTTGAATCATCTTTCAATGTGTCCATGGGCTGGGTCTCAAATACCATACAGTGTTTGCGGACATCAGCCCCAATGATCTCCTCTTTCTGTTGCCGATGTATTCTTTCCCACTCCTCATTTATTGAATCAAGTCGTTTTGTCTCAAACAACCACCTACCCCTTTTCACATCACCTTGCTTATTGTCTTCCATGGAAATACTAGAGATTAGTCTAACCTGAGAAAGGTCTTTGTCAATCTGGTCAAGGGGCTGTGTCTCAAAAAGCCACCGTGACGATTTGATGTCACCTTTCTCTGTCTCTTCTCTGCGGACAGAAGTGATTTCCACCAAATTGCCTGAGTGCTCCCTCAACACGCACATACACTGAGTCTCGAAAATCCAAACGATTATCTTCACATCAACTTTGATCTCTTCCATGACAGACTTCAGACTCAGAAGGTGCTTTTCATCCATGGTTTCCGTGTCACCCAGAGAATCCATCTCCTGGTTTTCAAACATGTACCGCATAGATCTCACATTACCCCTGGTTGCCTCTTGTGTGAAGACAACCTCCTTGGTTTGCTCATCCTCCCCATGCATCTTATTCAGGGAGTCCATTGGCTTTGTTTCAAACAGCCAAGCTGCCGTGCGAACATCTTTTTTACCTACTTCATCATAAGAATGCTTCTTTGCAGTATAACTACTATTTGTCCCTAACATATCCATGGATTGAGTCTCGAACATCAAAGCAGTGTTCCTCACATCACCTCCAGCTATGATTTCCTGTTGAACTATCTTTCTGCTGTCCTCATCATCATCTGAAGAGTCCTTAATGCAGTCCAGGGGTTTATTCTCAAACATCCAACGCATGGACTGCACTTCCCCTCTGAGGATCTCGTCCCATTCCAGATATTCTCTTTCCGGGCTCCTGTTAGGGCTGCTCCCGCTGTGCTCAAAATGGTATGCAGCCTCCTGCACATCCCCTATCTCCTCATCCCCGTCCATCTCATTAACCTCATTGTAGAAATCTCGCTCCAAGTCTTTCCTGACATCAGGGTGAATGTGCTTGCACAGACGCTTTAGTTCTAGTAGCTCTCTCTGTTTAAAGTATTGCTCTTTGTTGATGGTATGCTTTATTGGCTGTGTTGGTTCAAAGGGTTCTGGGAAACCTGTGTCCTCAGAAGTTTCCTCCAGTAGGTCTGGCGGTGGTGGGGGCAGATAATCCAAGTCCTCATCATTGGTAGCAGTCATAAATCCTGGGTACTCTGCCTCAGCTCCTGCAGCTCCTACTGTATCCTTTGATGTGCCAGATATCTCACTCTTGAAGGCTTGGTGGGATACATTTACATCTGAAGCCCACTGTGAACTGGTGATGTCACGTTCAATCTTTTTTTAGGGGAGAGAAAATTTGGTTGCATCATTCAACATAGCTCTCTGGTCCAACTTTTATCTCAGTGAAAATGTCTGATAAGATATAACCAATTTTGATATAATCAATTTTGAGAAGGACATCACTTTTTGGAATTGGATGTTCAAAGCTCATCAACATATCTCAAACCCCCTTTCAGATTAGAATCTTGACTTTCATAATTGATACAGAGAGTGGATTTACATAAAGGAAAATGGAATGTAAGAAAATGGAGAGCCTATCAGTGCTAAGAAGGTTTGTAACAAGTACTCTTGCATGGCTCTAAAAAAAGCTGCTATACAGCATAGTAACTAAGCATATTCTCTGTAGACACTGTATCAGCCCGAACTTCATAGTTATGCAGTATCCCAAAAGCACATTGGACTGAGAAAAACAATCACCACAAAATCATTACCTTAATTTTCTTACTTGGAGCAGCTTCCTCAATTGTTTTCTCGAAGTGCTGCGCCAGTTCCTTAGCTGAGAGTTTTGGGTAGTACTCTTCTTCTTCTGAAATCATTCAGATGATAAATTTAAAAAGTCTTCATAAGGATACTTAAAATGCAAAGTACTGCAGTCAAGAACAGTGGAATGAGTCTATAAATGATGGATTGGATAATCTCACCATTATGATTCTCAACACTTGAGGCCACTCCATGGTGGACACTCAAATCATGTGAAACCTGTGAAAAGGACACATATAATTATGGACAAGACAACTGTTTCAAATAAATTAAATAAAAATCCTATGCAAAAAGTCACTGTTTTCACTACTGACCCATGAACAGTCCTTCCTTTAGAATTTTCTGACTTAGAATACAAAGTAGTTACTCATTTTGCTTGTAAAAGCTCTCCCCCAGATTTGTAGTGTCACTTTCATTACAAATGGTTTCACTGCTTCACCGAATTGGGTAGGTCCTTTGCAAAGTTTGCTGGCAAATCACTAAATCTACTTGCAGTGTGGCTTGTTAAGCTGGAGAAGGTAATTCAAAGCTAGCAAAGAGGAACCTTGGGCATTAAATCTATACATGATGTCTAACCAGATGTAACCCTCTGTCTCAAAAGGGTCCCATAGGAGTCTGACAGATTAACAGTAGACGCTGACATTTAGCATACGACTATCTCATTAGGTATCACTTTCATGTGCCATGGTAGCAGAAAGAAAAAATAAATTACATTACGGCTCTTTCAGCGCCTCAGAAATGTAAATTAGAGCCCTGTGATTGCCTGTGTAGCTTCATTATGCTGCCTGTGTGGGTTAGTCGTTAAAGGGGCTGGCTGAGGGCATCTGTACCCTTTCATCGTGTTGGGCTTCTCCTCTTCTGATTCCGCGCCTTACTGACAGCTCCGATGAGTTTGACACTTCCTGTGCAATGGAATACAGAGTCATGAGCTGAGCTGGAAGTACATGCAATGGCAAGAAAACATGTAAGAAAACATTTACACCTACAATCCTTCTCTAACAGTCATATGACAATTTTTAGATATGCTCCCTCGACAAAATATTCACATCTCTCTAAAAAAAAGGAAAACCTAGTCTCCACACCCGCCAACACACGCATACAGTCATTTGCAATAGTTTGGGTGCCCCTGGTCAACTGATGTTTTGTTGAATTTCTAAATTTTTATAAGTACACATCCTCTACAGAGCACACACTTCTGCACATTTTAATGCATAATTACAGTTTAATTGCTGAATTTGACAAAATGGGAAAAACTCAGCAAATAAATAGAAATTATGCGCTAAAATTATAGAACTTGCAGAAAAATGCCAGGAAATTTCAAGCGTCTTTCTCTTAGAGAATGTTTTAACTAATGAGAAAATCAACAAAACGCATAATTTGACAAGGGGTGTATAACCTATCACACACTAGGGATGCATGATCGGAATCAGCCAAGATCAGACTCAGCAGATCTGTGCAATTAATTTTGAGGTAAGTACTGAGTGCTGTATATAAATGCTTCTGTTACATCCATACCAAAATATCATATCATAATTACATATGACTTATTGTGCAGCCAGTTAGCTCTTGCTTTTGATGTAGCACATTTTTAATTCATTCTATTTAAATAGGCAAGTGAGTTTTCTTTTACATATTTAAAATACCTGCTTAATAATGTTATTTGTATTGTGACATTGACTAGGAGACAGCATTGGAAATGTGCTCAGGTTTTCATTTAGTCCACATGGTATGAGCTTTGAGTTAAAAAAAAAAGAGTTATAAAAATCAGCTAATTTGGCCATAAAGCAATACGAATCGGCAATCAAAAATCATAATCGGTGCACCTCCAATAGACTCTCTCTCTCTTGCTCTCTCTCCCTCTCTCTCTCTCTCTCTTGCTCTCTCAAACAGTCTACTTAACAGACACTTGCAGTAACTCCTACTCTATCATTTTAGGCAAGATTAATTAATGTTCAAACAGTATGCGTCATCAAGAACAGTGGAGAACACCCTTTAATAATGAGAGGCACACTGCAGTGAAATCATGCTAATGTGAATGAATTCAGCATTCTTAATGTCTCTACATCAGCCTGCTCAGCTGGCTGAGGAAAGGATAAATGGTATCACTTGTTTTGCATGTTTATTATTGTTGTTGTAGTGATTTTTGTTTTAAGATTTGTATATTGTTAGGCTAAAGGGCACTCTCAATGAATACCAAGCTCAAAGGTCTGTGAGTTAGCACATGCACTGATGTAGACACCTTTTCCCCTAGAGCTTAAATGGGTAGAATTTACACATAGGGCAAAGCAAACAACACAAGCTGGAGAAATGCAGACATTTCGAGCTGAAATCCCAAAACACTTTAGCTCCTGTTGTTGGCTTTGTAAAATAATGGAAGTGAGAGCAGCTCTCCAGTCCTCCTCTCTCGTTCAGTATTCAGCCTCATCTTTTCTCCGTGGCTGCATCAGTCCCTGCAGGGGGGAACGAGGCATGCAGGGAGAGGCACTGGTATGGATGGATGGGCTGGATTGGATTTGGATTGGCAGGCTAGGATTATACAGGCTTTGGCTCAGATGAATCTGCTTTTCCATTCTTTCTCTCACTGCTAGTCGTCTGGTATTCGTGCAGGTGCTGTGTGCATGCAGTTAGCGTTTATGAATACTAAAGAACTGCAGAAATCTGCGTGTGAGGTGCAACACTATGATAATGAGATAATCTAAGCAGACTTTATTCCAGAGAAATGTTACTGTGGTTAAAATTAGCGTTCCTAATTACAGTCCTGAAAATCCCTCAGACGTTGTGTAGTCATTCTGTTATCGGAGTCATGCCCATGTTAGGAACTCAAATCAAAAATCAAAATCAAGTTAAGTCACGTTTATTGTCACATCACATTAACACAGGTGTGAAGGTGAGTGAAAATATTAGGTGCGTAGCCCCCTTAAATACAAAAATATATATACAATATATTCAACATATATATGTAGGTCTAAGATGATTTCTCTGTGGTAAAAACTGAGTTTTTGAAAATCACTGCTATTATGCCAAGTGGTAAACAACAACTCTAAACCTGATACATTTTTCTGTACGAACGGAAAACATTTTCTCTCTGAACGAGCGCACACCCTTTGAATTATAATGTCATTAAGGAGTCAAATGGTGAATTCTGCTACACGCAAACTAACACTGCTGTGCACTGACTTGACATCAGAACATTGGCAAACTCGCCAAAATACATCACGCAAGCAAGCAAGCATTCTCAAACGTAGTAGTTAAGTTGCTTTGGCAGTAGTAGGGTACAGTTTGAGTAGCTGATGTTGATATATAATAGTGTATGAAGATACATAATACTGTGTGTGGTAACACTACTCAGACTTGAACGCTGACGTAACCATGGTATAAACATGTTATGGCAGATGTCACATTCATGGCAGATTTTGTTCAGCAGGGTGACCTGTCATGTTACTATTACTGGTAATCAGAATCAGAATCAAGCTTTATTGGCCAGGTATGCTTACACATAAAAGGAATTTGTCATGATATCATGACAAATTCCTTGTATTATCATGATAGATGCCATAATGTTATGACAGCTTAGATTACATCCTCTTATTTGCTAAGCCTACTCTAGTTAGTTGTCATGACAGCAAACATTAAAATATCTGTCATGACATTTAATGGTAATGGTAACAAGACCATGACCGGTATATGGCATGGTTATGTCAATGGTATGAGGCAGGGGTCAAGTGAAGTGTTACTGTTTAATAGCAGATTTACTTTTGCGTGATGTCACACAATGCACAGGTCTGTAAGCTTGCTTGTAACGTGTATCTAGCATTATTTGTATTTCAATTACTTAATGAGGGTCCATTGACGTTCTGGTAAAACCTCGTTCATTTTTCCCACAGAGATCCAGAGTTCCTGCTATGGGCACGATACCGACTACAGAATGACACACGACTTCAGTTTTCAATGCTATGCACATTTTTGCATTTTCCTCCTATAGACATCTGAACCAGCCAAGCAGACGCTTGTTAATTAATGAGTTGAATCAGGTATGCTCAATGAAGCAAAATCCAAAATTGTGCATAGTGTGAGGGGTGCCAGGACTGGGATTGGTAACTAGCATTTGAATCAGGGTGTGGGTTTAGACTTGGGCTTAGGTTTAGGGGTTAATAACAGTGAAAAAACTTTTTTCTTTCATTGCGGGTAGTCTCTGCACTCTTTGCAAGGGATACTTGCATGCTATTAGAAATCTACTAATTACCTGCATGGATCTGTGTGTGTAGTGGAACTGTGTGGCTGTGTGTGTGGAAGAAAGCTCTTCACTTTCAAACTGTCTCCGAATGCTGGCCAATCCTCCAGGCAGAGAGCAAACCTCAGCTTCCTCCAGGACCTGACGGAGAGAGGGAGAGAGATTGACACATTAGCTCTCACACCTCAGCACCACTCATAAACCAAGTTTTTAAGAGGGTCAGAGCAGGTGTGAATATGAGAACACACTCATCCCCCGTTCCATTATCCTTGTTCTCTCTTTTCATAACAGTACATATGACTGCATTATTTTTCATTCACTGTCAAGCTACTAATTCACACATATCTAACAGTACTCACAGTCTCAAACACACACGCACAAAACATGTATACATACACACTCATACCCACACACCACACACTGCAGTTCAGCCCAGCAGTGAACTGACAGGCATAAAGGCATAAGGGTGATGAGTGTGAAGAGTAGCCTGTAGGGGGCAGAGGTAGCATGTAGTGCCATCTAGTAATACCATTGAGTGACTTCTCAGGGGAGCGGAGGAGGGAAGGATTGAGAGAGAGTGGGTGTCAGCTTTCTGTAGAGGTGTTGAACTCATACAGGTCAGCTATCATCACATTTCACTCCCAAACCATGACAAAGCCGGTTCACGCTGACCCTGCTCTGAATGAGGCCTGGGACTGGTGGTCTTCGGGCTTTAGAACAGTGCCCAAACCCCTGTCTCTGGAACGTCACAGGCAAATTGTAATAGAGTCAAATGAATTTGCCCAAAAGGGAAAAATGCTCTAGAGCACACAGTATTTCTGCCAACAGTTACACATTTACAAGTTCGTTGGGATTTTGGCCATGTACAGATTTAAGGTAGGAAAAAATCTTTCATCTGCATATTGAACTGCTTTTCAGATTTATAATCTAAATTCTCTAAATCTCTCTCTCTCTCTCTCTCTCTCTCTCTCTCTCTCTCTCTCTCTCTCTCTCTCTCTCTTGCTCGCTTTCTCCTTCCTCTCCCTCTCTCCCTCTAAGCAAAGGTGAAATCAAAAACACTTCAGTTTCCTTTGTTGCTGGATTTGCAAAGCCATCAATTACTGCTAAAATCAATGAGCTGGAAATCGTACCTGAATTTGCGAACAAAAGGAAGGAAATAATACCCTTTTAACACGGTGTAAATGTAGAACATGAAAAACAACCACATCTTACAGACTATTCTTTATAACCTCTTTCATTCATGAGCCGACTAAATAGATCCAGTATGTGCGTCAGTCTGTTGACACTATACTTCACACTGTTAATGCCATCTGGATTTGCAGTAGGTTCCACTTGGTTCAGCTATAACTGCTATTTTGAGCTCAATCTTGAGAAAAAATTGTCATGATTTCAATATCTTGCATTTGTAAACATTTGTAAACATGTTTGCATTGTAGAAATGTTCACAAAATCATCCCAACACATGTTACATTGTCACTTAAAAAAAGAACCCAATTCCTCTATGATTATCTCCTTGTGTTGTAAAAATGTTGTATTACAAAGTGAACTATGTAATTACTGGCAAGTTTCTATAGTTTGAAGCATAATCCTAAAAAACACTTTAAATGCTGTACTGTGCAATAATGTGCAGCTACCTTTCGTTTATTGAATTTACAGCCATTAAATGCAAGTTCTATATTTTTCAATAATATTTTTCTCGTCAGGAAAAAAAGACAAATCTACACAGAAATAAAACAAAATATTATACAAAATTTTTCAATAATTTTATTGCAGGGGTAACTGCAGTTTGGTGATTTTCCTTGTCAAACACACCTGAGTCATCAGTTAATTGTCAGTTTATTTAGTAGGCTTGGGAAATCATCAAACTCTGCTGGACACTGGCCCTTAGTTCCCCACCACAATTTTTTTTGTCCACTTTTTGCTTTCACTACAGCGTCATTTCTTTTCAGGAGACTTGCTTTCATTTTTCCAAAGAAATTTGCAGTGATATTCTTCCACACCTCTAAAGTTCAGTCTTAGTCATCATCCAAATAATCCCAAATGCAAATTTAGAATCATCAGTCCGTTAAAAAGGTGCAGTAATTTAGCGAACATCTCCTCACGGTTTGCTAGCTGTCTGTTCTTTGTGCACACTGGAAAAAAATCTGGTGTTTGTACAGAGCCCTGGCTCTGTAAATGGGAAATAAAGAAAGTGGCTTGGAGCCACACAACACACAACAGTATTCCAGCCAATCAGCAACAGGGAGTGTTCGTGCTTGTGAACAGGACAAGGGGGAGAGGAAGAGCTACATGCTGAACTCCATGCGTTGTAAAGAAGGAGAGATGACCGAGAAACAGCCAAAGAGGAGAAGATCTGAAGAACCAAGATTGAGAAAGAAGTTCTTAGATCAGGCAAGAGTGTTTCAACAGTGGAGAGACCTCTGAAAGTTGACAAGGCTGAAGTTGGCTTCCTATTCACATTTTCCAGTTCCAACCTAAATCGTGCACCAGTTCTATTCTGTCACCTGAAGGTAGCTGCTGCACCATTTAAGGTGGACTGGGTAGATTTGAACAAGAAGTGGAGGTGCCAGAATGTAACTGCTGCACTATTTAAGGTGGAACAAGAAAACAGCAGCAATTGTAGTGACAATTTAGTTACATTAGTTACATTACTTGCTGTGTCATTGTTCACTCTAACGTTGTCATGATGTTTGTCTGTACAACATTTGCGAAATATTTTATGGCCATGAAGATCTAAAAAAAAAACAACTTTGCTAGCCCAGTGTTGTCCGCCTTGGCAATACACATCCACGAATTAGGGGGGGTTTCTAAAGAAGCACTGAAGGGAGGGGTGTATTTGTTTTGCTGTCAAGTTCAAATATCAGCAATTATTCTCCAGAATTGTATACTCCACCTCGAAGTACACATCCCTTCAGACCCACAGCCTTGATTTATTTTCTTGATGGACAGAAACACTTGTGGTTGTTTTCAGATCTGAAGCAAAGAATAGAGCTTAATTTTCTTCTGTCTCTCGAAGATGAAAGCTTTTGGTACGTTTTATCTGATGGTGATAGGTTTGGTCTCCCAGATTTTGCAGGCTCGTTACGAGTGCCATGTTGTCTGAATCTTGTAATTGTTCTTTGAAGTCCAGTTTTTGAAATTCTGAGAAATTAAATAAATGAAGGGAGGTGTCTGACATCTGCACAGTACCGTATGTGTACCCAGACCTTTGTATACGTATGTGTAGCTATGAAGTGTATACATTATGTGCTTTAGTGTGTTTATGCATAGGTAATATACATATGTTAACTTACCCCGCTGGAGAAGCCTGGGGCATCCTGCTTGGAGACTGCAGCCTGGTACATGGCCATGCGTTTTTTGAGAGGGATAGGTTCAGAGTGAGGCCTGCTCCCCTGCTTCTCTGCCCCCTCACGATTACCAGGCCTGGATACCACCACCACACTGCTTGCAGCTATACATAAACAAAAAAAATAACACACTTTAACGGAAACAGGCCACTCTGACAGCCAACTATATACCACAATAGAATTAAGACATTACATGTTTTTCATATAATTTGAGTCCTTTGCCTGGGTTCAATTCCCCGGCTGGGTGCCCAGGGTCCTTTCTGTGTGGAGTTTGCATGTTCTTCCCGTGTCTGCGTGGTTTTCCTCCGGGTGCTCCGGTTTCCTCCCACAGTCCAAAGACATGCAGTCAGGCTAATTGGACATGCTAAATTGCCCCTAGGTGTGAGTGTGTGAGTGAATGTATATGTCTGTCTGTCTGTCCTGGGATGGACTGGTGACCTGTCCAGGCTGTATCCTGCCTTCCATCCAATGACTGCTGGGATAGGCTCCAGCTTCCCCCGCGACCCAGAAGGATAAGCGGCATAGAAGTGTGTGTGTGTGCTGTAAAGTTCCTGCTCACTGCATCATTTTAATGGTGAAGAAGTTTCTGTTCTGAAAGACTGGTTTGCAGCAGAGCTGCAAATGCACAGCCCTCAATTTTCTGGATATGTTTTTAGCAGCAAGGGACTGCAGATGGTACATGGAACTAATAAAAAAAACTTGATCATAATAATATTTAAACAACAATCAACTAGGCTCGTTAGATTTTAATTATGCTATTTGTTAAAAAAAACACCAGAATCGGAAGACTCATTCCATAAAAAATAACAGCCTGCTAATGACCCCATGATACAGTTACATAACATCCTGTACTTGTACTGTGTAAGCTGAAAAATTGCATAAGCACTCATCAAAAACAGAAGCCACTTTTTTTTTAAATATAGCTACAGACCATACAAGGAGCTCCTATTCATAGAGACTGGGATGCTGGAAGTTATCCTCATGTTATGCATTTATCAAAGGTCACTGTTCGGAGGGTAAGGCACATCCATGTTTACCTGGACAAAATAGCGTAGTGATTTTTCACTCTACACCACAGGGTGCAGATGCTAAAACTAGTTCAGACAGCAGACTGTTTGTTAGCCTTGTCTTACAGGATCACCTGCTACCTCTGTGTTGTTAGAGCATGAAGTCACTCTGTTACTCCATCCAGACTATCCATAGCCAGCAAGGCATTCATACAGGATGATGCCAGACTGAAAAAGAACTTCAATGAATCAAGACAGTCCCCTTATACTGGAGCATCATTCAAATCAATTACACACGCTCGTCTCACTGGCAGCCCAATTAAACATGGTAGAATATGGATTTATGTTTCTCCGCCTATCGTAAAACATTGTTAAGATAATGAGCTGCTGGCAGCACAGAAATTCTATACCTGTGAGGATGAACACACACGCACACATACCAGAGCTTTCTCATTACCTAAGGAGAGTGCACACTGCATCTGAGCCCAGCCAGTTTGCCTGCTTATGTTTGCTCTTTCGTACATGCACAGTGCAAAAAGAAAAATGCCTCATTTGTGCTAATGTGAGCAATATCATGAGCCAACGGTCTTGACTTACTGAGTAATTAAGGTGTCAATAAACGACATTTGTGATCTGTCATAGCTATAAAACAGAGCACAGTTTTGCAATTCATGTAATTCTATTCTAAATGCGCAAAGTAACAACATTGTTTATTTTTATACAGAATCTATGTTTAGCTGTGTAAACGTTTCAGTCCTCAAACAATGCTCTTTTTCCTCAAATAGCACTGGAAATCTTGAAAGGATTCAGCCATGCACCAAAATAGGACAGTCAACCGCCATAACAAGATATAACAACCCTAATTAAAATAAATCACCATGGCATGAGCGTGAAAAACAAATATTTCGATATTTTAGACAAGTCTGCTCTCATTTGCAGAGCCAAAAAAAAGGACAGCAGAGTTGACAACAGGATATGTGCAAAAGCATCTTTCTGAAACAGCAACTAATTAAAATGTTCAATTGACACAAAGCCATTATTAATGACATGTTAAAAGCGATGCATAATTAGGGTGCTCCAGTTTTAATAATGAACTTGCCACAAGATTTCTTTCTCCCTCAAGAGGCAGCTTTAAACAAATCTTTTCCTGTGGATATATCTACGCACGCATTGTTAGGAGTGCATATTGTGAATTAAAGCCTGGCTGGATATTGACTATATGCATTTCAATCAGAACTAATCCAATTATATTCCAATCTCCTATGCATTACAGACAGTAATGCATGTACTAGCCACAGCAGCAAGCTGGCACTATCTGAATAAATTAAGTAGTGAGCAAAACCTTTAACATTCAATTATTGACACTATCTGAATCATTCAGAACAGAGTTCAGGAAAAATGAGGAGCACCTCGGGATTTTACATATTCAGCTCCGACTGCTAACAAGTCCAATCAACATCTGCATTTTTAAATGACGTAAAAATGACAATACAAGCAAGTGTTGCCACTCTTGAACACATGCTGGGCCTCTGCTTTGTGTGATATTGTTTTGGTATTCCTATTTTTTTTTTCAGATTACTGGATCCCTCAATAGCAATTGCAAACGGGTTACATCACGCTCACTCTGCATGACATAAATAAGGACGTGGAGAGTCTTTGAAAATAGCTCACTAAAGTCAGAACACAACTCTTAAATACAGGCTACACAGAGCTTGAATCACATGATATGCGGTTGGGAGTCTCGTTGGTAGAATATGGCCTCCTTGGGCCCAGACCCGTCTCTGACCCTATTTTAGCCCCACTGGAATGGGGGGCATGTTAATGTAAACCAATCAAGCTGTCAGGAGGAATGAGCCTAAGCCACAGCGCGCCCTGAAATAAGTATGGTTAATGCTACTTGCATGCATTAAATGCCTTTAAATGCTACTGTGGGTGATACTTTTGCCAAATTCTTTGATATGTTCTTTATGTCTGATAGAGGTTTGTTTTGCAGTGTACATTGGTGCTCATGATGGTTCAGATTGATCAACATCTGACACGAAAAGGGGTTGAAATGTGTCAACGGTTCTGGGCTATCTTGTGACGAGTTATGTTCAGTCGAGAGCTCGCATGACAGGAAAGTGAAGTAATCTAGGCGCCAAGTACCTGCAAAAATAAATCAGTCTTATTTTAAACCAGTATGGCCAGAAGGGTCAGGTTTCCAAGGGAGAACAGCAGCGAGAGAGCCTGACAGAGGTTAAAACTGAAAGTCTGCGAAAGTGAACTCTGGGTCATTCAGTTTTTAAATGTGGCTAATTAAATACCATTTAAGTAAGCTGAAAGCAAAGGCACTGACATCACATAGTGCTTACAGTAAATTGGTCTGAAAAAAACTGTACAAAAACATTACTTACCATGAATAAGAAAAGTTGGCTTCTACCATGGTGATAATTACACTGAGAACATGCTGTTGTTCAAAAATTGCATTTCAGATTTCATATTTCAGTCTGCTGTGAAAAGCCAGTTATGGTGCACAACCACCAATCTCACAGCTATAATCTCAAAAAGCTAAAAAAGGATAAAGGACAGACCAAAAACAGAGTAAAAATATTCTCATCGGTGACTTCAAAGCCCTCAAATCTCTTTTATATGATCAAAAAATTCACTTGTACTACACTACATACTTTGCCAGGGTAATCAAGAAAGCCATCCATTTCACATGGTTAAATTATTACATCTGACAATCCTTTAATATTAAAGTATCTGTGGCTAAACAATTATGGTGTACATTCCCACACTGATATTCAGATCTAGTTCTAGACTAAAAGGCTGTTTAATACAGAATTTGACACTTTGAGCGTATCTAAGACAAAGCATATTCTGAATATTCTTAAAAGCATAACGCTGCTGTCGGAAGAAAACCTCATATCTCCATTTTTGTTGTTTTGCAGTTTTTGACATAATTTTAAAAAGCCTGTTGCTCTTTACATTGTTTGTAAATGGCCCAAAATGACTTGAAAAAAAGTCGGGTTCTATTGGCTTACATTAAAAGTAAAGTAGGTTTTTTACTTCTCCTATAAAGTTTCCATTTTGGAGATACAAGGTTTTCTTCCGACAGCACTGATAAACAGAAATGAGGCTTAATTTATGCAGAATTCAGAAAATGGCTCAGTATGCGACAGTTTAGATGGGTAAGAAATAATGCCAATGTAATACCAGTAATGCAAATCACTAAACCGAAAAAAAATGTTATGAAATAAAATTTTGTATCAACAAAGTTGTTTAAAGTAACTTGTTAGGTTATGGTAAGTAATGGAATCCGCATCCTCAGCAGCCTTGTTGCCCTTTATCTACTGAAAACACCTGCAAAATTTTCCACTCTCCTTGAGCACTAGGAAATGGAGCAATGCATCAGCTCCCACTGGACCTTCCATACCACAGAAGGAGGCACCTCAATCAATAAACACTTTGCCTAATAACATGACTTCTACTCCAAACAGCTACAACAAAGTGCTACCTGTCTTTGCCACCCTGAACATAAAAAATAAAAAAAGTTGTTCCTATAATTGCCTATTACACCATTCAAGACCAAACACAAATGGATCATTCACTGGGAGGAACCCAACTCACCAACTAAGTGTAGCTCTAGCTCTAATGGAGGAGGGCGAAGTGTGATAGAACTCCACGGATTGGGCCAGTAATGCTCGGCCTGGCCTGCAGGTTGCCTGACGTGCCAGCAGTCGTGACAGTCCTCCCGTGGTGGTGGAGACCAGCTCCTCCAGCAGCCTCACTATGTTAACTGGAAAGCTGAGGGACAGCTGGTTTTATTTCCAAACCCTCCTCTCCCCTGCCCTCCCAATCCCGCGTACTGCCACTAAGGCTTTTTTTAGAGGCTTTCATGCCTTCCATGCTGAGTTCCAGAAATCCACTTCCCTGGACTTCCTGAGGCCTCAGAGACCCTCCCTTTCTACAATAAATCACCATTCTTCATTCCATCATTACATATGACATTATGCTAAGGATTGAGGATTTGACTAAGAAACCTGACTTCTGCACTTCAAAATATCAAAATAGGTCAAAGCTATGAATTATAAATATTGCCAAGACAGCATATGTCAGAATGAAGAATACTGAAAGGTCCAGTGAAGTCTTCTGTCCATAACATTTCTCCCTGCAGGAGATGAAGGATAGTAGCAAACTGTTGATCAGTGCTTCATCCTTCATGCTCTGACTCATCGACACAAACTGCATCCTTTATTTCAGTTTCTTCATGATCTTCTGGACTATAAATTACACCTCAAGAGTCATAAGTATGTCTGGTTATTGCTTTGCTCACTTCAGTAACACAGCAGAGAGTCTAGCTACATCTGAAGAGTTCTTTTATGTTGGCTTTCAAAACTATCTTTCTGTTTCAACACCAAAACATAAAGCTGCCTCCCCCAAAACACAGCTTAAAGGCTAACAAGATGCTGGAATGCGGGGCATGGGACAAGCTTAAGGGAGGAGTGGGTTTGAGGCCTTTAAACTGGGTCACTGCAGCAGTGAAGGGGTCTGAGGGGGTTCAAATAGTGCAGTAGAGACACCTGAGGCCTATGGAGAGAGTGTGTGAGAAAGAGAGAGAGAGCGAGAGAAAGAGAGAGAGAGAATCAGTCGTCCTTTTAGTCTCAGCTGGACGTCAGGCAGCCTAGACTATCCTGTTCAAACCCCCAAAGGAGAGGGATGAGGCTGCATGAGTTAGTCAGTAATGCAGCAGGATCCAGCAGTCTAGCATAGAGTTAAACGACACCATCTCGCAGCTTCCCAAGCCAGGCTGTCACCTGTGCTCCGAAATAAGCCAGGCGTCTTCCCACTCCACATCAACAGCAATGCCAGGAAAGTCTCAGAGCAAGATGATCCAAAATCCCCCCTCTGAGTACCTTCTACTGCCACCTCTGAACACCTGCTACCTATGTGCAACATCAGAGGAGAGGAAATGAGTGTGTGAAAGACAGGAGTGCAGAAGAATAAGGAAAGGAGACAAAGTGAAACTGAAAATGCTTGTGTTAAGAAGACATACAGTACAACATGTAGGTAACTGGACAGCAACACATTTATTTGTTGTTTTGCCAATAACAAAACTGAATTTGAAGTGAGACGTTGAAGCGCAGAATGTCAGTTTTTTTTTCTTTGCACACGTGTTAATTACTTCAACACTAAGCACAATATCCCACATACAGCACCCCGCTTAATGTGAATGTTTCAGCTGATATTATCTTTCTCAGTTGTTATCTCAATGTAATAGTATTATTTAATGGTATTTCACACCTGTATTTAGTGAGCTAAACCTAATACACCAACATAAATAATTGGACAAAGGAAAATGTTTTAATGTTTTTAGTCTCAAATGTTTGAAATGGATGGCATTTATTTATCACTTTGCTGACAAATACTCCAACTTAATTGAATTAAAGAGATAATGAGTTGAAGTTTGAAGCACAGAATGTCAGTTTTAATTTGATGATATTTACATTAGGTACACCATAAACTAATCACATCACATTTGAAACATACCTCCCTGTTTCACAGAACCATAGATAACTGGACAAATGAAAAATGTAAATTAAACAATTTAATCTGCTATGTTGTTCAGTTACGGATTGCTGATTTGTTTTGTATTGATTTTTTTTTGTATTTAGTTGCTGCCTGAAATGTGTGCCTGATAAACATTGCTTCAACACTCTGGAATTCTCCTTTGCGTGGACTGTAAGTGTTCGCTGTAACTTGGCCTTTCTACTCTTAAGGTTTACCAGCGGAGGCTTACCATCTCTACGCTGAACCCTCTGAGGTCACACTGGTGTATTTTTCTCTTTATGGTCTTTGACATATCCACGTCTCTGCCTACATGCTGGAGTGTTCTTGACCAGATGAGCATTTTTTTTCTTCATCATTAAAAGCATTCTTTGGTGTTTTACTATTGTGGTCGTTTTGTGAGGTTGTTTGTGACCGCTTATATTATATTAGTATATAATTTATGTTAGCCGATTATATTAGCAATTCATTAATCTACCAATTATTTTGTCTGTTAATCGAGTAATCAATGTATGTAAGGCCAAAAAATAAAAATAGACTTAACTGAGCAACAACATACCGTCTTTAAAAGATTCCAAAATGCTTTACTGAAAATAGACACAAACATACATGTACACAGTCATTTGCAAAAGTTTGGGCACCCCTTATATATTTCCAAAGTGTTAAACTCAGTAAACATTTAGCATTGATAAGAGCAGGAACATGCCATATTTAAGTTTGTTCCCTGTAGAGGATGTATTAACTTATTTTTCACTTAGAAAATCAACAAAACGTGTGACTGGGGTGTTCAAATTTTTGCATATGACTGTATATAGCAAAAAAATATAAATGGGTGTGTAAATCATGCTCTCTTTCTTAATGTGAGAGAGAACTGCAGGAGGATTTTGAAATATGTATTATCAGGGTATTTAAAAAATCAACTGAATTCTTTTTAAGTCATTTTTAATGTCACTTTGGGAAATGTTAGGAAAAAACTTGTCACTGCTGTGCATTTCATTATACAGCAAGAGCCATGAACACTCAAAGAAAGGGTTCTTCAGATTGATGGAGAATATGCTGTAGATTGTTCTTTATAGAACCAAAAAGGATTTTTCTATTGTAACTATGTCAAGCTTGTAACAAGAGAAGAACGCTCTTTGGTGCTATACAGAACCCTTTTCAAAAAGCTAGATGTAGAACCATCTACAGCACATTTTTCTTCTATCTGAAGAACGCTTTCACAATGCAAAGAACCCTATAATCATGCAAAGCATTCTTTGAATGTTTAAGGTTGTATACTGAACCATTTTTACTGAAGAACCCTTAAAGAACCATCTTTTTTTTTTATATTGTGTGAGAGGATGTTAGCACCAACCTCAAGGTTGTGTACATTCACTTCCCACACAAAGTTAAATACTACTTAAGCCAGCTCTACCTAAACTGGACGTTTGAAGCATTCAAAACATATTCTTTACTTTATATGTTGTTTATGGTTTTATAGTGAATCCTTCAGTAAGGCCTAATGTTGAATGCTACTGGAGGAGCCTGTTAGCCTGTTAATCTGCTATACTCTTTGAAAAGATGGTTCTTCAAGGGTTCTTTCATACAAAGAATCCTTTAATCATGACTGAAGTGTTCTTTCCTCCCAAAGGGTTTTTTTATTGTTACAACCTTTACATCGTTACAATAGAAGAACGCTTTTGGGTGCTATTAAGAACCATTTTCCAAAACACTCTATATAGAACCATCTACAATATATTCTCCATCAGTCTGAAGAACAATTTCATGAAGCAAAAACCCTTTAGTCATGCAAAGGGTTCTTTTAGTGTTTATGGTTCTATATAGAACCACTTCCTTTACCAAAGAACCCTTGAAGATCCATTTTTTTTAAAAAGGTATGGTGTGCAGACCTTGTTAAAGAAAATGTTTCTTTATATACACTTTTACTTCCAATACAGAGAATTTAGAACAGCAAACTGCAAACATGCATGCACTGATGAAATCCTTCTGGTATGAGTTTCCTCTTCTTCTCTAATGCTTACAAAGGCAACCCCTTGTGTAGCATCTGCTAAATAATACTTTATAATGATCTCTGGATACACTGTTCATCACTCAGATTGCAATTACAATTACAATTAAGAATATATATATATATATATATATATATATATATATATATATATATATTCAATATGCATTTCAAATATTTTGTATTGTTCTATTAATCCCTATGCTCTGAAAATAGGAGAGTATGTAGAACTATAAGAGCTATAACTCTTACACTTTGCTCATCTTGGATTACAACTAAAATTCTGTGCTTTAAAATGTATCACAGTTTATTTCAATTCTAACGACCTGGAATACAAACCCAAAAATTGCTTCACTGTGCAGTTACATAAGGACAGCACAACTTCATAGGTTCCACAAAGTAAAGGTGTATCTGGGTCTTATTTAGACCTGCATATGTCGCAAACACTATCATCATTCAACATGCTATCCAGTCCCCCTCAGCCATTTAAAACGCAAACTGTATTTATAGAATCAAGCCATGGTTTATGCAACAAGAGGCAATTCTTAACACACTCTGCACTGTCATCTCTGTATGGTATTGTCCTCTTTTTTCTGCCTGTCAGTGTCCTTTGATGGTTAACAGTAAAGTGAAGCCATGCAGAGAGGCTCAGGAGCTAACTACCTTCCCTCGCTCTCTCTTCTCTCTCCTCTCTTTCTCTTTCTCTCTCTCTTTTGCTTTCTCTTCTTGCCTGCAAACAGCTGTCTCTCTTTAACCCACTTGCTGTCTTCTTCCTTTCTGAACCCTTCTTTTTTTCCCTGCCGCCCTCTGTATTTCTCACTCTCTAACTGTCTCTCCTTCACAGGAGCTGAACAGTGACTTCCATCACACTCCCTGCAAAGCCGTTACATCTGACTGAAGACATGCCAAGATCACCATGAAGGAGAAAGAGAGAAAGAAAAAGAGAACAAAACACAATCTCCACACGCAGAGAATAATGAGCTACCTGTTCTTCAGAGCACTGCAGTTTGCTTTTAAGAGCATTTGACACCTCATTTATCTCTGACAGGTTTATTCCACACACACACACACGCACACACACACGCACGCACGCACACGCACGCACACGCACACGCAACAAACTGTATTCGATACAGCAGGTCAAGGTTGCCACAACTTCTACAGCAGACGAATAGGTAGTGACAAGGGCTGGACTTTGCATCGTCTTCTGTCACTTTGGTATTATCCAGCTCATAATTCACCTTCACAGCGCTCTGTAGGAAGTCGCATGTGCCGCATACATGCTCGTGTTTAGTATTTCTCACCAGGAGCGCTAGACCACTCTCTGTGATTGACAAACACAGCAAGGTGTCACAAACATAATCTCACAGCTTATTTTCAGAGGACCATGATCTGTAACTGTCATCATAAATATTCTGCAGATGAACAAAACAAACGCAGATGGGAGGAAGGGGCCGGGACGTGACAAATATCAGGACACTTACAACGCCCTCCTCACAAGCACCGATAGATTGGCTTAAACAGGAAGAGCAATGAAACTACCTATACAGTCCTCAGTATCACCTCATGTAACAAGATTTTAATGAAAGATGAATAAGGTATTGATATGCTTATCTACAAGTACTGTGCAAAAGTCAGAGACCAACCGTCATTTATTTAATGTCCAGTCAAAACAGTCACTCAGTACAAGCTATTCAGGAGATATTTCTATGAAGATCAGATACAAGATAATCCACTTGCATAAAGAAGGGTAACGTCAAAAGAAAAAGAGTTTCTGAAACTGCAGTTTAAAAAAATGATTAAAAGGAAGAAATTGGGACTCCTAACAGGTGTGCAAGACCTGGTAGACCACCAAATATGTCACCATCAGATAAACAGTACTTTCAATATTTGAGGGACAGGAAAAAATCAAGCTCCACTCTTGCTTCAAATCTGAAAAAATGCACAGGTACTCATGTCCATCCTTCCAGTGTGAAAAGACAACTCAATACTATGAGTCTGATAGGATGGGTAGCTGTCAATAAGGCTTTACTGAGAAAAGGACATAGACAAAAAAGGAAGAAAATTTGCAAATCAAACAAAGATGCCAATGAGTCCAGACTTCACTATAATTACATGTACTGAACTTGTACTTAATGGCCATTTTAATTTTAGGAATTAAATGAATGAAGGGTGGTCAATTTCAAGGTTACAAAATACTAATAGCCTTTTTTATTCAAATTATTCACATTTCACTAGCAAAGATCATACAGTATATATCCTTCGATTATAGTACAAACTCCAAACATGACTGCCTTTCTAATGATGTGCTACCTGTTTTTCATCAGCCAGGTGAACAAAGAAATAAAAGCACATCAAACACTATACCCACTTCACCTTCTTCAAGAACAAAGTGCACAGGAAAGTAATTTAAAATCCATTACATAATTTTAGATGGTTTAGCTTTCATTTCCAAAGAAAGGGAAAAAAAGAGGGAGGACAAATTAGGAATGCAAGGGAAAGTGGATGAGACAGCGTTTCCGCGCTTTTTTAATGACTTTGTTATGGCTGTGTAGCATAATTAGATTTGCAGTAATAAAAACACATTTGTCAGCCTAATATATGCAAATAAATATTTGTCGTTTTACGTTGAGAGCTAATTGTGTCCTGACATATTAAAATTACCAACAAATGTTTTTTTCCATTACCCCATAATGATTTTACTATAATGTTTATCATCGTAAAATCACACAGATTGCAGAATTATTGCTAATTCACAACCCTGCCATCTGACGCATGGAGACAGAGTACTGACTTACTGCATGTCACCACTCACTGAAATCAAGGGTCTTCTATTGTCTGTTGTAAGAGGAACTGAAGGTCAAATTCCACCAACATTCAACTTCTAGCACACAGAACTCTGAGCACCCACAAAAAATGAAAGAAATTTGTCCAAGGTAGCATGGATGTCCTAAGCAATGTTCAGAAATTTCACAGTTTTCAAAAAATCCTTGCAACTACACACAGACAAAGTGGCTTTTTTAGAAGAACACAATTATTTACTGTATTGTTAGAGTGAAGGTTGTGTGTAGTCCTGAGAAATGCAGTGATGATGTACACTTCAAAGGGCTGTCAAGAGTCCTCCAGGGCATTTGCAGGTTGTTTGAATTTCGGCCTGACCTTTATGACAGGACATGATGGATTCGGATATCAGACGCACCAAAAGGCTGCTCGTTGAATAAGTACAGTTCAGCAGATGCTACATTCACTATGAAGCTTTGAGGGATGGCTTTTGGGTGAGAGGTAAAGTCAGGGCAGAGGTCATGGATATGTTAGGCTCAGGCTTACATTAGACTTTGGGCATTAGTCCATCTTTAATCAAGCCCATACATTACTCCAGAGCTGATAAACACTTTGCATGTGCAATGCTAATAAGGTGCAACAGCTGGCAGGTTTGGAATAAGGCCCCTATCAGCATTCCCCTTAGCTTCTCTGCTACCATTGGCTAGCACTCTCTCTTCTCTCTTCTCCAGAGGACTTGAGTGTCCTTCCTTGGCTCTTCTCCCAGACAGAACTGTGCATTACAAGATCATATTTTACAGGCATGGCGAGACCGTTACTGGCTTCCTCTGATACAGCCACTAATAAAAGTCTAACGCTACCAATAGGGCTTCATCCCACCAGGCTCCACAGGAAAGTCGAGACAGGGAAAGTGCTACAAAACAAGATGCCATTAAATGTGGAGCAATGAATTGCTCTTTAAGGGCTAGTTTCTTTCTCAGCCTCCACAAGCTTTACTGAATCATTTAAAAGAGCGTACATAAAAAGCATCAAGCTTCAGTACCTCAGTAATGGAAATTCTGCAAAAATATGGAAGACTAAACCACTGCACAATCATAGGTGAGTCTTCACCAGCTGACCCATATACAGTTAGACCGGTAACTGTGGCACACTGAAAGCCTGCCAAAGAGTGCAGGGCTCACGCAATCTGCTCTATTCTCTAGTTCTGGCTTTGTGTCAACAACCTCCTCTCTCCTCCGCCCACTGAAATCTCAATCACAAAGCCATTACTGACAGCGATGTGCTCTAATGCTTCTTCAGCCATCAATCATGGGGGCAGCAACAATACATGATAATAAAGCAGAAGCTATAGACTTAACCGTGACTGCAGAGACTGTGTTCGAGATATTTAATGCCTTGGCATGTGAAGAGCACTCTGAAGAAGAAGAGGAGAGTTCAGGTTGAAGAAGTGGTCAGTGGTGGTTTGTGAGTTAAAAAGTAAGTTGAAGATTAAACTGAAGACTGGACATTATAATGCAGTGTACAGTGATGTTATAAAAACTCAGCAGTATCTTCCTACGTTTTTTCTTAAATTTGATCTTAAGAGAGGTCCTATGAAAAAGTCTACGTCGCATTCATGACGAGTTCTTGAACTGCTGAATTGTTTGCACCTTTGTGCTCTTCAGTGTGTGTAGATTCTGTTCTTACCTAAGAACAAATCTCAAATAAGAAAACATTGATGAATGTCTGTGAAAATTAAGAATGGTTGGTGAATGAGGTCCATCATTTGCAGGCCTAGGCTTTAATCTGACTACTCAAAAACCAACATTCTTGTCATGAACTGAGGATCAGTTTTAAGTAGGGCTTGACAGATGTAAATTTCACAATTGGTTCCAATAAAGATTTTAAGAATAAATAATTAAGACAAGTGATGATGGTTGGTATAACTTTATAATGGGCAAAATTAATGCTGCATTCAAATTAAGTCATGTTTTACCTCTGTGTTCAAGCTACAAAGTGGCTCCACCTCCATGAAAGCAAGTACAGTTAGACTTGAGTGATAACTTTAATGCTTATTGGCCATTATTCATCAAAGTTGTGTATGGTCAAATCAGATTGTAAAAAGAGCACATGCTAATTTCGCTGACAGTTTTGTTATTCAGCATCTGCATCTTTGGCATATCTGTGTGACCAAACTCACGTCTGGTAGAAGTGTATGTAAATTTGAGCATAATATTTTATAAGAACCTGTATTTGCAGTTAAATAATTCAAATTATTGTGAATAACATCAATAATATCAGCAATAACAGCAAAACTAGAAAGAATGATCATACTAATGACTGCACACAGTGGATGTACTTATAGTATATATAGTAAATATATATAGTAAATAACTACCTCCATAAAAATTTAAAAAGCATATATTTAGTACAATAGAAGCACCACACATACTGCAGTGATACAGCTCAAGCAGCCAGTGTATTATTAAAAACAGTCACAGTACATAATCACATCACCATACCATCTCAAAAGAAAAGCTATAATATTTTCTTAATTTCACAATTTATTGTTTCCAGTCATTGTGATTTTTACACTATAAAACTATTTAACCTTTGGCCAGCAGGAGGGCCAGTGCACGTTCAGACTCGACCCCAAACTGAACTATGAGGACAGCCATTGGCTCATGAGCTACTAAATACTTCTGTTTTATTGGCTCAATATCAAAGTATTTGCATGAATTAGGGCATGCTTCGTGTAAATTATATGTATATAAGGGGGAATTGGTGCATGTCTGTAGCAAACAGCATGTAAATAATGTTACATCCTGTGTTTGATTGTCTCTTTCTCTCGCTCTCTCTCCATCTGAGTGTTTTTAGGTTGGCGTTGCTGCATGACTGACGTCTTTTCCCGGCATGTGATTGGCTGTACCTGTTATAAAAGGCCTTTGGTATTAGTCAATGTGGAGCGGTCTTTTTTATTCAGCCTCTCACTACTACGCTCACCTGGCTGCCAGCCAGTCGACAGACCAGTTTTGTTGTGTTGTGATTTGCTGGCCTACAGGTACATCTGGGTCAGTGAAAGTGCTTTTGTAAATTTTGTTATGTTTTCTTTTTAAATAAAGGAAACGTAGGGGTGGCCTGCCCTTTTTGTTTGACCTGTTGGACTTACCCCTAGGAGACGTAACAATAAGGTAATAGTGGATGGGCGCTTGTTTCCCAGCACAGAAACTAATTCAACAGTTGTTTCATATGTCAGTTTTCTGAATTAGATGCAGTGTAGTTCATATGTCATTCAGGACAGTTAAACTTGCACTCGCTTATGCACTCTAGGCTAATGCAGCAGAATCCAGTAGTTTAAGAATGCATTAACGACTGACATGATTGTCAATTGTCAAGTATGAACTGAGTTCTTAATTGACAAATTTCTTAACCCTTTTCACAGTAGCCTTAAAATGCAATTTCCACCTCTTTGGAGGTCCCTTGGTTAAACTGTGCCTTTTTTATTTCAATGAATTTGTGTATGATTTGCAACTGGAAATGAACTAGATTTTCATTTTTCATAGGTGAGCAAACAAGTCAACATTTATAAAAGCATTTTTATTATGCTTAAATGCTACATTTTTATTGTGGTAGATGTTTTTTTGTTACGAAGAAAGCTGCAGTATATAGCTGTCCATTTTATATCGGCACAGACTCTTTTTGGAGAAGTGTGAATTGTTTTCCAGAAAGGGGTTCTAATCTCTCCCCTTTCAGCCTTCATTGCTTGCTAGCAGCTCAACACAGACAACGTTTTACACAAGGAGAGCAGTCAGCGTCCTAGTTAAAATGAGGGTTATGGGGGAATATTTTATTTGATTATATTAAATAAAAATATTCAAGTTGATTTCCATTCTGCTGGCAGAATGGCCAACAGGAGGCCTGCAGGAGGAGGTTAAACTTAAATAGACTGCAAAAACTCAGTTTAAAATATTATAAATATTGTAGGGATGGAGGTGGACTTTCCTAGAATTCTTAGCAGTGTTGCTGGTTTCTGGCACTTCTCTTCATAGAATTAATTTCTCTGCCATAACCTCTTAACTTCATGCTAAACATTGGGTTTGGATGCATTTTACATGTTTTTATGTAAACCATGATAACGTTTTGTTTTTAAATTTGCCACCTCAGTCTGTGTTGTGAGAATAACAGATGTAAGCTAGTGTTGACTATCAGTTTAGTAGTTTCTGTAAAAAAACTGGCATATGGGCCTGAAAACATTAAATCTTCAAAGTGGAAAGTTTCCTTTCATCTGTTTATTGCAATAGTAAACAAGTCAGTAAATATTGGTGCTATATTAGTGAGATTTTCACAGGTAGCAATAAATCTGTGGGACCTCAATATTGGCCAACATCAGTCAGGCCCCAGTTTTAAGGACCTAAGTCTTAAACTAACTTATAGTGCCATGGATGACAGGGCACCCTGGACTAGGCTTCATTTATGCCTGTGGTTCAGACGTTTGTCGCTGCAGTATAGTGACCGAATTAGTGTATTACCAATGTGCTGTGTATGTAAGCGCAGGGGCCATGGTGTCTGGCCTTAACACAAGTGTTGGTGCGCTGTATCACGCGCAGACAGGAATGTGTCAGCATTCATCATTCCTGTACACCTTTCCCCTTACACCCTGCTGAAAGGGCACACTGACATCACAGGAGGCAGCCCAAAATAAAATATACACATTCAAGGTCTGTATAGTAAGTGAGGGACAACCACAGAGGGAGAGTGTGTGGTTACATCTAAATGTATATGTGTGTCTGTGTGTATGCAGGAGTGCCATTTCATATCAAAACATTTTGAAACACAAAGAAAAAATGAAATCTTTGCCACAGTTAAATATTTAACTTGATATGTGGCATGAAAAATTCAAGCTGAGCTGAAAAGCAGGACTATACTGTACAGCTATGTTTTGCGAGGTGGAAAGCACATGCATATTTATCATGAGACATCAATAAAGAAATCTGTCACCATTCATTTTTAATCAAAAACCTGCCGTGCCAAGGGTGCTGAGATATCCTGACATACTTTTGTGGAAGTTATCTCTGCATGGTAAAGGCTTATTTCCCCTGATTAGTCGAAAAACAAGTGTAAACAAGCATCCACAGACAACAAAAAGAAAGCTGACACCAATGCACAGAGCAAAAACCCTAAAAGTAAATAAACCCAGCTCCCTCGTCTGCAGCATCTCATCTAATTACATTTTAAATTAGCATTTACTGTAAACAGGTTCCAGGAGTTAGACATTCATTATGAACTGAAATCGGGGCTAAAATATTAAAGCTACTCAGCAGGTTTTGAAATTCCATGAATGTAAATTAAACAGTGGTTATATACATTGATCAGCCATAACTTTAAAGCCACCTCCTTGTGTATACTCATTGTCCTCATTGTCCATTTTATCAGCTCCACTTACCATATAGGTGCACTTTGTTGTCCTACAATTACAGACTGAAGTCCATCTGTTTCTCTGCATACTTTGTTAGCCCCCCTTCGACCTGTTCTTCAATGGTCAGGACCCCACAGGACCGCCACAGAGCAGGTATTATTTGGATTGTGGATCATTCATAGCACTGCAGTGACACTCACACAGTGATGGCATGTTAGTGTGTGTTGTGCTGGTACGAGTAGATCAGACACAGCAGTGCTGCTGGAGTTTTTAAACACTTAGTTCACTTAGTGTCCACTCTATTAGACACACCTACCTTGTTTGTCCACCTTGTAGATGTTGAGTCAGGGACAATAGCTTCATTTTTGCACAGTTTGTTAGTCATCCTCTGGTCCTTCATCAGTGGTCACAGGATGCTGCCCATACGATTCTTTTGGCTATATATTTTTGGTTGGTGGACTATTCTCAGCCCAGCAGTGAAACTGCTTTGTCTGACCCACTTGTACCAGCACGCAACACACAATAACAAACCACCACCACGTCAGTGTCACTGCAGTGCTAAGAATGATCCAAGACCCAAATAATACCTGCACTGTGGGGGTCCTGACCCTTGAAGAACAGGGTAAAGGGGACTAACAAAATATGCAGAGAAACAGATGAACCACAGTCTGTAATTGTAGAACTACAAAGTGCACCTATATAGTAAGTGGAGCTGGTAAAATGAACAATGAGTGTACAAACAAGAAAGTGGTTTTAATGTTATAGCTGTTTGTTGTATGTAGATACACAGTGCAGTGCGCAAGCATTTGAACAGGAACTTCATTTTCGCTCTTTAAGCTCTGTAGACCAGCATGTTGAATTTGAAATGAAACATTGACTATGAGTTTAAAATGCAGACATTGTCAATTTTAATTTAATGAATTAACGGTCCATAAGATGTTTTACCTACACTAATGCAGATTACAGGTTCTTTTGAAAACTTAAAAAAATACTTTTTTAAAGGTTCAGTGCTCACTGAATGGACATCCAGCATTTAATTTTTATAGAAGACAGGGACAAATATAAAGTACTGCACTGTACACTCAGGGTACATCAATACATATCCACTAGAAACTTCCTAACCTCTTCCAAAGTCACAGAATGAGGGGTTATTATAAGGAGATATATAAATCAATTTTATTCAATTGTAAGCAGAAGTTTATAGTCCTGTTTTGCTAGTCTAAAATTATTAGCCAATTGAAGGCAGAGGACAGAGAAAGCAAGTGAGGGGAGGCCTCTTTGGTCAGGACTCTGATTAAAATATTCTCAAATATAGTGTCCCTTACTTTCCATTTTACTGCTCCTGTGCTGTGAAGGTGCTGCTCCCACTGGTTAGCAGAAGCACACTGGAACTGGGTAGTAGTTCCTATAAAAGTAAGGGAAAACAAGAGTGAGCAAGTATGAAGAATATAAGTTTTGTCTTCTTAATCCAGTATAAACTTTCTGAAAATTGCTTGGTTGTTTAAGGCAAAATGGCATATCTTTCCAATCCCTGTCTCAAAAGAATATTTTTTGCATAATTTTCCCTGTGCGTGTCTCATATTTGACAAAAAGTCTGGTGTCTTAAGAGAAGATGAGCAGAAAATGAGGTTATCAGGGGAAAAAACAACCCTCTTATACTCATCGAGATGGCACCAGCTTTAATGTACAGTAATAGCAGTAAATTCTGCCTTTCATCTGAAAACATCAAACCACCACCACTTTTTTCTGGGTGCAGTACTGCTGCTATGGCAACATCAAAAAGCCACATCACTAATAAAAAAAAAATCAGTAGCCTATACATCTGTTTCCTTTTTTATCCTCAGGAACCTAAGACGCTAAAAAGTCATTTTCAAGCACACTGTGTCTCTAAGCGCTTATCAGGCCTTCAGGCTGTGAAAACTTGCTTTTGTCTCTAAAATCTATTTGCAAATCAAATGCTCCCCTGACGGTGCTTCCGCCAGAGCTCCTCTGAGGGATTGTGGGTAGATTGTGGCGGGAAGAGAAAACCCTCCTCTAATCACCGGCACAGTCAACTCGCGCTCTGCTGCGCTTTGTTTGCTGAAAAACCGTGTCTAAGAAAATCCGCCATGACAAAAGCAGGAACAACACAAAACTCAAAGCGGCTCTTTTCAGGAATATCTCCCCCTGGATCAAATTATCGTCTTTCGCTGACGCTTATCCCTCCCTCTTCCTCTGTCTCACTCTGTGAAAAGTTCTCCTTGCACTTTTTAAACACCTCACCAAGTCACTGTGAAGTTCAATACCTTTTGCTCCACCACACAGAATATCACAGGCTGCCCTCTGTTATTGCTTTTCATAATCATGGGGGAAGATTTGCTCTGTGGGAGAGAGATAGAGAGAATAGCATTATGGGAGAAGTCATACACTCCTCCTTCTCATTCTCTCTCTCTCTCTCTCTCTCTCTCTCTCTCTCTCTCTCAGGCTGGCTCTGATCTTCCTGTTCATCCTGAAGGGTTATGGAGCTGCTCTAGGCTTAAGGGGATGGTGCATCTCTGTCTATGTGGGATATATTTAGTATGGGGTTATTGAAAGGGGCTTTCCAGTAGAGTGCTGAAAAAGGAACCAGGCTATGAACAGGGAACATATACCCAAAACAAACCCACAAACCCCTTGCACACCATGCAATACACACCTCGTATTTCCAGTCCTGGAGCAGCCCCCCACCCCTATATGGGTGAGTTTGTATACACGGTCCAGCCAGTGCACTGTTCAATTGGTATTACAACTGAGCCAAAGTATAAAACCCAAACATATCATTTATAAAAACATTTAGCACTTTGCTATCTTGCAAAAAATAAAAATAAACAAATGAAAATATAAAAGTGTTAAATGGGAATTCCACCACTTTTCCCCCTAAAAGTCTTCATAATTAAAATATAAAAACATAAAGAAAAAATCTTGGAGTGGTTCAATGTGAAATTAGCCATTCTAGAGAAACTTTAAACTGCATTTTACAGAGTGATAGGAACCAGATGTCTGAAGCAATCAGTGCCTCAGAAAGTTCCCGCATACGAAGCTAAAACATGAGATGGTTACAAATACATTGCCTGGTGTCTAAGATGCTGTTTTATGATACATTTACAAGACAAGGTTTTGGCCTAAATCATGTTTTTAAAAATACATGTAGGTTGCAAGAACATGTACACTATATGGACAAAAGTATTGGGACAAACCTTTTAATCATTGAATTCAGGTGTTTCATTCAGTCCCATTGCCACAGGTGCATAAAATCAAACACCTAGTCATGCAGTCTGCTTTTACAAACATTTGTGAAAGAATAAGTCATTTTAAAGAGCTCACTGAGTTCAAACATGGTACTGTAATAGGACTGTGAGTGGTAATATTGAAAAGTGGAAGCGTTTAGAAACCACAGCAACTCAGCCTCAACGCAGCAGATCAGGTAAAGTTACAGAGCGAGGTCGCTGAGTGCTGAGGTGCATAGTGCATGAAAGTCAGCAACACTCTGCTGACTCAGTAATTGCAGAGTTCCAAAGCTCCTCTGGCATTAACGTCAGCACAGAAACTGTGCACCAGGAGCTTCATGGAATGGGTTTCCATGGCCGAGCAGCTGCATGCAAGCCTTGCATCACCAAGCACAATGCCATGCATCAGATGGAGTGTTGTAAAGTACACTGCCACTGGACTCTGGAGCAGTGGAAATGTTTTCTGTGGAGTGACAAATCACACTTCTCTATCTGGCAGTCTGATGGATGAGTCTGGGTTTGGCAAATGCCAGGAGAACATTACCTGCCTGACTGCATTGTGCCAACTGTATAGTTTGGTGGAGGAGGGATAATGCTATGGGATTGTTTTTCTGGGGTTGGTCTAGTCCCCTTAGTTACAGTAAAGAGAAATCTTAATGTTTCAGCAGACCAAGATATTTTGGACAATGTTCCAGCATGACTGTGCCCCAGGGCACAAAGCAAGGTCCATAAAGGCATGGTTGGGTGTGAAAGAACTTGACTGGCCCACACAGAGCCCTGACGTCAACTCCATCAAACACCTTTGTGATAAACTAGGACGGAGATTGTGAGCCAGGCCTTTTCGTCCAACAACCAAGTGTCTGACCTCACAAATGCTCTTCTGGATGAATGGGCAAAAATTCCCACAGACACACTCCAAAATCTTGTAGAAAGCTTCCCAGATGAGTGGAAGCTGTTATAGCTGCAAAGGGGGACCAACTCCATATAATTGCCTATGGATTTAGAATGGGATGTCATAAAAGCTCCTGTAGGTATAATGTGCAGGTGTCCCAATACTTTTGTTCATATAGTGTATGTCAAAATAGGTAGAAAACTATTTCACCATTATCTACATTACATCTATAAGTTCAGACACATCAGTTTACTGATCACTTTGTATAAATAAAAAGGCTATATTTGTGTTCTAGACATTGTGACACCTGGTTCTTATCATCACCACTGTAAAGAAATCTGAGACAGCAAGTTTCTCTAAAGTGAAACATTTCACATTAAACCACTCTGAATAACTTTGTTTACATCAACCACTTAATAAATGCAGAAATTCCTTCACTCTTACACGGTTTTCACTCAGCCTTAATGTGGGATTTCTCGAAGAAGAGAAACAGCAGCTGGTTATTTAACTGAGAGTGAAGCAGCAGGCATCTGCTCGGCTACGATTATGGCCGTAAGCTGCGATTTCGCAGCTTAGATAAGGCAGATCAGGGGGAGAGATTGGATGTAAAGTGGACAGTGCTGGACTGTGTCGCTGTGGGAGACCGAGGGGATTTAGGAGCGACGCTCTATCTCTTCCTCCCAGCTTTACTGGGGTGGCCCGTGGGAGAGGGAGAGAGAGACAGTGAAAAGTGAAAAAAAAAGCACAGGAGAGAGACAGAAAGACTGAAAGAGCTGACGGGGGAGAAGTCACTCTTGTGTAAATCTTCATTGGAGGAAGTGCTGAATTTAAATGGCAGGACTTTTGCTACAGAGGCTCATCTTTTGGTACACGCCGGTCTCTGGCGATTGACTATGGGAGTGGAGCTCTGTTTGTAACTCTAGTTTAAGAGAGACAAGTAAAGCTGCTGTTAAAAAACAGCATCCAGCAACAATACACAGCTCCAACTCTATATTCAGCATCAGCCAAGATCACTGCACATCAGGAGCGCAAAGTTTGTAAATAAAAGAGCACATGAATGGAAGGATGTTTATATAAATCTAAATCATGTACAGAGGTGTTTGTGCATGTTCATGTGGCACTTATGAATGTTTTATGCACTCCTCATATGTGCACTGTGAAGTAGTGAGTGCTCAAGTCTGACATCTCTGCAGCCTTTTTTCTCTCTCTTTCTGTGATCCAGTGTTTTTCTATCTGTCTATATCACACTCTCTCCACTGTGTAGAAATGTCTTCTCTTCGTCTCTCTTGAGGAGAGTACAGAGTATTAAGCAGACACACAGGCTCAGAGGCTTAATCTTCTATGTGATATATAGGCATACCCTGTACGTCTGCTATAAATTACTGGGATTTGTGTATACTCACCTGAAAATGCACAATGATGTAGCATGGTAGTGCAGAAACTGACCTCAAGACCACAAATTAATGTTCTCTGACTTGTCTCGAGAACTTGTCTTGTTCTTGTCTCAACATTATTTATACTCTGTGTCAGTCCCAAGGTAAGGAGAAACTGTCATTGAGACTAGATGAGTGCAAGGCCCCCTTACCTGCAGTCACTGGGAACTGAAACTCTTTTTACTTTCATCACTGAAAATCAACAACACATTCAAACTGAGTATAAACACAGTCCTTTCTCTACATGTTTAAAGTAAAATCTGCGGTCAGTTTGGCTAACAGGGATAACAGGTCACTGCTTGTCATTCAGGACCAGATCGATGATCATATTTTAGTCTAAATAGTGTTAACAGTCGATGTTAAGATTGAGAAGAACCTATAGAGAATAGTATTTTAACCTGACCATCATTTGCTTTCAAAAATAGAATGCAGAGTTTGACTAAGACTAGTCGATTATACTTTTTATTATTATTGTTCAGGGCTGGCATAGACAGCATTTTACAGGCTTTGAATATTCATTTATATTTCAGAACAAAACCAAACCACCAAACTCAAAACCACCCTCAAAAAACAATAGTATTTGAAGTGTCTGACTGAACAGATACTCTTCCATTTTAACCAGTGTTTCAGTTCAAAACGAGTACTTGAATACTGGTTCTCAAAACCACCCTTAAAAGCAATAATATTTGAAGCATATGACTGAACAGATACTCCTTCATTTTAATCAGTGTTTCAGTTCACACTGGCTGCACTAGACGTGCATCTTGGATCCATCAAAACGTGAGCCTATTTTGTTCACTTGCATGAGAGTGAAGTGAACACCAAAGAGAACAAGTCAAATCACATATCCCAACTTTCTAAACTACATTTGTAAAATGATTTCAATTTTTAAATAATAATGTAATAGAATGTTGGTGTGGTAGTGTCACTGCAGCTCTTGTGCTATACTAACAGTGTGTGGTAGATACTCTGATACAGCATTAAAAACTTGGGATTCTGATTTCATCTAAATAAACAGATCTACTATTTGTGCTATCAAGTTTTAAACCTGCTAAAAACTGTTTATTTAGGAAAGAAAGGGAGAAAAAACAGCCCCACCTGAAAGTGTTATGTGATGGAACTCAATTGAGGCTGTGTGGATTGAAAACATGGCAGTCCTTGGATAAGAACTTGTCATGCCTTCAAGGTGCACCAGCCTCTCACAACTTTTGCACTGGGAATTTTTCTGGGAATTTTTCTTATCATATATGATAATTTAAAGTGCTCACACATTATTTTTTACTGGTCACATCCAGTTCAGTTTGTTGGTGACATGGATGCCTGGCATGAATTTATGATGTATTAAACTAAACCAGTAATAATTGATTTATTTTTTAACATTTCCCATACATTAACAATAACTCTTATATCTAAAAATCAACAATTGGGAAATGAATACCAAAATAGCAAACAAATATTCGAGTATTGAAAAGATTCAAGCCCTAGTATTTTTTCTTTTTGTCTTTTTTTTTGTTACATTCTGAAATGTGGGTCTGGACTTGGGCATGATTTGATCAGGTCTTTATCTTCACTCTGCTTTGCCTCTAATGATCTCAACTACAAGATATGTAAGAGACTCACGTGTTCGGCTGGTGCTAGCACTGTAAGTCGAATTTCAACAAAAGAAAGAAAAGTGACAAATTAACACGGATATCCAATACCCAATTCTGAACAGCCATGAAAATAAAATGCTCCCTCACTTTTGGTTAAGCTGCTGAGCAGTAGAAAACAAAACCTTAAGGTGTTATAGAAATAGTAAGAACACTTCTACATTAGAAAAAAAGAGTTTTGCTGTTGCCAAGCTTGTTGCCTGTGGCAGAAAAGGTCAACGGTCCATTAGAATCTTGATGTCACCTGTAATATCAAAGTTCCAGTTTTCCATTCTACCGCAACAAGAAAATCTCTGAGACACTCTTGTCTGTGTGAGAAGCTATACCCACTACTTCAAACCAGACTACGCCACAGGTTCTCTCTTTCTTCATTAGAAGATGATATGATGTGTCTGCTCCACACTGCAGACCTTCACCCGGAACTCTCCAGAACCTTTGATGCTCAGAGAATCCTGGGAACGCTCGGGATTCGATCGCGTGCAGCCCACGCAGGAGCTGTGGTACGGCAGCCTGTCTAAACGGCATAGGATGCTCCCAGGCTGTTTGGAGGAGACAGAGCTTTGTCTCTGATCTGACTAGGGAAGAGGTGAAAGGAGAAGGGGCACTAGGCCGCAGGCAAGGAAACTTTCCAACCCCCCCACTCCCAACCCACTCTCACTCTTCCCCCTTTGGCGCTCTCTCTTTCTTCCTATTCCTCCAGGATGTTATGGTACTGTAATTAGCACCACGCTCAGGTCAAGTTGCAACACTTTGGGAGCGAGTGTTTGGTGAGTAAAATGTGTGTATGTGTGTGTTTTTCTCAGATACTCAAAGAAAGGGGACAAAGTGAAACCTGGGAGTCTGTCTGAGAGGCGCATCAAGAGACTGCCTTTACCAGCACTTAAATACATCAAAGGTTTAAGAATGTTGGTGGATCTGTTTGTGTGTGTGTGCTGAGTTGTTTATGAATCGTACAGCATCATGGGGCTCTCTACAAAAGGATGCAAATAAATATGTGAGTGGAAGTGGTGCTTCACCAATCCAAACGTGTTGGCAAAATACAGGGCAGCCACTGATAGTAAACATGTGTAATGTCTGAAAACCCCAGAACGCAGAGTGAATCTCAAATAACAAATACTGAAAGAAGTAATAAACTGAATGTACTTGAGTCAAACGTGTGCATAATTCCACACAAATAAAATCAATTAGTGCTGGGCAGTACAGCAACAGTCAGAGAGCACCCTTCATTTATTTAATGTCCAGTCAAAACAGCCAATAAGTCTAAGTTCTTCATTTTTCAGGAGATATTTTGTGAGGCAATTACATATAACATAGTCCACTTACATATGGAAGGGGAAAGTTAAAGGAAAATATGTGGAAAACAGGAGTTTCCAAAATTGGATTTAAAAAAGAACTTTTAAAAGATATACAGAAAATGGAACTATGAACAACCATGCAAGAACTGATTGACCACCAAAGATGCCATCAGAAAAACAGCACTTAAATCTTTCTTCCTTCAGAGATGTGAGAAAAATGCTCCACTCTTGCTTCAGATCTGAAAAAATCCACGTGTTTCTGTCCATCCTTTGACTGAGAGAAGACAACTTGACACTATGAGTCTTTAAGGATGTGTAGCTGTCAAGAAGCTCTTACTGAGAAAGGAAATAGACAACAAGTAGAGCCTTTGCAAAGAAAACAAAGAAGCTGCTGGTGTTCTCAGAATAATGGACTGACCAATTATTAAATTGGAAATTAAATAAATAAATGTTAGTCTGACTTTTGTACAGTACTTTATATCAATGTATCACTGTATAATGATATTTAAATTAGCATTAATCGTTTCTTAATAAGCATTAATAAAGTACTGTTATTCTCTGCAAGAAGAATGTCTTACAATCCTGACATGGCTTGTTTAGACTGTTTTGTTATGTATCCTATTAAAACTTCTCTAAACATAAAGCTGATTCAGAGAGAGGAAGCTTGCAGTGTGTTTAGTCCTTTATGTATTTTGAATGGTTCTGTCAAAACAATTAGAAGAACCAAGCAAATGACACTGCTGATAACTGTCAGGTAAAGCACACAAAATAAAAATAAAAAACTAAAAGCAAACCACTTGGCAAAAGGGACACTGGTATTTTATGGGCATTGTATCATTGTTAGAATGTTCAATATCAATATTATCTGGTTAAAAATATGTCCAAAACTGAAAAGCAATATGACAATGTATGAATATCTCAGTATATCGGCCATTGTGCCCAGCACCGATGTGCAGTATGTGCATAGTGGAGTTGCAAAATAAAGTGAAAGTTCAGTAGTTTTTTAAACCTTTCAATACTTTCAGTACAATAAATTCTTTATTTAAATATCTTACTTCTTAAAAATAAAAATGCCAAAAGAGTTCAAAAAGAGCCTTCCTAAAGAACATTTTAAGGATGACCCTTAAAAAGATAATAATTTTTGTAATTGAGATGAGAGAGTGTGAGTGGGAAGAAAGGAAATGGAAAAGTTCAGAATAATAGAAAAGTTCTATGCCTATTAAAAGTTTTTTCCTAGAACTGTACTTCCCAGCCAAGAACCATTTGGGAACCTATATTTGAAAGAGTCTAATTAAAGTGGGAATTGGGAATTTGAAAGCATATCTAAAACATAGAATTTTATTTAGTAATATATATGATATTATGCTCTTCTTGTTGCTGTCATTAAAAATCCTTGTGTCTCTATTTTTGTTGTTTTAAATTTTTTGCGAAAACTCAAGTTACCCTTTGCATTGTGTTAAAATTAGAAGGGGGGAACGGACCAACAGGAATGGCCCAAAATTACCTGGAAAAAAATCTTGTTACATTAACTTCAACTACTAAATATTGGCCTTCAGAAGTTCGATACCCGGTGATGCTACAGCCAACCGGGAATCCAAGACAGCCCAATTGACCTCGCTCTCTCTGGGTGTGTAGGATGGTCCTCCCTCTCCCCCGATCACTCAGCGCAATGCTAGCCAGGGCAGGCGTCTGTTAGCTGACGCAACAGAATTGGTGGTTAGCGTTCTCCTCCGAATGCGTTTAGCTGTTGATTGATGTTGCGTTAGCGGCAGATTGAAAAGGTGCGGTGGCTGGCTTTACAGGACTTAGCAGAAGCTTGTGCTAGTCTTCACCCTCCTAACGCTGGTGGTATTGCGTGATTGAGGGAGTCCTAACTAGTGTGTGGAATTGGATACAACTAAATTGGGAAGAAAATTGGGAAACACCCCCCCTCAAAAATAAAATCTTTCTCCTGTAAAGTTACCATTTTAAATACATTGTATTTATCCTTCTCACTGCTGAGGTCACGTTTCAAAAATGTTTCTTTTGCTACTTACTTGATTTATTTAACATTCAACGCATTTTGTATTGTACTGTTTCACATTTTTCTTTATGTTTTCAGACCATTTTGTGTTATTTTTCCTCCATAGTATTGCTTGGTATCGAGATATTCTACACTTAGTATCAGTAGCAAAATCAAAATTTTGGTATTATGACAACCCCAGCACACACACACACACACACACACACACACACACACACAGGTGCATCATTCAGAGCAGATACGGTAAAGCCTATTTTCACACACAGCCTCCAAAATCTACTTCTTTTTCTTCTCCTTCCCTCTACACTCTCTTCTGCATCCATCTTGGCTGCAACCTAATGAATGCAAATCTCTCCTCTGCTGCCTTCATCATCCTCCAGAAACTTTGTACCCTCCCATCGCAGATCCGAAGCCCAGCCCGTTTGGCCCCTGTGCGCGTGGGTAGGGCTGATCAACCATTTGGTGTTAAATCTGGCGTGGGTGAAGGCATCATTTCTGACGCCCACATGCTTGGTCTGGAGGTCAGGGATGGTTCAGTTCGTCTGTTGGAGGAGGGAGAGAGAGGCGCTAAGTGCCCGTGCACTGTTGTGATGTCGAAGGGAATGATAGAAAGACAAAAAAGAGAAAGGAGAGAGAGTGTGCATGAGAGAAAGAGGGGTCTTAATTACGCTGCTCTCCTGTTAATGCTTTAGTCTGATGCGCACTGCTGAAATGACCTTCACGCTTCCCATTACAGCCACTTTCACTCCCTCTCTCTCTCTCTCTCTCTCTCTCTCTCACACACACACACACACACACACACACACAAACATGCACACTCAAACTCGTTCTCACACACACACACACACAATCTTTTTCTCTCTCTCTCTCTCTCTCTCTCTCTCTCTCTCTCTCCCTCTCTCTCTCTCTCTCTCAGCCTTTCACGTTTTCCTCTCATTTCTCTTTGCCATGGCAACCGGACCCCATTTATGAAAAGTCCTTGCTTTTTATACTTGCTGCTTTTGTCAGGCACACTAATTTCTACACCTGATGTTTGCCCAGGTAAGAAAAAAGAAAAAAAGTGATCCTTGATATGAATGGAGAGAGCACCGATACAGTTTACATGCACTAAACAACATGGAAATTACTTCTGTTAATGAAACCTTTGTCAACAATGCAAAAGCCAAATAACCATGCAGTTTATACAGTTGACATTGAAGACGTGCTCATGTGCACAGTGTGTCTGCCCTTGGCTCCAGGTGCCTTGTATTACATTGCCTGATGGACTGTGACTGATTTTCTCCCTCATAAGCTTCATAATGCAGGCAATTTCTCACTCCATAGTTAAAATACTGATTATTTCCAGAGAGGAAAAGTGCATTGTTTAGGCAGACTGTGTCGGACTGTGCCAGAGGATAGTGCCTTTGTGCTTCATAATTGATGTTGTGGCAGAGAACATATTGCGCCCTCCCCACTCACACACTTTCTCACACACGGAAACATGCGGGATTCTTGGCTTCCCAATGACGTGCTAAATGAAAAATTCTCTCTGGATGTATACCAGCAGGCCAGGCTGTGACAACATGAGGGATGACCAATAAGAATTGGCAGAGACAGTCTGAATAGGAGCAATGGGAATAATGCATAAGCCTGATTTTTAATTTAAGATGGAGGAGCACGAGGGCGGATGGTGCTGAAGGTGGAAGGCGGATGAGTTAACTAGTCCCCATCTCTCCCTGTCTCCCTGTCCTTCAGCGAGAATGAAGGTCTTGGAGAATACATATCACGCTAAAAAGATTTAGGGTAGGCAAAGGGTCCACTGCTGCTGATCCTGCCTCTTAATTAGATTTCCCACTGTTCTAGAGAAGGATTTTAAAAACCCAAAATTAAAACAGGGGGAACTCTTTTCCACATGAATTAAAATAGCACAGGGAACTGAAGTCATGCATGATTGGAAATGGTCAAGATTGGAATTGGCAGATTTTTGCTCCAAACTTGCAATCGGTAATCAGACAGTTTATTGTAAATAAAGTTTAATGTAAATAATATTAAAAATAATGTAGGTAAGTGCACTAGCATTGTATTTGAATGCTGCTGCTACACTTTCACCAATGAGCCAAACATAATTACCATTCACAGATGAAGCGAATAACGTTGATTATCTTGTAACAATGGTTCATGTCTGGGATATATTAGTCAGTAAGCGAACAGTCGTAGTCAACATGCTGGAAGTGGCAGAAACTGATGGGGCGTGAAGACCTGAGTGACTGTGAAAAGAGCGTTATATCCAGGCGACTAGGTCAGAGCATCTCTAAACAGTATTTCTAAACAGCAAGGCTTGTGGTTCTCCTGGTCAGCAGTGGTGAGTATGTAACAACAGTGGTCCAAGAAGAGACAAACCATAAACTGGTGACAGGGTGTTAAGTGCCTAGTGTTCAGCCAAGCGTGAGGGCAACAAAGGCTATCCCATCTGGTCAGAATCAACAGAAGGGCTACTGTGGCACACACATTTTCAATGTTGGTTATGGGAGGAATGTGTGACAACACACAATGCTTTGTACCCTGCTGTGTATGGAGCTGCGTAGCAGACCTGTCAGAGTTCCCATGTTAACCCCTGTCCACCACCGAAAGCATAGCAATGGGTTCACAAGTGTCAGAACTAGACCTAGGAGCAATGGAATTGGCCTGGTCCAATAAGTCCTGTTTTCTTTTGCATGTGGATGGCCAGGTACGTGTGTGCTGTTTACCTGGGAAAGTTTTGGTTCCAGGAAGCACCATGGGAAAAAGACAAGCGATTGGAGGGGATGTGATGTCCTGGGTGTTGTTCTGCTGGGAAACCCTCTGGGCATTCACGTCAACATCAATTTGACACATGCCACGTACCTAAACTTCGCTGTGGACAAGGTACACCCCTTTATGGCAATGGTCCACCATGGCAGTGGCTTCTTTCAGCAGGATAATATGCCCCGCCACAGTATGGTTCGAGGAACATGATGAAGAGTTCTGGGTTTTGCCTTAGCCTCCAAATTCATCTCTATCCGATCAATATCTGTGGTATGTGCTTGAGCAACGAGTCTGATCAGCGGCATCTTCACCCTGCAACTTATAGGACTTAAAGGATCTGCTGCTAAAGTCTTGGTACTAGATAACACAGGACTTCTTCAGAGGTCCATGCCTTGGCAAGTTGGAGATTTTTTGGCAGCCTCAGAAGACCAGCGGCATATTCCATAGGTGGTCATAATGTTTTGGCTCATAGATGCATACCACAGTGTTGTAGCATATTTATGTATGATTCATTATGTTAAATAGCCTGTTGTCTTTTACTTTCGATGTAGCACTTTATTTGATTCATATTATTCAAATATGCAAGTGATTTTTTTATTTGTGAATTAAAGAGTTAATAATACTATTTATGTTGCAATTTCGGTTAACAAAAAGTGCTGGAAATGTGCTAGAGTGTTTCATGTGTTCAGTCTGAGCTTTGGGTTTGAATAAAAAAGGCTAATAAAAATGAACCAAAAATAAGATTTTTTTTTTTCTCCAAGGCAAGTTTGGAGAGGTTACGTCAGCATGTACTGCATTAAAACCAACTGTCAAACATGTCTACATCTTGAGAAAATGGCACCTCTCACTCTTTCCTTCTCTCTCTCTCTCTCTCTCTCTCTCTCCATCTCTCTCTCTCTCTCTCTTACTTTCTCTCTCTCATACACACACACACACACACACACACACACACGCACACAGCTGTCTATCAGCTGTACTCAGGTCTCAGTAAAATAATGATCTGCCACCTTCCTCAATTGAGCCCAGAAAACTCTCAGGAGAGATATCTTTTTCTGTTAGGTGCTGCTCCAGACACTTTAAAAGTGAAAAACTGAGAAACCCTCACATGAAGGTGTGAAAAAGAAGGAAAAAACTGGCACTGTGCATACACAAAACAAATTGGTGTTGGGATCTTTTTGTCAGAACAGTTAAAATTTCATAACCGTGGGCCAAAGCCAGCTGAGGAGAAACCACTCAAAAAAGGAAAACCTCACACAGGTGAAAGAGTGGGACAAGACAGTATATCACGAGTGTCTGTCACAGCAGATAGACCTGAGAGGCCTTGGGTATGTTAAGATGAACATAACCCTACATTCATGGTAACAGCATGTATATTTAGCCCCTGCTTATCCTATGAGACAGTCAGTCCTGACACCCAATCTCTGTGCCCAAAAACTCAGAAAGAGAGGCTAAATATAACTGTCTCAAGTGACAAAAGAGAAGGGACAAGGACCGGGATGACCTACATTCCCCCATATGAGGCCATGCATTACAGTTGCCGGTTTGCAACAACCGCAGCAGGACAGGAAAAGAAAATACATATTTTGATACGAAGCATTCTAAAAAGAAAGTATTCAGATCACTGCCTCCTTATGTCTACACAAGGCGAGGCAGAGGCATCGCAAACACTGCACACGTGGGAGAGCTGAGAGGCTGAGACAATTCTTCATTTATCAAAGGCCCGAGATGACAGCCAGATGCAGAAATAGGACCTTTGATATTGCTCCCTGACAACAGAGAACGTGTGGCTGTGTGTGACTGACATTTATCAAAGAAGAAGCATTCTTTTTTAAAACTCTTGAACCAAGCTTTGACAGTTTATGTTTCAGTGTTTTCCTTTTTAATATCTTTGGGGATCAGAAAAGCAAAAAGTAAATAAAAATGATCAAGCATGTGTGTTTACAGACTAATCAGATATGGCATGAAGTCTTTTCTCTAAAAGCTTTTTGTTGTTTTGTCGCTTCATTTCAACCCAGTCGCAGTTTCATGTGGGAATGAGGCACAGAGAGCACACTGTGAGCCATGAAAGGCCAGAAGTATTGCTGCAGAGATTTTTCTGACACTGTGATGCACCAAAGCTGGTAGCCCAGACAAGTAAAGTGAAGAACATTTACAACAGCTTTAAGTGCACTGCGTTACACATCTATCTCATTACAATAACCACTAATTCCTGGCAGACAGTGACCCCTGACAGACCCCTCTCCTCTGGAGAATTGTTATACTCTGGCCGTAATGTACGCCAGGCTGACAATTACATAAGGGACTGTGAGTTGTGATGAGTCTCACAGACATCACACTGCTCCCCTGTGGAGAAAGGCTGTCATTACATAGCCTTTCAAATGTTTCACCAGAAGAGAGACCAAAGCCTTAAGCTAGCACCCTAAACAGTCCACACTTGTCCGCATCGCTGTCAAATGATTAGGCAAGACATATCTGAAGCCGTGAACTTACTAACTTCTCATTAGGCACCAAATAATTTCAGAATTGTAGCACTTCCTTCTCATTCGCAATTAGAGATTAATGAGATGATTTGCTCCTCAGCAGGCTGCTGCTGAAAATTGCGTCAGTATTTGTGATCATCTGGCAATCATTCCCATTCACTTACTAATACAACATCACTCTAATCTATCTTCCCTTTCGAATATTAGCTGGGACTCAACATTCATCTTCATTAAAACACATTGTGTATGAATACACATCTCTCTTTCTCTCTATAGAGCCCATCAATCTGATGCACAGGCCTATAACCAATCCCTCTGCCATGTCTCACAAATTGTAATTAATCTCAAATAATACCAGAGCAAGATGAGAAGGCAGATAATAAAGACTGATGAATTTCATTGTGACCCTGTAGCACATTGTCCTGAAATTACTACAACCCTGCACATGCATCACAAAGTCATGTTGACACACAATCAATGTACAGCAGAAGAAATTACAGTCATCAAGACTATCGGGTGTTTTAGAGTGACTGCTAAAGCTCTGCTAATGCAATGTCATACATTTGTTCATTGTGCTGCCATTTGATTCTGTATAATTACCATCAAGACTCGTCTATCCATTAATTCTCCTCTGGTCACCTTGCCACAACAGAGGCCACAGAAATCAATCCTGAGAGAAACACAAGAGCGGCAGACAAAGGCCGGCTCACGGGGAAATGAACGCACAGCGGCTAACGCCGGGAGAGAGGAGGGGGGAAGAAAAAGAATGACATGAAAGAACAGCTCTCATTAAGATTCATTAATAAGCAAATGACCAGGCTTTGGGTCAGAGAACATACTGTAGAAGTTAAGCAAATTAGACACGAACCATGACTAAATGTAATAAATTACTGCACGGCGACTTAAATTGCTTCTCGACAACTTATTCTGCGGATTTGCTGGAACTACACAGGTCTTATAAGATCTCTGAGTGAGAGCAGTCCTTGTGATGTCCAATAGCGTGATGGTAACCCCCCTCTCAAAATCCTTCAAAAATGGTACAACATGTTTGCGAATGGATGTATTATCACAGAAGTCATGCGGGGGATGCCTGTTATTATGCAATCTTGCTGAGAACAACCAGTTCTCCTGCCATGTTTTGTCTGCACCACTGATCCTTTCATTGGATGAATGACCTTAGAGGTGATAGATATGGCTTCGAGGGCTTGGAAAACAGTTTGCTTGTAATTAGGTTTGCTGTTAAGACCCCTCTAATCCGCCTCCATTCAAGGGTTCAACATTACAACAGCAGTGTAATCCTTTCCTAGCCGCATGCCCCTCACTGAACAGATCATTTAAGACTGGCCAGTTAAAGGCTGACCCCTACCCCTGCTCTCCAATATAGCAGATGCACATCAAGCTGCTCCTTGTATTTAAAAAGGGATACAGCTCCACATTCTGAATTGAAGGGTACTGTGAGAGATTTTATCATGATCTTTGAAGGTACCGATCAGCTAGACAAGTTTTTAGTAATGGAGCAAAAGAAGATTTAAAACAAACAACAAAACTACAAGACAGCAACTACAGAAATGCATCCTTTACAGCATTAACATGCTCTCCATTAGCTTTTTATCCATGGTGCAGCCATGGTGTCCCTTCAGCATTTACTGAATGGATTGCTGAGTGGCAAAGGTGTGGATTTACTTTACCTTGAAAGAGGATCATGCTGCATCCCAATGAGCTGGGAAGGCCTACGTTTAGGGGGTGTTTACACAGCTATATTTACTTGTTTTAGCTGATGAAGGTAAGATTGTCTACTTAGTGGGTACTATAGGTTTTGAACAACAACAAATGGAATGTGTAGGAGGGTTTTTCTGGATATGGTTCAAATCCTGTATATTTGAACTTAATTTGGAAAATTTTGATGATAAAATGTGAAAACGTTGAAGATGCAATTTGCTGCACAATCTCTTGGGATAAATTTTAAACTAAATGAAATTTCAAGTTATTGCTAATAGATAACATTTTAAAAGGCACTTTGATGCACGCATCTGCTCTTTTATTGTCTTAGCAGGGATCTTTGATCGTATTGATGAGAAAAGGAAGGAATAAAGATGCTGTAAAACTCCATGGTGAATGATTTGCTGCGCCGGGTAGTAAGCATTGCTGAGTTATGTTTCATAATGGCTCATTTCATACCTCCCCTAATAGGATTTCGCCTCACTAACCGTCACGCCTTACAAGATGGAGAGCATGCAAACAACTCTCTGATGGCTTCCGTAAAAAGAGAAGGCATGTAGCTTTCAAGAAGCACTGACAGCCTAAAAAAAACCGCCAACCTTCCAAATGCTACGAAATACATCAGGACGAACGTCATTCTTCGACACACCTCTAACATTCCATTACTATTCCCATAACAACAAAAGAAATAAGATGTCTGCAGTGCCATTTTACATTTGCACAAAAACTATGACAAAAATGATTCTCATACCTGAGTAGCTTTCAGATATAAAATATGCCACACTTCTGTAGCTACATCAATGAGCTGAGTACCTCATTCTTCAGAGCAGAGCTAAGACTTGGGGGTTTTCATCTTTCTCCCCCATAGACCCATTGCACTCCTCTTGGAATTCTCATTTGAATGAGCAGCATGAATTAAAGAAACTCTATTCTCAACTCTGACACCTCATCAAAACTCATCTGAGTCACACTGGCAATGTTACACTGGAGTGCGCCTGGTGCCACTGCTAAATTTAATGCAATATTCATGCACTTTCAGTGTATCTTTAATTAAAGCTTTCTCTGTTCTCTTGACATCAGTTATGATGATAGCACTATGAGAATTATAGGCCCAGTTAATAAACAGCCCGGGTCATAGCCCCCCTGTACGGCACATACACCTCAGGACACTAAGTAATCATAGCAGGCCGACTGGATGTTTTCCACTCAAAGTGAAAGAGGTAAGATGAAAATATGTTCAAGTGATGTGTTGCGCATGCAGACAGCAGAGTCTTGCAGAGAGGTGCACACTCTGCATATAAACTCTGCATTTCCATAAACGTTTATAGTGTTGCGCTAAGCTGCACTGATATTAAAACAATATCTCCCCACCCTCTGCTGCCCTGTGCCTCACCAGTGCATTTCAATTAAACCTGCCGGGAAAGGACATGAGCTCTGCACACTTTCAGCATATTTACATGCTGGTTTTGTATTCGTAAAGCAACTGGGTGTTTTTAAAGATTTAATCAATGAGGCTTTTCTTCTCGCTTTATCAAGTTCAAATCTCAGCTGCGCTGTGTATTCTCCACAGCTTGAGCACCTAGTTCTCATTGGGAAAGATATGATGACAGGACCTTTGCAAAACTGATACTAGGCAGGGCCTCAGTTTATTTAACATCTGCACATAACAGGATTATATTGCAACGTTAACTGAAGTCTCAACAATGCTACCTAGCAATACCCTGAGGATTCCAGTAAGGGATACACATTTGTGCAAAGGATACCTAGACACACATATTACACATGAGTATGTAAATACAAAAGTGTTTCTGAAAGTTTGGGGGCCCTAAGCAACATCCTACTTGGGGGCTCCTACCCACCGCAATCATATCATTTTGGATGAAAGAACAAAAAGTATTAATATTTCAAGAAAAAAGGTTGAATGCTACACACTTAAAAATGATGGTTCTTCAAGGGTTCTTTAGAAAAGAAAATGGTTCTATATAGAACCATGGACACTCAACGAACCCTTTGCACAAGTAAAGGATTCTTTGCATCATGAAAGCGTTCTTCAGATTGATAGAGAATGTGTTTAATATGGTTCTTTATAGAACATTTTTAAAAAGGATTCTAAATAGCACCAAAAAGGGGTTCTTCTATTGTTATGATGTCAAGCTTGTAATAATAGGACCCTTTTTGGTGCTACATAGAACCCTTTTCAAAAAGGTTCTACATTTAACCATATTGAACACATTCTCCATCGAGAACCCTTTCATGATACAAAGAACCCTTTAATCAGGCAAAGAGTGCTTTGAGTGTTAATGGTTTTATATAGAATCATTTTCTTTAATAAAAAGTACATAGCTTATATTATTGATAACACTTTCCACTAAATCTCCCACAGTACTCTTTCTGTGTTGTCATTACTGGCTAAAACAGAGGGCGACTGCATAAAAGAAAAGCTGTTCCAAAAAAGAACCTCTTTCAGTGTGCAGCATATTGTTATCAGGCCTATATCAGCAAAAAAATGTAAAATATTACAGGTTTCAGTTTTGGTTTTGAAAAAGACAGTGTTATTGTGTCATCTGTGGATGCTAGGATTGTATATAAGTATGTATGTATGCCTCTCAATGTTGTTGGTCCTACTTGTCAGATTTGCACTGAGGCAAAATGACATCAAAATTGACCAGTTTTTATAACAACTGGTGCTTGTTGGAATAAGCCTTTATAAGTGTTTTGGTAGTTTTATCTTAGTTGTCACAAAAGGCTTATGTAGGTGTCATGTAGTTCTTTCTGAGGTCTAGTTTGAGTAGTTTGAGCATGATAACCTACTTTTAGGCTAAGCTTACATAATGTGTTTCAACTGAAAATAGCTCGTTTTTAAGCTTAGTAGTTCTTAAAGAAGAAATATCAGATTGGTATCAGTATCAAGATTTCAATATCGATATCATAACTTTTTTGCCAATATCATGACTGACACAAATGATTATTATTTAGAAGAAGAAGAAGAAGTAGAAGAATGATAACAATAATAGTTAACTACACACTCATGGGACCCCTTACTGCTTATACTGCTTATAGTAAAAAACATGCTTTTCAAACAGAAATCTACTAAATAAGTGGTTCCTTATCTTGGTCCTGGAGTACCCCTACCCATATTTTGGAGTTTCACTGCTCAAACACACTTGATCCAACAAATCAGCTAATTAACAAAGCAGGACAAACACTAAAATGTGCAGAGCAGTTCTACTCCAAGACCAGGATTGGGAACCACTGTTCTGGACAATCAAAGCCAGCCCTCACTTTGATTCCTAGACTCACACTCTGATATTGCAATCATACAATCCAGTCATCAGCAAACATACTCGCCAAGTCTGTGTTGATGCTCCTAGGCATTAAGCGACCACTCCACTCTGCTGAAGGAAAGTCCTTTCAGTTCTCTCTGTAGGCCTGCCAGCCTTCATCACTGTGTCTCAAACTGTGACCCAGAGAGAGAGAGAGAGAGAGAGAGTTGGGGATTTTGCCTATCATAGCTCTTCCATTTCCTGATTGAATTTCCATTGTTGAAGAAACTGAATCGTTGTCTCACGGGCCACTGGACACATGCTGTGGGGACGGTAGTAAAACATCAGAGAGAGAAAAAGGTGGAGCAAGAGAGAAGATGCAGAACTGGAGAGAAAATGCATTTTGATAGAATTCCTAATTCAACACCATTACAGACCATTTACTCACCATGGGTTACGTGTGGGAGAGAAAGATCTTCTTCAATGATTCTGACAGATCTGTCTTGTGTACAGGGCTGAGTGAGGAACATAAGAAAGCCTAGATCTACCTGACATCTATGCATAATTCAGTATCACCTGTGTAATGTGAGGATGTAAACCAGGTCTCCTAATAGTCTCATATTACTCAGCTCTATTCAGGAAATGCTGCTGCCTCTCCTCTGCCTAACTGACTACTAAAGGGACAAAACGAAGCCACTCTATTCAAGCTTAGCTGCTGAAGGCAAAAGTGAGAAGAGCCCGATTTCTGCAGTCTGCAGCTGCAGCCTGTACCTCACTGTTATGAGTGGACTTGTCATACATAATGCATTTGATATGGTCATTATGAAATACAAATAGGAGTCTATTTCACTGCTTCTGATAAAACCAGAATCAATCATTACTATTATGACACACTACATCTTCCATGCTACGAACCGGCAGAGCAAGGACCCACAAGGTCATGTGTATAATACAGTGACTGGCCATATAAAAAGGTCTCAGTGGTCTTCAGGTGTTAGTGTGTGACAGAAATAATACAACCATTGCAATAAATAAATAAATAAATAAACCTGGGAAAAAGTCAGACACCACTCTTCATAGATTTAATTCACAGTCGAAGCAGCTAATAAGTACATGCTATTGATATTTCAGGAGATTTTCTGAGTAAATTAGATATTTTCATTTGCATATGGAAGGGGAATGTCAAAGAAAAATAGATGAAAAAATATCATTTTCTCATACTGGAGTTAACAAAAAATGCATAAAAATAGAGGAAATGGGACTCCTAATGACCATGCAATACCTGATAGACCACTAAAACTCTCACCATCAGATAAACAGTACTTAAATCTTTCATCTTTGAGAGAGAGGAGAAAATCAAACTCCACTCTTGCTCCAGTTCTGAAAAAATCCTCAGGTGTTTGTGTCCATCCTTCCACTGTGAGAAGACAATTTAGTGCTATGGGTCTGAAAGGATGTGCAGCTGTCAAAAAGAAGTAAGAAAATTTGCAAATCAAACAAAGAAGCTGCTGGTGTTCTCAGAATAATGGACTGACCACCCCAGAGTCCAGACCTCATTATCACTGAATGTGTTTGGGATTTCTTGGATTGTGAGAGGCAGATAATTCAACTAACTTCTGAGGCTGAACTTCAGAGGTGTGGAAAATATTCCTACAGATTTCTTTTAAAAACTGAAAGCAAGTCTCCCAAAAAGGATGGAAGCTATAATAAAGACATAGGGGCAAAAACTAAATACAGAAAACAGCAAATATTCTATTATATAGAATATATTCTATATTATATTTATTTGTTGAAGCTTCTGGGTAATTTTTGGTTTAATAGATGTTTTTAGTTTTTTTTCCTGATGCTGAAAAATGAATACCTTGTACTTAATGGCTGCTGGAAATTAATGGAAGGTGGTCTCTGACCTTTGTACAATACTGTTAATGAAAATTAAAAATGTATGTTTTCCATGGTGAGCTAAGCAAAATTGAAAAGGAAAAATCGTAATCAGTCCTTTTCAAAAAACATATGCAAAAATGAAAATATTTTTCTCGCACAAACACCCCCACACCCTTCCACACGCACAAATCTGTCTCTCTAAATTATCAGTCCCACAGGTAAATACCTTTAATGCATGCCATTTTAAACCATTAATCCAAATTACTGTACACATGTGGCACTAAAAGGCTGTCTCTTTAAAACACAAGCCCCCTATCCTGGGACACACACAGATTTGTCATAATCATATAAAGTTTTAATGTGCTCAGGGATCTAGCAATAGCACTCATTTCCATTACCTTAACCTTCTGTGTGTGCAAATGAGCAGGTGAAAAAAACAGTCACGGCTCCACACAGGACCAATGAGAAACACAAGAAGCAGAGCCCACCCAGGAGAGCTCATTTGAGTTAATAAATGCTATTTAAGTTGAACAGATATCGCCCATCTCATTTGCAGAGTGTGAGATACAGCTGTGCACGATTAGTGGAGACGGCCCAAGGTGTGAATGGAGACAGCGGTAAGCATCTTCAGATCAGCAAACAATAGATTATTCATGTACAAACACAGAATAGTGAGGACGAATGAGTGTTTTTCCTTTTTGATTTGTAGAATGAAACCATGCTAAAAGAAAAGACATAAAAAAATATTCTTCACACATTGCCCTAACCACACGGCATGAGCCCGTTTTGCTCTTAACAAAAGCCACACTACAGACAATGGTGGTTTCAACAAAAGGTTCTGACTGAAGAGCGCCTATAGTGGGTAAATTGAACGCTCTGGCCAATTATTACTGTGGATTTGCAAGGGCTTGTTGGAAGTGCACATAAGAGCCAGCAGCCAGGTATTGTTGCTAGGCATTGTCATGATTATAGGAAGATACACACAGGTGCTGCTATGTTTCACAGAAATTATTTTTAGATTCTCTGGTATCAAAGGAAAGAGAGTTACTTACGCACGAGCGCCCTGGTAAATTAAGTATGCCAGCTGAATGTCGATGTTAAACAAATGCACTGGGAAAATAGCATACGATGCCGTAGTCATTATAGGCATGACTGTTCTTCTGTAAGATGAATGTACGAAAGCACTACAATGGTGGTAAATGTGAGCACGGTACTCACAAGACGTCATACTTAGCAGGAGCATCTGTTCAGATCAGTAGTATGTTGCTTTTGGAACTGCTAGCATACAATTGATCAAAGCTGCTTAATGATTTAAACTGTTTTATTACATTAAGGCTGTATACCATATCGCATAAGAAAGAAAAATAAGAAAGAGATCTTCTCCTAGACAACAAGGAGATGGAAATCAGATGGAAAGGCAAAGGAGACTTAAGTCTCAAAAGAGGCCAATAACCTCACGTGTCTCCCTTTGAGTTTTAATAAAGACACACATCGTGCTCAGATTCGCCAAGATAATAACACCCATGTTTTTCTACAACTAAACTACAGAGATGAACTCCACCATCTCAGTTTTGATGCTGTGAATAACTCTTATATTGTTTATCTGAGCTGGACGTATCTCATGTCTCCTCTCGTCTCCTCTCATCTCTAATGCTATTTTTACTAAAGAATATTAAGAGAATCATCATTAAGTTTCCTGAGCTGTAAAAGAGCAACATTTGAACAATAAAACTTTCCTCCTTAAAACTGAGCACAACTGAATAAAGCACTGTGCATAGTCCCATCATAATAACCACATCAGGTTTTTTGTCAATGTGACTTTAATCAAACACATTATGAAGATTATATTTTAATGATCACCAATTTGTCATAATAATTCTACCTTATGCCACATCACAGCACTTGGAGAACATGAAGGTGAAATGACATTCACTTTGTAATTCTTGTTGATCTCAGAAAAATCAAACCTTAGTGATTCAGTTTGCAGCTGAAATGGTATATAATTTGCATAATTTGTCATTTTTGTTCATGGTTCTTAGAATTACAACCAATTTGGCACAAACTGATCGTTTAAAACCTTAAATAAGAGCCATCACCTCGCACAGATGTCGGATATTAACAGCTCTTTCATCAGCAAAGCATCAATGCAGAAACCTGCGATTAAAACTCTGCTTTAATGAAGCACATGAAAAGCAATTATCTCGACTTGTACTGTGTCTGTCCTCATCAGAAAAGCCTCTGCCAGGTTGGCATTTACCGTGGAACAGTGCTTCAGGGCTAGTAAGACCTATGACTACCACTGAGTGAAAATTGTGGACAGGCCAGTACTTTGTATTCCTATTTACAACACTTCTTCACCTCCAGGGTGTTCATTTATGAAACAAACGACTGTAAAAGATTTATGTAATGGAATAAAGTTTAATGCTCTATGCAGGTTTATCTCCAAGTATGAGTTAGCAACAAAGAAAATAGGTTCAAAAATATTTGAGAACCAAACTATGGTGTTAGTGCCACCCAGTGTTCAATTCCAAATGTGCATATCAAGGTGAGACTTTTTAACACATTTTTTCAACAGCTAACTTTCATCATACAACTTCATAAAACTTTAGCACACACTCTGATGACGTATGTGGCCTTCTAGAGGTGTATCGAATAGGCTGGCGAGGCAGAGTACAAGCACGAGTGCATTTTATTTGAGTCCTTATGTGCACAATCCAAACCAAACGCAGGCAGATAAATAGTACTTCAATGGAGAACACTTCAAAACAAGGTAACAATAGGAACTACTAAAAACATGAACTGACTGGTGAAACTATTAAAAAAAAGCCTGAAAAAAAAAAATGAGCAGAGAAAGAACACATATGTATATAACAAACCTAAACCAGGAACATTCGACATCAAATATCAAACAAGGCTGGCTGGGGAACAATGGAAACACAGAGGTATAAATACTAACACAGAAGACAAGGAATACCTGAGACAAATGAGAGGGTGGGGCTAGGAAACAAGGAACAGCTGAAGGCTGAAGTCTGGGCAAGACAGGGGAGGAGCTAACACAACAAAAGCACATGGCACTAGAAAACAAAGGCACATGGTAGATGTAAACAAAAGCACATGACACAGTAAACAAGAAAACAAAGGCACATGGCAAGAAAACAAAGACAAAAACAGAGAAAGACAGGGACAGAGACTGACAGGATGGTACAAGAAGAAAACTAGCTTTGTAGACTAAAGAGTTATTTTCACCTTTTAGGCCAGTAAATGAGGTTTCAAATACAAACCAGTGTAACCCTGCCTGCTCTTCTCACAGTTTGTCAAGTACGAATTCAGACATTCTGGGTGTGCTTAAAGTGCCACATTTTCTTAGTATCCGCATTTGTTCATGCATGCAAACAACTTAACTGCCAACCTAAAAAGTGAAACATGCACTACAGAATCATTCTTCATCTGCTTGCATGGCAACTTTTGGCAATATTACTTGATTTGCAAAATAAATGCATTTATATATCAGTTGTCTGCTTTTTGATTTTAAACCACATCTCTGAGAAGTCATTCACTCTTGTGCAGTTAATGTAGATTTTATTAATCATGTCTAGTTCTTTATATTGATTTAAATCTTTGTTGTAACTTAGACTTGTAGGTTTTTTACCAAATCTTTTCAGTATTAGGAACTATGGAGTTCATATGAATCTAATACGGTAATGTCATTATGGGGCCACTCATTTAATTCAAATTTAACATTTAACATCAGTGATGCTAGTAACTGTAATATATTAAATGACATTATGATAAAATACCATGCTATTGCTAGATTACTGAATTTAAATGAATGTTTTTTTTTTCTTTTTTTTTGTTAAGCTTCCATTTTCCTTATTTTTTGGTTGCAAAGTGCTGATAATCTTTGGTCTCTATGTTATATGGATAAACATAGCTGACTAGAAGCTTAGCTCGCTAGTGTTACCCAGTGCGACACATTCTGGCATACAGTCCAAACCAAGTCACTGATGTGATTTTATAACTTCAACACTTGAAAATAATCAGTATGCTAAAATGGCTTTGTGTGCTTCATCTGGTTGTCACATGTCAGTGACACTGCACACTAACAAGCTAACGTTAGAATAATAATAGGTGTTGTTATTGGAAAATAGGGGTACATGAACTCATTTTAGTCCATTATTTTTTAAATACTTATGTAGTTTGAAATAAAAATGAAACTTATGTAACTTATTTAAATTACTATAAAGTATAAAACTACAAAATACAAAGTGTAGTTTATGCATGTGTTACAAACATCAAATATATAGTGTTTAAGCTATATATAAATATATTAATAGCATAAAAAAGAGCTTGTATAGCATGATTAGCTTGGTACTAGATGAGCAGGAAGAAATTAGCATTATTATGGCGGTTATGGCTATTGGATAAACAAAAGGCAGCATTACTTCAGGCATTAAATATTGCTATATAATGAAATACGCAGCTGGCATGTGTTCTTGAAACAAAAGCTTATAATCTTACTGTACTGTACTAAGTGCTACTGTGCTTATTGAACTTGCTGTGATATTCCATGAATTGTAACGTTAGTGCTTTGCTGTAGAGACGACGTCTCTCCAAATATCTTAGGATTGTGAAGGGCCTCCAGTCTTAAGGCCAAAGTCCAAGACAGAATCTCTGGTGTTAAAGTCAAAGCCAAGCTGTGAGTATTTTTTATTTTGTTGAGTGTGAAGACATCAAACTTGTGCCTTTAATCGTGTCTAAAGTCATGTGACATGAGTCCACACTTCTGACTTTTTATGCATGCAGCTGCAGGTGGATGAAACAATCTGATTCAACACAATGTTTCTGAATTTCAGAACTGTTTGATGTACTTGTTTGTCTTTTTTGTTGGACCAATAGGCTATTCTACTTTATATAACTGAAGGGTTTTGATTTAGAGCGCATTGTACATCACTTTCATTACTTTTCTTCTCTTTTTCTCTTGCGCGTGGGCTTTACACATACAAGAAATATTAATGTTATATAATACCACATTTATTAGAGAAGTAAAAATACGTTTTTTGACAGTGCATTATACACCAGCGATTATTATTTTCAAGTCTCTTCTTGTTACATATGGATATACAACATTCTGCAAAAAAACTCTTTGGTTATTATATACTTATATACTTATTATATTACACAATAAATAGTATTAAATATTCATGCATAGATTATAAAATAAATCGTACATAATCACTATTGTGAAAACAATAAAAAGATTTATGTATGAAAAATTCATGAATGCTTACAATAGAATAAAGCATAGATACGTTTATCTGTGCTTGAAAATATACACTGTCTATTCAGCTTATGAGCCAATACAATCTCACAAAATCAGATACATTGCCAACTCAACTACTGAGCTAGTGTAATCTACAGTTTCTGCCACCAGATGTCAGTATTTGATAGTTTAGTGAAAAGTCACATTTTCAGAGCTGTATTTAGAAAAAGTCCATATGATGTTGTTCTTATCAGTGAGATTTGTGAACAGATCGTGCAAAAAAAAAAAAAAATTATTTATTTATTTGGTGAAAAATGTTTCTATAGAATATAGCATTTGCATTCTATAAGACAAGTCCAGTGCACAGTGCTATTATTACTACTAGTAATAAACATGCTTCAAAACACATATTTTCACAAGAAATCTATCAGGGCCGTTTCTGAACATTTGAGGGTCCTAATCCCACCGCAGTTCATATTATTCATCATCGTATTATTTATACTTTGTGACCTCCTCCACATTTTACATAATAAAGTAAATGCATTTTGTGATATATAAGGTACCTTGCATCTTGTTGAATTTCATGTTCATTGCGCAGAAAGTGACTTCAGAATTGCTAGCTTGCCTGGCACCACCTGGCATTCACTGTGCTAACCTCAAAGTAGCTACATCAATGCACTTTGGTTGAGTCTGTTAATCAGAACTACACAAAGACGATGGCTTTAGCAGTACTGTTTTTCTAAGCATTAGCCTATGCAACATTATTAGAAACATCTGAGAGATGTGGTTATGTCTTGTACAAAGAGCATCTTGTAGAGGAAAATCTTGAGGTGGGTGTGTCTTGTTGAGGGAGCATGTAGTGGGCGTGTTTTGTGTAAGGAACATCTTGTAGTGTGTGTGTCTTGTTGAGGGAACATCTTGTAGTGGGCGTGTCTTATAAAGGGAACATCTTGTAGTGTCTTGTAAAAGGCATGTCTTCTAGAGGGAACATCTTGTAGTAAGCATGTCGTGAGGAGGGAATAACTTGCAGTAGGAGTGTCTTGTAGAGGGAACATTTTGCAGTGGGTGTGTCTTATAAAGGGAACATCCTATAGCGGGCGTGTCTTATGAAGGGTACATCTTGCAGTGTCTTGTAAAAGGCATGTCTTCTAGAGGGAACATCTTGTAGTAAGCATGTCATGAGAAGGGAATAACTTGCAGCGGGTTTGTCTTGTAGAGGGAACATTTTGCAGTGGGCGTGTCTTATAGATGGAGCATCTTGTAGTAGGAGTGTCTTGTAAGACTGTTCTGTGGTATTGTGTAGTAGGTGTGTATTGTACGAGTATCTGAGTGTCCTGCAGTGGGCGTGTCATGTACTGGAAGTGTCCTACAACGGGCGTGTCATGTAGCGGGTGTGTCTATTGGGAGTGTCTTGCAGTGGGCGTATTTTCTATAGGGAGCAATTTGTTGTAGCAGTCTCTCAAACAGTGGACACGGGTCTCACAAGTGGACATGTCTCACAGTAGGCGTGTCCGTCACGGGGCCTCCAGTGCAGCAGCTCCAGTATGATGAGCGACCACCGCTTCCTGCTACGCGCCTCCTGCCGTGTGATTGGTCAGACTGAGTCACGTGTGTGGTGCAGCTGTCCGCGCGCCGCGCTCCATTGTTTCCCATCGGCCGGAAGCGCTGCTGCTGCTGCTGCCGCTGCCGCTGCTGCTGCTGCTCTCCAGCCGCCGCTCCGCAGACCCTCATTACACCGCAGCAGCGCGTGTACTAACCTGCGCCGTCTTCATGATATGCCATCCATATTCAGCATTTCGTCCAGCGCGTGTATGAATAAGAGACAGCACGCTGCCCGAGCCACCGCTGCTGTCAGGTTTCATGAGTCTTGAGGATGGAACAAAATGAATGGTGAGTGCAGCGTTATTATTCTCCATTCGGCGAATTCGTGTTGTGTCGTTTTGACGTTGGCACGGCTTAACTGGGCGACACGACTTCAGTTCAGCATGGGTCCCTTTGTCTGAGCTAAGTGTGGGTGTAAGTCGGGTTTAGGTGGGATCTGTGCTGGTGCAGTGTTATGTAGCACTGATTGAGCAATGGGAGAAATCTCAAAGCCAATAAAGCCAGTGCAGCACGGAAGCCATACATGGGTTAATGGGCTTTTGACATGACCATATGGGCTGATTTATTAAATCATAAGAATATTATAATCTGTAACATACCTGAAAGATATCTAAACAAATGAATGTCTGCACACAGACTTTAAATATATTTAAAAAAATGTTCCTTCTTGTGATACAGGAGTAGACACATTCATATGCCATGACAAATCTTCTGTCTTCTATTATTCATTCTGATTTTAGGTCTTAGGTAGGCTGCATGTAGGTTTGCATGTGGTGTTCAACATGTCTTTGTGTGTGTGTGTGGTGTAGTGTAGTGTTACACGTGTAGTATATGCATGTACTTTTGGCATTTTAGGAATATAAAGAGCATAAAGAATTAAGATTGTGCACTGTACATAATAGTGAGGGGGTCTCTCTCACCACCCTGCTCTCATACCTCTAAGAAGCAGTGAGGCAGAGATCCACAGAGAAGCCAGGCTGCCGTCATATCTTTCCCTGAGAACGGGCAGCTGTGTCAGGCAGAGCTGTGCCCCCCCCCTCTCCCCTGGGAATTCTCCCTCCAGTAATGAGGGAGCACTCTGATGGCCCATGCAGGGCCTCTAGCCAACGCTGTAATGGCTGCTTTTACCCACCATATAGCAATACTTAATAGCAAGTTTGTTGTGGAATATAGGATGCTTTTTATATGCAGAATCTTCATGTAGTTATGCTATGAGCTGATATATGTTAGTGTGTCTGATATATATCGTTGACACAGTCTTTACAGATATTTCAGAGACAACAGGTATTATAAGTAGTGGTGCCATCATTATTAAACCTAACTGTAAATTCAAGCATTGTGTAATTAATGAAATTTATATTTGTAACTTTTTTTTTTGTTTTTCTTCAACAGAGATTTGAAGTGTCATATTGTTCATTTAAGGTAAGAATTTGGCTGTTGTCTTTTTTATTGTGCTTGCTCTGTTTTGTGGTACTAACGTAAATTTATTAATGTTAGAAATTTGTTGACATTGATTTGTTTTTTATTTGTTTATTCTAGGCTTGAATTTCTGATTAAACTGTTCACAACTACCATAATTGTCCTCAAAAGACCCCCTGGGGTAGCTTCAGTCTTTGACAAACAACTGCATTTTAGTGTCTGTTGTTCCGGAAATAATATCCCTTTTCCTCATGTTCATCACTCAACCAAGTGGATTATCATCTGTCAATACAGATAATTGCCTGGCTTCAGAAACCAGTGCCTCATATAGCTGATAATTCTTTTGCCTTTCGTTTAGCTTGAGACTGCATTTGTCATTAGGGGGAAAGCTGATCTGATGGGTATTAGTGCTTTCTCTTTGGCAGATTGGTTTGGATCCTTAGTGGCTTTCCTCAGTGATGGATTACCATTAATAGGTTTTAAAAGGCAAGTCCTCAGTATGTATGATATCGGTCCCTCTTTTGAAAAGTGGCTAATAGCTATTATTGTCTTTTGCTTACAGTAAGTTGGAAGTAATGCATCGTCCTTTTTTATGTGAGAGAAAAGAGTCATTAGGTCAATTAAATCATGTTTTATTTATGAGTATGAGATGAGGAAGATTCAGGGGTTAATTTCACTCGGCTGAGATTGTGGTCTTGGGCACCATTTTTGTCTCCAGTCTGGCTCACCGGACTAATCATTTCAATTCCATGTAGGGCATGTAGTTAATTATTTACATCAGAAATATGTACCTTGTTGGGATTTATTTGACACTCTAAGACCGGAGCAGCTGGTACATACGCATGTTTGTTATTGGTCCTACATTTCTGATGTAATGTTTGATCCCAGAGCCACTGGTGTCACAGCTCCACTTGCCTTCTCTTTTTAAGTGTTCTCTAATGTAACTCTCTTTCTCATACTGTACATATGCTACATTTGCATGAGTTGCTTATGATATGCTGTTAACAAAGGTTGGGATTTCTGAGCTATTGTGAATCACTGATATCGCTGATTAAGGTAATTGCTGTTCATTGCTAGGTTTCAGGGACCAAAAGCAAAACTGTAGAGAAGCATAATGTCTGATTAAACACTTACTGTGATTTACAGCAGTAACACAGAAGTAAACCAGATTCTTCAAGAAAGTTTAGCTGTTTTTTTTTTTACTGTCAGAAATTAATAAAGCATTGTTTGCCCAAATACAGCTGAATGAGGCCTGGGATTTTGGTGTGGTAGGTTGAATATACAATACATTTGGCAGTGGATAAACATCTGAGAAAAATTAATATTGCATGCAGGGTATATTGAGCGTTAAACATTTTACAGTAATGTGGAGTCTTTAGGTTATTGTATTGATTATTTATTTATTTATTTATTTGCTAGGTCAGCGATGGAGATAATTTCCTATTTAAGGGTGATATGTCCTGTGGCTAGCTAGGAGACCAGCACCAAATCTGTAACATGCCCCTGACAAGCAAAATGTAAAATTCTACTTACTGCAGCTTTAGTTAAATCAGGTTCAGTGTAGATGGTTAAACATGGTGCCAGTTGTCTGTAGCGGTGAAGAGAAGTGCAGCACCAGTGAGATGGGACACTGACTCTGAATGTGGCACTGTGCCTCATTATCTGCTTCCACTGTTGCTCCTTCACAATCCCTTTTGTCTTCAGGGAGTCAGCTGAGTGCAGTAATGCTTCACACCATGCACACACACATTCACACACATATGAACATGCAAAAATGTGAAGATACAAACACACATACAAGTATATATACTATATACATATTTATTTATATTATATTACAATGTATTTTTAAAAATAGGAATTATAAATCTAATTTAAGCCTTAAAGGATTTTACTGCCACACCTCTTTCTTGCTCATTTTCTCTCTTTTCCTTTATTTATCTATCCAGTGTCAGTCATCATCCTCATGGGAATAAGATGTAATTACTAGACCTATGTGGTACATTTAAATAGATTTAAATGGCAATTACACATATTTTAATTAGAAAAGCCCCATTGTGAAATTTTTGGGACCATGTGATAACTGAAAATGAACACTTTTTATTGTTGCTGATACCAGCACGAATAACTGAAATTGTTTTTCTTCTCTCTGCATTTTAAAACAATTGTACACTATAATCTACAGTACCATGACCACCAGTTACTTATTTTTCATTCAAAAGAACAAGTTAATTAATTTTCAGGAGGAGAGAATTTTTTTTGAAGATTAGATAAAACATATTTATGCTTGCACGAGGAAGGGAAACTCAAAATCAAACAAAGAAGCTGCTGGTGTTCTCAGAACAATGGACTGACCACCCCAGAGCCCAGACCTCAACGTCATTGAATGTGTTTGGATTGCCTGCATCATGAGTAGCAAAAAATGCAACAAACTTCTAGGACTGAACTTTGTAAAATTGGAAATATATCCCTGCAGATTTCTTTGAAAATACCGAACATAGTCATTTTCTGTTAACCCTTGTGTTATTTTTGGGTAAAATGAGTTGTTCATGAGACAATTTGTAGAACTAAAGTAATGTAGAATTTTTTGTTATGTTTTACAAAACGTTGCGTACATTTTTTGCTACATCATGCTGTTAATTTGTGTAAGTTTACAAGAAGGAAAATTCCTAGAAAGGATGAGTAGTGCAATACACCAGTGTATACACAACTTACAAATAGGGCTACATTATCAGCTATAATTACCAGCTGTAATTCCAATATCAGGCTAATAATAAAAAAAAAAAACTAATAATTTCCCTTTTGTCAGTGAATAATATTTAATAATACAATTTAATAATAAAAGTTTAATTTGTTTACAGTTTAGTTAATTTCTTCCGCAACAACATGGGCACAGATAGATGTAGTGCAATGATACTGACTCTTGCTGGCACTGAGGGAGGGAGGGTGACGTACTGTTATAATTGTAACAGTCCTGCACTTCATCTCTTTCAGTGTGGTGTCCTAATGCACACACACATACACACACACGTACAAGTGCACAGACCAAAATTAATTTGACTTCCCTTCATGCTGGAATGGCTGGAATTTGTGCATGATTATAACACTGACCTAGCGCTCCTTTCATGTATTCTGCTAAGGCGTGCTGTTAAAGGTCATGGTTTGTGATGTGTTCTAGGGAGAGGAAGAGAACAGTGGCTGGTAGACAGGCACAAACAGGCAGTTTGATCAGTGAGAAAGCCCCACACTGTACCATGCATACACTCCTTCAGGGAAAGAGGGAGAGAGGCCAAAAGAAAAGATGCCTTAATCTGTTTTTGATTTAAGGAACAAAAACACTCCTGGGGGATGAAAAAGAGATTCTGCCTTTTCTAGCCAGCTAAATGCAACAGTAGTTTTGTCATGTATAAAATGATACTGAGTTTGGGGGTTCAGGAGCTTGCTGTACTCACTGGCTGCGATGAGTCATTTTTAAGACATAGGTTTTTACTTTACAATACAATACAAACACTTTGTTATAACTTGTTATTAATCTGATATGAATATCTCCTAACTGACTTATCCATGTTCCATCCACAAAACCATTTTTGCATAGCAACTGTTGCAAGGTTGGACAAGCTCATTCTTTTTTAATGAGAAATTAGTGTCGTTTTGCTACATTCCAGTTTTCTCTATACAGTTTAAAATGTTATGGTAAATTTGCCATTATGCTGATGTTAGCTTGATTACATGACAAATAAAAAGACACCTAATCTGTCCTGTAAGTGAGACCTTTTCAAAGAGTACAAATAGAAAAATGTCATTTCATATTAATAACACACATTAAATGTAGATATTTTGAGCTGTAGTTAAATTTTGAGCAGGTTAAAAGGACCTAGAAAGTTTGTCCATCCTCACAACAGTTGCTACTGAATGCATTTGTGGGTGGAACATGGACTGGTTTAATTTAAATTTGTAAATCTCATGCTTTCTTTGTACATTTACCTTCAAATTAATACTAAAACATGCACACCTGTGCATACGGCCCAGAGTGTAATCTTTTGGGCGTCTTAGCTTATGTAATACTGCAGTCAAATCCAGTCTTAATGAAGAAGCACAATCAGTCACTCAGCCCATTTTGTCTGTAACAGAAGGACTCTTAGAGATCAATTAGAGACTACGGGTGTTTGATGTGCCTCGTTGGCTCCTTCTTTCTCTGTCTTGGCTTTATATCTTGGCACTTCCCAAGATCTTGCCAATGGTACTGGTTGCCATGACGCTTGTATGGAATGTTCATACGTGCAGATACGAGAGCACATGGTTTTCTTAGTTTTCGCTGCAAAATGACATCATATGTAGTGAATGTACTCTGCGTTTTCTGTATGATTCCTGTATCTAAGTATTCTCCTATGCGTATTGACCTTGATGACGTTATCTTAATGTCTTACATCAGATTCCTTCGGCTTTGCATTGCTTTGTAAATTGTGCCATTGGCTACAGACACTCATTGCTTTATAACTGCAGTCATATATTTGATTGTAATATATATTTTTCCATACGGTGGAGGCTTTATGTGCAGTACTCTTAGGGTGTAGCATTAAGTATTGTCTGATAGTAGCACTCAGTGAAATCTGCAGCGTTTCTTTACACTGTTAAGCTGTGAGCGCCTCACTGTTGCATTCTACATCTAGTGCTCTCGCTCAGTAATTTTCCTTTACTATAAGCAGGAATAATGGCAAAGCACTGGACTTTTTTTCCTTTTTTTTCATTTTCACAGTAATGATTGTGACAGTACTTGGCTGACTGAACAGATGTTTTCATAAACAGGAAGCATCTCAATGTTTCGTCACCTCTCACCCTGTCTGCAGTTAATTACACTACTCTAAATCACCGCGTTGAAATTCAGTAGCGCTGCACTGAAGGCCATCATCATTAAAGGTGTGACAGTGTGTCTTTAGAAAGCAGGCCTCTGGAAGGACATCATAGAAGCTGTCATAAAACAGTCTTCTGTTTAGAGCAATTAAAGTGTCCATTTTGAACACAGATCAGGCATCACTACATAGTCATCATCTGTGGTTGGTTTCAGTGACTGGATATCAAACCTGTTAGCCTAACAAAGGGGTTTGCCTTAACAACATAAATGTTAACAATAAACACACACACACACACACACATATATATGTATGTGTGTATATATACATATATATATATATATATATATATATATATATATATATATATATATATATACATACACTACACTGTAGCAACAGTTTGTATATTTTTAATAATTATGAGTCATAGTTCAACGTATTCACTCCTACACTACTTAAGGTTATGCAGCATGTTAAAATAATCCCTATTTAATTAACACACTGTAAGCACATAATGTAGGATGTCATAGAAAACAAGGCTATTGTCATTGTGTTTGCATTCACACGGTGGAATGTACTATGAACACAAAGGCATGTTGAATTTAGCATCTAAATGTTGATAAGTAGTAAAAACTGTTCTAAAATGCTGTAATTCTACATTTAGTAATGTGTTTTTCCTCAGATGTAATATTTACCCTAGTCCACATGTATTGATCTCTCTTTTTAGGTTTCTGAGGGTTTTTTTTTTTCACATGACCAGTTGAGATTTATTCAAATATGCAGTTGAATGAAAATGTATGCAGACTTTATGAAGGAGTGCCCTGAAATACTCCAGCTTAACATTTTCATTCATATTTTGAAAGCAGTGGTATGGCTTGTATCATTTGAATGATATAATATGTGAAATATCTTGTAACTGTCAATGCAATTTCCACAACCAACACGTTATTGCACTGACATATTTTCGACTTGAAAGGAATAGAAACGGAATGGGAGGGTGCGAGGAGTTTGTGATGTTTTTCCTTTCAGTATCAGGCTAAAACATGAACATGAGCAGACAATGAGCAACAGTGAGCATGCATTTGGGCTGGGCTGTTTTGATCGAGCCAGGCTCCTCCTAGTACATAATATTAATTTATATTCTTGGGATGTGATGCGTTCAAATAAGGGAGTTTGTACAGATGTCATTATACAGATTGGGACCATTTTCCTAAAATAATGTTATTTTATATTATTCTGTTCAGAACATTCTGATCCTGCTTGCTCTCTCTCTCTTCTCCATCTCTCTCTCCCTTATATTGCTATGGCAACCAGTTTTAATGTGGGGGAAAAAAACTCAATGGGGAGACAGTTGCCGTATGTTTATGTATTCCAGTCCATCTCAAGGCTGCAGATCGACAAGCTGTACAAAAAAGTGATCATTTGTCAGTCATGAATCACGAAGATACTAATTGGCGTAGTCTATCATAACCTTTTTGATGGGTCAGTAATATGAATCTGACGCCCATTTTTTTTTCTTTTTTAAAATGTAGTGCTTTGTTCAGTGTTAGCGATGAGATATTTATCTGAATGACGTGGAAGCATGACTGTTCATGGTCTTTTTAGAGAAATGTGGGTGTTTCATATGAATTCACAGTGAATATGTGCAGTGCCAGCTAGCTCATCTGTCTGTGGCTCTGTGTGTGGTTACAGCCGACGCTTTGGGCTGAGGTTAACTAAGGTTAAGACAGTTATCCCGGGAACAAGGGAATATGGCTACTCCAGGGATTTTTTTTTGGGTCTAAGCAGATATTTCTGTTACAGATGAATGTGCTGCAGTGCCAAGGTGATGTTCCAATTACCAGACGCTCTGCTGTGCTCTTAAAAGCTCCAAGCGCTGAACACTGAACAATACCAAATCCAGTCCCCCAAGATGTGGAGTTAGTGGAGCTTGCAGAGGAGATATGCGGTATTTGTACTTGTCTCGACTTTAACTAGTGGTGAAAAAAGGCATTCTGTGCACAGCTGCTAGTGTGTCTTCTCAGCTGGAACATGGGCTAATTAATACAGCACGATATCAGTGCGTCTGTAAGATCCTGCTATCAAACCAGCCACAATATGCTGATCGTACCTGCCAATACTGATATCGCTGTGTGGCTTCAGATGAGACACAGCTCTATGAGAACAATGACGTTAAATGCATTGGTGACCTTTACAGCTGGTAAATAGATTTTGTAGTCGGCGATGTGGGATTTTTTTTTTTAAATAGATCACTTGGCCCACAGCAGACTGAGTGAACACTAAAAATCAATGTGTGCATGTAGCTCATTCTACATCATAGCCATTTTACCATGGTTAAAGGAGATACAGTGAGTGCCACCACAAACTGTGCGGACAGATCAGTAGAATAAAAGAACATTATGTGTAAAAGAGTAAAATAATGTTTAATAAATCTATTAATTTTTGTCTATTTCCATTGTTTTGCTATTTGAATGTGGGTTCATCCTACTGTTTCAGTAGAACCATGCAGCGCAATGTTAAGCTCCAATTTAAATGTGATGGACATTTATGGACATGTTATGATGGTAACTTTTCGACCATGGTAACGATTTTGAGGGTTTTTTTTTTTTAAAGCCTTTGAAGATTTAAGCCCTTCTAAGGCTAGGGAGGAATTGAGAACTAGAAGTAGCTGATTAACAGATCAAGGTATGATATGATGGGTGATAGCTTAGATTTTTTACTCTAATATCACTGTGTTTACATTTACAGTTTTGTATTTGGTTATAAGAAAAGCTCCGGTCCTGGTTAGGCATGACGTGAAGCTTTGATAAACTGTGGTAAAATCACTGTAATGCATGGCCTTGAGTGGTAGTGCTTTTATAAAATGGTAGCAAAGTATAATATAATAAAATGCATTGATTTCAATACATAATTTAATTTATTATTAACAATGATGGTAAATGTCCACCAAGCAATATAGTTTGTTAACACTGGCTATGTTGCCAAGCAACACGATGGTCAAGTATTATTCAATGATCAGCACAATAGTTTTTAAAAACTGTGCACAAATTCAGTTGATGTATGCGTCCATATTTCACAACATCAGATGTGATTCAGCTGAACTAAAACCGTACATTTTTATACTAACTCAGCACAGCAGTCCTGATAAGAAAGTGATGCTGTTTCACACACTGTCTAATTGATAATGTGTGTTTCTCACATGAGTAAATGATAAAATAAACAAAGAATTATGCTGCTGAAACATCCCCTGCCTGTAAAACAGCTACTTGTGTGATTCTGCCATCCCACAGTGATTGTTTGGCATGAATGGCAGTTTAGTCATCTTTTGGTGACACACTCTCAATGTCTCAGCCTACACATGCACTCATCTAATTTTAGACTGCACACACGCTAGCTGTCAGGTAGCAGGCAATCAGCAAAGGCTACTGCACTTCTCAGTTAGGCCCCGTACATGTCAAATACGTACTCCGTTGCGCGCGGGTGACGTATGCTGTCCTGTGTGTTATTGTTTCATGCCACAGTCTGTGTCTCATTTCAATTGCATGAAAGTGCAAAAGAGATGAGTCATAAAGTCTGGCACTGCTTCAGTCATCCACAGCGTTACTCTGCTTCAAATTACAACCGCACCATTAGACTCAATTCGCCGCAGTGCTTCATTCAGATCAGATCTTAAGGGTTTTAAGATAATTGTCACTTGCAGTATGAAACAAAGAACTGTTTCAGTAGGAGTCTCTCTGGAGTGAAGTATGTGTTTTCTTCTTTCATTGAACGCATGATCCAGCTTTGAATGATGTGTTGTTGACTCCGAGCTGAACAGACATGTCACAATTGTAATGATATTCTTGTGTTTTGTGCGTAAGACTTTCCTTCATTGTTTCTAGTAAACACAAACAAGATTAGCATCATAGATCCTCTCTGATATCACACGGATGCCTTTTACATATGAAAATGACATAAGATCTCAGTGAGAAAGTGAATTAATAATGTGTGTGTGTGTGTGTTTGAGGGCTTGCGTAGACCCAGACAACCCCAGCCTCCCAGCGCTTGTATTAAAGATGAAAGCATCATTCGCTATGTGAGGTGTTCTGCATCTCTTTCTCTCTCTCCCTCTCCCTCCCTCTCTCTCTCTCTCTCTCTCTCTCTCTCTCTCATTCGCTCTCAGTCAGAGCTTCCAACTTCTAACTTTTTTTCAGGTGGCATGGGAGAAATGCAGACATAAATAAAATATAGTTATATGAATAATTCAGGGGTGCATTGTGATTGACATGAGGGTGAAAGTACCTGATTATGCCACGGCGGTACGTGAGTGGAATGAGGTTTGGAGCACTACTGATGCAGTTGGGATCTGCGAAGCCGTGAAGTCAGAACTCCCCATCTGCATTTCTCTCATATCAAACTCCAGCTTCAGGGAGAAATCAGACTGCTCTCCAAGTGGCGTTTTCTTGCTTATTTCAGAGTGTTTTCTCTGTGTGAACTAGCTTAGTTTTGTCAGTGCTATGATCAAAAATCAGTGTTGCCTCATAGAGACATTTCTAGATTTGATTACTGAATGCAAAAAGACCTGGTTTCGTTATGGTTAGCCTTTTCACAATTGTCACTTATTTTGAAGATTATTTGACTCCTCTGAGTTTTAAAAAGGCTAAAAAATAAAAATGGACTGGCTATCGACACAGCCGTCTAAGCATTTTTCGTTTCGTCAGATGATGCCACAGCCATTAGTAGCCAGGAGTCCAACAGAGCATAACTGGTAGGGATGGAAGTTGATCCCAAAATGAATCGATTGCTTGATTCCAAGCATTCAAGAATCCATTGCCATACCAAAACATCTGCTCACCTGAAGGAGTTGACAGAAAAGAATCAAGAACAACTTAGCCACCCCTTTTTGGTCAGCTAAGTTGATGTAAAGAGTGTTAGCTCTCCCAATTTCCTTCATAAGATTAAATATGTTTAATATTATACCCTTTATTTTTTGCGATGTGTCCTATATCTCTTGGTTTTTGGAATAGAGATTATTGTGTGTCAACTTTTGGAATTGACTCCATCGATTTGCTTGGAATCGCAATCAGAGTCTACTCCAAAATTTCTGGAATTGAATCGCACTAATAACTGGCCTCACTTTCTCTGGGTGGGTATGTCAGCGTAGATGCCATTTAGCTGACGTAACAGAATTGGGCAGTTAGCACTGTCCACTAGAGCTGGGTATTGTTAAAATGTTTTCCAGTAGCGATACCAATACAGATACCTTTATTTCGATACCAATTCTTGAACAATACTTTTTTTCAATAGCCTTTTTAAAATTATAAGCCAAAAGTGGGTGTGGCTTAAATCAGAAATGAATGTGAGGTGCTGGTGTATTTATGGACTGCAGACTAAACAAGAAGTGCTGATGTTAATAATTTGCTTACAGAATGTAATTTAGACAAATCAGCAGTCTAGATTTTGAAACAAGCTTGTCACTCACAAATTCTGATAATACCTACTACTCATATTTAAATTATTAAATTTAATAATTACAATTATTAAAATTAGGTACTACACGGCACAGAATTTTTTCGATACTCAGTAGTGTTGAAGTAAGTTGGTCAGTAGCATAAAGGTACTGAATTTCGATACTCAGCCCTATTCACTCCCAAGAATATTGAGTGTTGAGCCTTTAAGTGTTGAGCATTGACATTTTGTTAGCAGCAGTGGCTGCTTCACCTGACTCAAATGAAGGTGTTGGCCTTCACACTCACAACTAGGTAGCATTGTGTGTGATGTGGAGACTTACCCAATGGATGTATCTGGCATTGACTAAACTGAGAAAAACCTGGGGTAAAAACATTACTTAAATGAACAGTAACACACCATCCATTCCAAGCCTTTCAAAGAAATTAAATAACATAATTATATTAAATTAGCTCTTCTATTGCAAAATTTGACACAGTGTGACAAAAATGCATGGGTATGTTTATCAGGCTTTGTTTCCTACTGTAATAGAGACCAAAAGAAGAAGTTAAACTAATAACTAATCACTGCCTATTTGTCAAAAAGATAAATGTAAATAAATAAATAAATTAATTAAATAATTGATATTTAATCAAGTAATTGTGACAGCCCTAAATCGTTTGCATCTGAACACTATGGTGTATGTTAGCAGTTAATGTTTCCTGATTTTGTGTCGTTCTAGCCAATTATGGCATCCAATTGGAACACTTTTCAGTTGGTGTTTTGTTGAAAGGTTTTATTTAGACATTAGTAAAACTGCTATTTCATAGATGAATGTCTTTCTCCTTAGTTGCCAGTTTAGGGCATGCAAACACTTTGCATTTCACTAGTAGTGGAAATTTTAATGTCCTTTTAATTTATGCGGCAGCACAAGGATTGATGTGAGGAGTAGTCTGTGTGCACCACATTTATTGCTATTAACAGTTCAAGCTGTCGCGTAACACTGGGGAACAAAGGCCACCTTAATGAAAACGACTATTAGAGAACGGGGGTCAGATTGTGTGCGTCAATCATTGTAAATTTGAACCCCCGCACATATAGGCAGGATGATAGAGGAACATTTTTTTCTTCCATTGTTCTGTGTGGAGGATAAGGAGATCAATGCTGGGCGCTAGCTGCAGCAGTCTGCTCCGTGTGCAGGATACTGAGCAGCCAGCCAGCTCTGTCTCGTTTCTTTCATGTGTGTGTATATATATGTGTGTGTGTGTGTGAGTGTGTGTGTGTTTTGATGTCTAATGCCTCAGGCAACTGCAAGTTAACAAATGTACAGAGCTGGAGTGAAGCCTCATTTCCATAAAGCAGTCGGTGTAGTACATTTGCTTAAATGGGCTTCTTTGTCTTTAATTGCCTTGTGTATCCTCGCTTGTTGTTCCCCCAAAAACCTTTCGAGACAAGTGCTATAGCATCCCTCACATTGTTCTTGGTGTTTTTGTGCAAGAGACTTATTTTGGTAAATGCTCTATGAACAGTACATTATGTTAATAAAGGCTGTGGTTCAGCATTATCTGTGTCATTTCTAGGGTAGGGTGATGAGCAATGTGTCTGCGTTCTGTTGAACGACATGGCAAGAGGTTCCCCACACAAATGTTTTGGCATCATGTGTACAAAAGATTGATTCAGTATTCATGGTAAATCAGCTTCAGTCTAAGTTACACTTGGATTCTACAGTGTTATAATGAAATGAAGGTTAATGGATGTCAGTCCTTATTTACGTTCCAAGTCATGCCTGCTTGCTTTATCAGCCTGTATACGTCCAAATCTTCTTGCACGAGAAAAATCCTATGTAATATAGACAAAAGTAAATGAGTGGGTGTTTTTCTTTCCACTTTTTTCTCACATCGATGTTTATTTCACACCAAATTACAGCTTCCAAATGTCTAAAACACAATGAAATCACTGTAATGAAAGCTTGATGAGCAACGCCCTTTTTGCTTTCGATTAATCTTGTTGCTCTGACGAACGAGGTCCCTTCTGAGACTCCATCATGTAAATTGCTGTATGATTCATAGCCATGCCATCCCTGCTTTATGGAGCACGGCAGCTTATGAACACTATCCAGAGGGAGCGAACCATGACCTTTTCAAAACAAACTCTGCTTTGGTATTTTCACGAAGCCGATCCGAAGCCCACGTACAACTTTTTCCTAACCCTGATGTGAAATGTGGAACGCATCAGCGCCGTGTTTAGACTCCTTTCGTTGGTTACAGGGACGGGCACAGAGACATCATCTTTGGATGCATAATCATTCCAGTGTACAGTTTCTCCCTGAGGGTCTCCAGATGAGACCTGGCTCTCTCAAGGTTGCTGTTTATGGCTGCCTGTGATGTGTTTGTCGGTGTGTGTGTGTGTGTGTGTGTGTGTGTGTGTGTGTGTGTGTGTGTGTGTGTGATTTATGAGGTTAAACGCAGCCTCTGAATCTGCACTGCTACTCCTGAGGTGCTAGTGGCCTTTTAGTCCTCTTTCTTCTCATTGTCGCCTCTTTCTTTGTGCATCTCCAGTGGCTCAAGACAGGCTCTCCATTGGTGTAAAGCAGCTTCCCCCACTTCAAAAAAAAAAAGCAGACGAAGAAACTTACAGCCATCTGGGAAGGCAAAATGTTTGTGTTGTGCCACAGTACAGTAAAAACACTGACACTGTAGAGATGAGGCGGGCCATATTGAGCTTTGGCTAAGCCTGGCAGGACAAACGCTCCTTCGTTCTCTCTTTTTTTTTTGCCTTCTCCCTCTGTCTCTATTCCGTCTGCTCTCTATCACTCACTCACTTGTTTGCTCTCTCTCTTTCTCCCTCTGACTGGCTCCAAAGAGGCTGTGTGCATGCTGTATGGTTGCCCTGGCTTTCCTTCTCTGTAGACAGCAGAGAGAGAGGGAGAGAGAAAGAGAGAGACGGAAGTCGGGAGTCGCCCTGGCCGGCTCACCACGCACTGGTCTGACCCCTCCTCTGCTGTCTGAGAGATTGTACAAAGTCTGGCTGCAATTATTCTGCACTGCTTCAATGAAAGCAGATAGTTTGTTAGCTTCATTCCCGACAGTTCATGTGTCAGGAAGACTATTCATAGCCTTCAAGAACACCAGGGCCTTTGAAATATCTAAAGGTACTGCAAAGACATTAGACTTGTAAGCAAGTGTTCCTACAAGACAGGCTACCTCAGGACTCCATTTCCTTTTATATCTCAAGAAAGAAATTGTCTTTTTTTCCGGTTGTCTAAAATATCTTACAGTGTCTCTGATGAACCACATGAAGAAATTTGCCTGAGCTTACCTCTTGATGTAAGTAATCTTAGAAAAAAACATTGCTTGAACGATAACCTCTTTAACTCACTTCCACGCTTATGTTCCTCTTCCTCTGACTGTATTGTTTTTAGGATTAAACCAATATGAACATTTTGTGACCGATACTGATTTTAAAGAGCTGAAAATTCTGATAACTGATAATAAATGGCCAGTTAAAAATGGTCAACAGACTCCAGTAGTCCATTTAAACAGAACTGACTGATATGATTGTCATGTAAGGGTGGGCAAAATGGCGAGCATATAACATCACAATACATGAAGACATGTTAACAATACGCAATATCACAATATTTAGTTTCTCTAGTTTGCATACATGTTGGAAAGGACAAAATGCACTAGCAAAACAGCAGCTCGACATTTAATAAGGCTGTAGAAGTCGGTACCATGATTTCTACTTTCATATTTGCAAAAATGAACTATTTAAGAAGTAACAAGAGGACAAATATAACAATTGGTAGAAGTAAATGTATTAAATAAAATAATGGCCTAATGGGCTGACATCCAATCAGCTACTTGTTACTGTGCAGTTTTTTGTAGCTACTATACACTGGTGGCTCTTTCTGTAGTTACTCTAAATCTGTTCATGCAGCTGTTCAGTGTTCTAGAATAACTGATGATACCCAAGGTATAAAAAAGCATGTTATGTATTGTAATTCATCATAATGAAAGCCTGTCATCCACACCTGTTGTCATGTCAATTGTCAGATATGATTCAAGTCTCAATTGTCATATTTCTTAAACTCAAAAAGTAGATACTGATGAAGTTATAAATAACAAAAATATTGGAAGATGGGGATTGAGCTTCCTAAAATTCCTAAATTCTTGGGTCTTGATTTAGTTGGTTTCTGATGATTGGCTCTTATTTTTCTTCATTTTCCTGGATTCATGTCATAAAAGGTTTTATTGTATTGTGTTATCATCATGCTGTAGATTTGGATGTTGTTATATTAACTGTGATGGAGTTTTGTGTCCACATTTATAAATGGATATTATATTGGTGTAAAAGTGGTGAGCAGGTCAGAGCTGGTCAGAGATGTCTGTTTGTTATGTAAAACAAGCCTCTGAATATCGGTGCCATGTCTGTAGGGTTTTAGCCAGTACCAGAAATATACGCTGGGCCACTAGTATATTGATAGGGTCTTTATGATTTTCATAGTAATTACCAAATAATTAATGGTGGGGACTGAATAATAAGCCCTAAGATTTATAAGTGAGTAATAACCCTTTAATTTACAGGGCTAAACAGCTTGGTCATGTGATGATACAGTACAGGAGAAAAGAAACCATGTGGACTAATACCATGTTAACAGAATTGTGTCACTAGTGTATGAGTCTCTCATTTTGCTCCCTTATTGTGACTTTAATTCCCTGTGTAATTTGTAACTGTGGTCATGCACTCATTTGTTTGCTAAAGTTGGAGCCCCAGGGCCAGGAAGCGCCGTGTTGGACTGACCCATGTGACTCAGCAGAGTGACTGTGCTCTGCTTTCTCTGGCCTGAGGCCATGCAGGGGTTAGCATGCTGCTAATTAAAGGCAGTGGAAAAGCCTCGGCACTCCGGACTCCTGCACGCTGACGTATTATAAAACATTTAGGAGAAAGCGCGGGCCAGGGATAGAGGGTGAACAGATGGGGAGACAGCAGAAAGCAAAGGGAGTTAAGTAGAGGTGACAGAGGGGCCATGCCTTGTGGCTGGGAAAAGCTGACATCACAGCATCAAAGTAAAAATAAGCAGTAGTTTTTCCTCTCTTGCTTGCTAACTTGCATTCTAGGCTGTGCTAAGGGGAAATTCCGGGGTTTAGTAGTCTGCAGGAGGTATTTGCAGGATGGAACTTTGATCTGTAGAGGTTATTATGTGCTGTGTAAAGCCACTCGCCTAGGAAGGGTCAAAGACACTGCAGAATTATTGAACAGGCCATGGGGGTCACGGAGTCAAGAGATGAGCAGCAGGTTAACATATGCATCAGAGGTGCTTCACTGAAGATAGATGTTTCAAAATGGGCCTACATGTTGTCTGGGGATTCCTGTTTCTTTAATGTACCTCAGACTTTCATCAGCCTCTCATTGTGTAATCTTTTCAGCCTCTGATTTTGTTGCTGTCTGGAGGATGAATGCTGCAAATGAGATTCCCCTCTTTCAAGACTCTCACTGATGTTTTTTATTAGGACCCCATTGTCACTGAGGACTGCATCCATTTATTATTTGTTAATTATGCTTAGTGTATTACTGCTGTTAAGCACATGCAGTGATTACTAAGCTCTTTTTCACACTTTATATAAATATATTTTGAAAAAATATATTTTTAAATTAGTTTAATTTTTCTTCAGGCCACTTCATGACCAGTCATTCGATTTGAAACTGGACACCCAATTTGCATGTGACCTAAATTCAACCAAACATTCATTATGCAAATGAAGCCCAATAAATATACATATCTCCCTTCCAGTTGCCCAAAATCTCACCATGTGGCTCAAAATTCATACGCACGGATTCACAAAATGGGTCATCTCTGCTGCTGCTGCGGTGGCACCCCAAGTCAGTGTAACAAACTGCTTCTGCCAGGCGTCTGTTCTGCATTTTTATGTAATGGAGCTGCGAGTGTGATACCCCATAAGGGAGGGAAAGGAAGGGAATGCAAATTAGATATCACTGTTATACAATGGATGGGCTTCCAAGATGGAGAGGAAACGAGGAGAATAATTAAATCTTGTGTTGAAATCAGGTTCCACGATGCTTATGTCCTCACATGAGCATTTATCCTCCACTTGCATGGAAAGGGTCATGAGGCTTTGTTGCCATTAATTGGCCTATGGATAAAAACAAAAACATTATTTAATGAGGCAATATTCGGCTGTACAAGTCATAGGAGGAAATGGCATGCCGCTGTTGTACTGAATGATTTTCCATTTAGTCTCAGCTTTAGTGCTCATCCATTCAGAAATCAATAGGTTATACCTAAAGGCTTTAGCTAGGAAAGCATTCCATGTTGTGTATATAGCAGTGGCCTTCTCTAGGGAAGCCTGTGACTGAGGACCGGGTCCAGGGTAAATCAAACCCAAGCCAAAGGCACAGCCAGAGCTCTAAAGCAGACCACTATTAAACCCAAAACACACAGAGGCTTTATCCTTATGAGGCAGGCAGCCCTTCACCCAGAGCCTCTTTAAAGCCTCTAATGCTCTATAATACAGTCATAGCATTACAAAACCTTTTATAAGCAGACTTATAAAAAGTAATGCCTTATTGTCCACATACAGTGTTTGGTTTTTCTTCATTTTATAAGACACCAAGGTCTCATGAATGGTAAATTGCAACTGTGAAGTTTTATGAAAAATTTTATAGTGTAATATTGGCAGATGGTTATCTAAAAATCACAATTTGCTATTAGGATTTAATCAGTATTTTGAGAAGGCAGTAATCAGACCATATTCTGAACAAGCAGGCACTACTTGAGGTAATTTGCATTTTGAGGTGAGGGCATTTTCATATTCATGCAAAGTGAAAGAAACTCAATCACACTCACTTGTACTTGAAAGTTATAGCATAGTATGAACATAAGTATAGATGTGAATATATTAATTATTGTCATTGATTTATTGTCCAGAATTTTATCATATAGGGGCACACATCTAGTTTTGCAATTCTTCTTCAAATGCAGTATGATTGCAGTATGATATGATTCCGATATCATTGTGCAACTGCCTGGAAGTGTTTTTTATTTTAATGTCACATGTATAGTGTAAGTACGTCATTTAACACAATGGACTTATTGTGAATAAATGCATGTTTATTCATTCGTTCATTAACATTTTCTCACTTTCTCTATATTTGACAGGCCTAAATGCCCTCCAAACCATTTTGCTTGCATTTTGTCCGTCATAGTGCTTAATACCCAAACTTGACCAACAGCTGCCACTGTTATAGGCTCAACTTTGCCACAAGGACCTTACAGACCCCTAATTGGCAGGTGAATTGCTGAGCAACAGTGGAAATGGATGGTATTGTCCTTCCTGTCCAAAGAGCAGCTTAAATATTGCTATTGAGGAGCAATACATTAGCTAGGATCTTCTACACTGTCAGAAAAAGGGGACAGTACGGGTACAGTTTTATTCATCAGGTACAACCCATGTAAATGTAGCCTCAAAGTTACAGCAGTGGTACCTGAAATATGTTATTCCCCAGGGAAAGGTACATATTTATACCTTTTCATAACCTAACATTTTAAAATAGAAAATAAAGTAAAAAGTCTGGAGTCAAGACAGGGTCAATTGAGTCAGTGTAACTTAAATAACAGAGCTTCAATAGAAAAACAGTTATATATTACATTCCCTAACCGAAGGCTCTGAAGATGTACCCTTGAGGGCACCACCCCGGTGACAGTTTAATACCTTTTTTGAGAGTGCACACTACAAAATAGTGATTTAACTGAGTGTTTTCATGTCTATGTGTCTTACAATCATTTTTAACCACAGAATGTCTTGGCAAGCTTAGATATACATGGATTCTTGGATGATAAAAAAATGATCAGTTAGAAGTAAAGGTAGCATTTAGAGGCTGAGTAAGAATTAAAAACAGCAAATATCAAGTTTATTTTATTTAAACAAAGCAGTTTATGGCACACTCAGTGTGATTTGGGGATGGGGTTGGAAAGCAGTTTGGTGCTGGAAGGCATCATTACTCTCCAACTAGTGGCATTGATAAACCATGTGGCAGCTCATATTAACTGTAGCTACATGAGCTTATACCACAATTCCCAGTGCAACAGATTCAGTCCTGCGTGTGTGTGTGCAAGTGCGCGTGTGTGTGTTTGGCTAATTTGTAAGTATACTCATTAATCTCTTTAGATTACTTTGCTGTGCAGGGTGTTGACTCTCACATCTCTCCTTCTTCCTACATCCCTCCTCCTGCAATCTGCACACCTCTCTCTCGCTCTCTCTCTTCTCTCTCTTCTCTCTCTCTCTCTCTCTCTCTCTCTCTCTCTCTCTCTCTCTCTCTCTCTCTCTCTCTATCTGACTCTCTGTCTCTCTCGCCTTCTCTTCTCCCCCTCTCCCTCCCATTCTCACGCTGGTAAAAATATCTGCAGACAGCAGGAACACAGCAGGCAAGGGTGCCTCTCTCTCTCTCTCTCTCGCTCCCTCTCCCTTTCCCTCTCTCCCTCTCGCTCTCTCCCTCTCTCTCAGACATCCCACCCATGTGATCTCCTAGGCAGGCTGTTCTCAGTCTCCAGCCCTCAGCTGGCTGCACCTAATGAGTCTTTGTGTGGCTAGAACGAATGAGGGAGAGAGAGAGAGAGAAGCAGGGGAGAGAAATAGACTCTCTGGTCTGTTTTTTTTCTGAGGCGAATGGTAAGAACAGTAAAGACTGGGCTGCTGAATTCACAGGTTTCTCTCCTGCACGCTCTTCTGCCTCCATCTCTCTCTCTCTCTTACTTTCTTGCTCCCTCACTCATTCTCTCTCTCTCTCTCTCACTCTCTTGCTCCCTCACTCATTCTCTCTCTCTCTCTCTCCCTCTTTCCCTCCCCCTTACTGCTGCTCTCTCTTTGGTGGGGGTTGCTGTATGTGTGTGTGTGCGCAAGCAGAGTGAAATGGGAGGCCTTCATTCATCACAACTCATCCAGGCGGCTCATTGAATCGGCTCATTCACTCTCCGCGGCCGGACACGGTCAGCGGAGGGCAGTAGCGTGCGGAGCGTGGCAGTGGCAATGGACACAGGTCAGTCGGTCCTTTAAGCCTGGCGTGGGGGCCCCCATGGCTCACTGTCGAACTGATGTGTCATTGCCTGGTTCCAGCAGGGCTTGGCTGTTTGTGGCTTTATTACTGAGGGGGATGAGGAGATGATGATGATGATGATGATGATGACGACGATGATGATGATGACATGAGCTTCTCTCACTGTTAGCCTTTTTAAACTACAGGGCTGCTGCTGCTGCATTCAGGAGCATTCAGGACTTTCCATAGCACAGGCATTGTGGCGGTGCTGTGTTGAAGGCATCTATACAGCGATAACTCAATGTGCAGAGTTCGAGTGCATGTGCATTTGCCTGTGTTTGCATGTTGCGTGGAGCTGTTCCGGGGAGTGGTTGGATTTTCTGTGCCGGGCTTTCACTGCAGAAAGGTTCAGTTGCAACATGCTGCAAAAGTGTGGCTGTGGAAAACTACAGCAGCTCTAGCCTGAGAGAGACAAAGAGAGAGAGAGAGAGAGAGAAGGAGGGAGGGAGAAGGATGGAGAAGAGGAATAACTAGCTGGGAGAGTAACAGCCCTCTTTCTCTCTCTCTCTCTCTCTCTCTCTCTCTCTCTCTCTCTCTCTCTCTCTGTGTAATCTCTCTGTATCCACACTACGGCAGTCAGCTCTTGTTACCTCTGGGCTACCCATGATGTCATGCCAATTCATTGTGTCAAGAAATGAATAGTTGCTCCTCTCACTCTGGTCTCAGATGCAGCCAGAGCCAGCGCAGGCTTTCTGCCTTAACAAGGAGCTCTGCCCACTTCAACATTAGCCACTTTTCCTTTTTTATGTATTCTTTTGCCATAAGGCTGTGCTAGGCTTGAGTGGCTTATCATTAGAGGTGAACGCGTGTGGATTGTTTTATTAAGTCTTTTCATTCATCAGCGCATGTCATGCTTTTGTATTTTGTGTGAAGAAATATGGTTGTGATTAAGGAAAAAAAAAACAGTTGTGCTCTGCAAGCCTATACCAGAATAGCTGTATTTAGCCTAATAGAGAGTCTGTTGGAGCTCTTTTCTTCAGCCATGATTTTATGAATGCACTTTGATTATACATGGATGCAGCATGGTGCTTGTGTTTATTTTCGGATCTTTGGGGAGGGGGGGGGGTTGTGTGCGGTAGAAGCTGAAACACACACAAAAATAATCAAAATGACACTCTGATGTGAAATCACTATTTGTGCAAGTATATTAGAATCTCCATGGCAACCACTTTTGGTATGAAAGAGCAGTGCGGCATCCGCTGAGGGCAAAGAATGCGAATGGATTTTCAACAAGGGGGAACTAATTATGATGATTACAAGGAAATAGACTTACATTGTATCCAAAAAACTGGAAGAGCCATTTTCAATTATCTCCAACCCCCCTTCACCCCCCACCCCCCAGGCCTTGCGCAAAAAGAGTAAGACTAAATGATAGATCAAGGGAACTTTCCTTTAATGGAAGCTGAAGATGTCCTTCTGTGTATTTTTGTGATTTTTTTTTTTTATTGTATTCAGAAATGTGGCAGTGAGAGTTGGTTTATAATATGCAGGGTTGATGGTAGGTATGCTCAGAGAGGGGTGTCTAGATTAGATCAGCCTGTCTGTGGAATACAGCCTGTAAGAAAAGTGGCTTCTGTACTGTAGGGGAAAGTGCTAGACATTCCACAGCAGCGCTGTATGCTGTGGTTTGGAGATTCTCCAGCTGCTCTCTCTCTCTCTCTCTCTCTCTCTCTCTCTCTCTCTCTCTCTCTCTCTCTCTCTCTCTCTCTCTCCCCCCCTTCCTCCCTCTCTCCATCAGCACATACAGAAGAACAATAGGCTTGTGCTGAGAGTCTGCCCCAGCGCACCCCACTCTGCCTGGGCTTCTGTAATCAGCCGATAGCACGGAGAGGCTCTGAGCCTCACCACATGAAACAATACAGCAGCATATCCCTCTGAAACAAGCCAGTCGGGCTGTCTCTCGCGCCAGATCCTGGCACGCTGCTAATCTGTACTGTCTTCTTCTTTTTTTCTTCCGTTCTCCTGCAGCTTTCTCGTCGTAGTGCCTATTTTAGTTTTGGAAATGAGAGAGAGAGAGTGAGTGAGAGAGAGGTTAGCAGTCAAGGTGTTTCCAGAGCTCTGCTGCAGGTTTTGGAAATCAGCATAGGATCTGGCTCATCTACATAACAAAAGGTTTTGACAAAACGCTCTGGAGATTTCAGCCATGATTACTAATGGTGTGCTGTGAACATAATTATGAGCTGATTAATACTTGATACTTCCACTGATTTATAGGGCTTAGTAATTTCACCTCATCCATTCATCAATGCTTTTAATAAAACCCAAAATACTGTAGGGCTGATTATCGTTCTTAGATGGCCAGGACCCAGGTTTCTGGAAATGTTTTTTGCAGTATGGTGTTGTAATGTATGAAGATATTAGTTAAACATGAGGTTACTGCCTGTGCCTTTTCTGAGAAACACCTCAATTCCAGTTAGTAGGTTTTTCTTTGCAAAGTTGGCTTGCAGTCAACGTTCCAGTTTATCCCAAGTGTGTTCATTTGTGTAGAGCTCAGGCCACTGGAGTTCCTCCACACCAAACTTGTCAAACCATGTCTTTATGGACCTTGCTTTGTGCACAGGGGTACAGTCATGCTGGAACAGGAAAGGGCATTCCACAAACTGTTGCCGCAAAATTAGAGGCATTTAATATTCTAAAATGTCTTTGTATGCCGTAACATTAACAATACCCTTCATTGAAACTAAGGGGAAAAACAACCTCAGACCATTATCTCCCCTCCACCAAACTTTACTGTTGACACTTTGCATTCTGGTGTGTAGCATTTTCCTGGCATCCACTAGAGCACATTTACTCTAGTGGCATGCTTTACACCAGTCCAGCCAGCACTTGGCATTGTGCGTAGTAACGTTAGGCTTGTGTGCAGCTGCTCAGCCATAAAAACCCATTTCATGAAGCCCCTAATGCATGGTTCATGTGCAAATGTTGCTTCCAAAGCCAGTTGGGAACTCTGTAGTTAGTGATGCAATAGAAGGTCATTTTTACACTCTACATGCTTCAGCATTCAGCAGCCCTGTTCTGAGTTTACGTGGTCTGCCGCCTCATGGCTGAGTTGTTGTTGCTCCTAGAACCTTCTGTTTCACAACAGTAGTACTTACAGTTGACTGGGGCAAATCTAGCAGGGCAGAAAGTTCACAATCTGCAAAAGTGGCATTTTGTGACACTGCTCAGTTAAATTCACTGAGCTCTTTAGTACGACCCATTCTACTGTGTTTGTCTATGGAGATTGCATGGCCATGAGCTTGATTTTATACACCCGTTAGCGATGAGTGTGGCTGAAACACCTGGAGTCAATAGTTTGGAGTGTCCACATACTTTTGGCCATATAGTGTATTATCAGATACACTAGAAATATCAGCAATAGAATTTACCTACCCGTACAATGTGCACATGTACTTATAACATTGGCTGCAGTTCACCATTTACTTTAGTAATGGCACTTACACAGTCCAGACTCCAGCTGTTCTCATAATGTATACATACATTAGCTGTCTTTTAAAAGGCTTGTGTATATATTTATTCTACTTTGAAGAGTGGCTTTTTTGAGCATTTTTTCTATCCATTATTAACACCCAGACATTCCCTGTGATCTTTCTTCTGCTCTTGGTTTGTCTATGAAATGAATAGCAAAAACACAAGAAGATTTAGTGGGACTGTTTTTTTTTTTTGGTTTTTTTTTTTTTACATTTTTTAAAGACTAATTATTTGCCACAGCTTGCTGTATATTTTTTCTGTGCCTGGGGCATGTTTAAAACCCACCGCTAAGCCTTTAAGTCTTATTTTATTTCATTTTCAACCACATGCTATTGTGCTCCTGTGATTAATAAATTCTTAAAACCAATGTTTTATATTACTACATGGGGAGAAGCTATGGAAACTCGACTCGAGCGTCCATTTTTTTCTGAAGCCACTCAATCAAGGACAGACTAAGCATACTTCCAGGATTCAGAGGTAGCATTCTATTAGTAGATTTTTTTCCTTCTCTTCCATCTGAGGCCCTTTGTGGCAAGGTGATCAATTGCCCAGGGAATGTCAGGAAGGGAAGAAAAGAGGAAAAGGAGGGAAGGAGGATGTGTGTAGAGTTGCCCATTGCTAATTGAGTGCTTTGAGAATTGAAGCAGACATAAGCGGGATATTAAAGCATCTTTCTCTTTCCCTCTCACATACAGGTGTGGTTTGCTGGCAGCCATGAGTGGAATACTGAAGAGGAAGTTCGAGGAGGTGGAAGGGGCGTCGCCATGCTCGTCGCTAAGGGAGTCCGAGGAGGAGGAGATATCGAGTAGTGAGAGCGGAGACAGTAGTGACAGCGTCAACCCCTCGGCCTCTCGCTTCACACGTGAGTCATCCTCGCTGTCCTCGCACAAAAGCATGTGATATCCTGAGAAACAGCTCACCAGAAAATAGCTTACACTTTGTGCAATTACCAGTGATTCAGCATTGACGTTCAGGCAACATGGTGTTAAGACAGAATCTAACTGTATGTCTACTTTATTAATCTTCTTTAATGCCTCTTGAATATGAAAATGATTTGGTCCTGAAAAACACATACTTTCTCAATGTCTGCTTTATCAGTCATCAAGAGCAGTCTGATGGAGAGGTCCTTAAAATGCAAGGAAATCAAAGAGAAACATACATTTGCAACATTGCATTAAAGAATTGTTGTCAGATCCTTCAGCAGACTGAATTTAGTGCTGCAATTTAATATTGATTTTCATCCATGTCTGTAGTGGGCCTGCAATAGGATATCCATTATCACAATAAACTTAAACTACCACAGCTCATGAGTTGCAGCGTCAAGTGGCCGCACTCCATGCCTGCTTTTTGTTTTCTGGAATTTGACTTCATAAAACAAGAGGTACCTAAGTATTCGAGAGCATGCTGTCCTAAAAACATCAGTTATTATGATGGCGGTGAAAACATGCTCATCGAATCTGTCCTGTTAGAGAGCACTACTCTATCACATTGTATCAGATCTAAAGGGATTGTGTTGCGCTGAGTAGTTTTTGAGAGTTTTCAGCTGTTCTAACCTGTTCGTGCAATAAAAAGCCAGAGCTGTCTATCTTTTAGAGCTTCTGCAGGAAAGCCTAGGCCAATGAATCTGTGATTTCGAGCTGCAGCCGGCAAAGCTACACCGATGAATCTGTGATCCGCCCCTCACTGAGTTCAGAGAAAGAGTATGTGGGTTTCTAAGAAAAAGCCACAGCTGAGTAAACCTATCCCCCATTGCTCATTACATAGCCTAGCGCACTCACTGCTCACTGAGCTCATAGGTAGCTGCTCTCTTTGCATGGCTGACGCTAGCTAACTGCCTGACGGTGGGACTCATTAATGATTAATAACACCAAAGGCGGCTGGCAGGGCTCAGGTTGTTAGTCCAGTGCTAATAGGCTGGCAGTGCCTCACTTGTGTGCTGGTACAGAGCAGGGAGAGGAGTTCTTCCAGCAGGGAAGGAACGGGTCCCAGAGGTCTTTCCACAGCAGCTAATGCAGACAGTGAGGTCTGTGGGGAGTTGAGTATGACTTCCAGTCATGCAGGGCAGACAAGTGCAAAGCTGTGATTTTGACTGTCCTCTACCCACCATGCAATGACAGACTGTACCAGGATTGCTCTGTAAATGTTGTGTTCTTGCATTCCTGTTTTTGTTTTAGCTCCATTTCACGTTGATTGATAGGTAGTTGGTTTTGACAGTGAAGGAGTGCTGTCACAGTCAGTTACAATCAGTATCTTTAGGTGAAAACATCAGTTATGATTTTCTGTATTCACTTGAAAATACTAATGTTGAGTCTTGTTCAAAAAAGCTAGAAGACCTTTGCTTCAGGTTTGTCAATCATTCATGCAGCGCTCTACAAATCTCAAAGCCCGGACTCCTCGTCCGACCATCTGGAGTGGCACTTAATTTTAAGAGCTCCATCACACCTCCTCACTGTTTAATGCTTTGTGACGCTCTTAGCCACTTAAAGAGCCCCTCATTAAAAATGATTGGAAGTTTATATGCACCAGATATGAACTACTGTGGGAAAAAACTCTAGGTCCTCCTTTTAGAAACCCCATCCATTTCACCCCAAATTAGAAAGAAATGACAATTCTGAGGAGTATTTTAAGAGAGTGCTGATCCATAATAACCAGACATGCAGACACCCACTAATCACAGTAGTAGTGAATAAGCTCCAAACACAAAGGGCAGCTGCTCATCATTTTTGGCAGTTGAAGTGCCAAGATTATGTAAAAGATGTGTACAAGAATAACAAGTGAATTATGTAATAGTGACCCATTTTATTGCCTTCTTCACATTTACTGGGCTTATGTATTTATGAAAATCTTTAGCAGGATTTGCTCATCTAGGCTGATGCTAGAGTCCAAGATTCCCCAAGCCGTGAGAAAGTGTGAGTGCGGCGCGCTTGTGTCTGTAATGAAATGTATTGTCCTCATGCTTGTAGAGGGGGGTGCTGCAGGAACAGATGGTTTCTATTTGTCCTGTGTGTCTGACATGAGGAGAGCAGTCGGAGAGGCAGTGGGAAACTCTGCGGATATTAAGGCCAGGACGAGAGATATTTATGTTGGGTATATTTACACAGACGCCACCCTCTTCCCCTCTTTAAATGGCCAAACAGTGAGAACCACAGGCATATAGGTTCTTAAAGGAGCCAGTGGAGGTTACAGCAGGGGTGAATGGTAACGGTCTATGCTGCTGCTCAGGTGTAGGTGGTGGTTTTGATTTATGAGCTTCATTTTATGAGGTAGTCTGATAGAGGGGAAAAGTGCTGTAAGGAAAAAGACAAAGACCGAATCTGCTCACAGCTGCAAATGGATTGTTCAGGGCTCATGTCTCTCTCTGTCACTGTTCAAAATCCTATCTATATTGTAAATCTTGAGCTAAGCTAAAGCTACAATAATCCCAGCAGAACTATATTCACATTATTACAGGTGCTTAATCTAAGGTACAGAGCCAAGTTAAGTTCCAGTATACCTGTACTGTGCAAGAGTCAGAGACCACATTTTATTTATATGATTTCCATAATAATTCCATAGTAATTACCTTTCCCCTTCCTTATGCAAGTGGATGATATTCTATCTAATCTCATAAATAGCTCCTGAAAAATGAACAACTTGTATTTTTATAGTTATAGTTTTATAGTAACATATAGAGTTCATCGTTTACAGTCATTACCGTAGTACATGTCTACATGTCTGGTGTCATTATTTTATTTATAACTATTTATACACTTTGTTATTTACCATCGATGGTGCCTTGGATTGTTCTGAATCCAAGTATCACCAATTCTAAAAGAATCTTGATTTTTGAATTTAATTAGAATATATGTATCTTTTTCCCCACCAGCATCCTCCATCCTGAAGAGAGAGAAGAGGATGAGAACTCGCAGGGTGCATTTTGAGAAAGTGACGGTGTATTATTTCAGCCGGCGGCAGGGCTTCACCAGTGTGCCCAGCCAGGGTGGCAGCACCCTGGGAATGTCCAGCAGACACAGCTCTGTCAGGCAGTACACACTGGGCGAGTTTGCCAAGGAGCAGGAGCGCTTACACAGGGACATGCTGAGAGACCACCTGAAGGAGGAGAAACTCAACTCCATCAAACTCAGGGTAAGAAACATATTTTTGTCGTAAGTGAATTTCATTAATTACAAGATATGTCCAAAAAAGATACAAGAAACTGTCCAAAAATATATATCTCTAAAATGGTAACTTTTATGGAGAGGGCAAAAATGTTCTTAGTTAAGTTAATGTAAAGACATTTTGTTCCATCCCATTGTGGAGCATTTCTATTTGTCCATTCATCATACAATGTAAAGAACATCTACTATGTCAAATAAAAATCGAACGAAGTAGAGATGCATTAATTCACAACAAGCTGTTTTTGCAGTTTCATTTCTATGTATGGACCATATGGTCTGGGCAGTGAACAAAACATTTTGAAACCATAGAAACATGTACACACTACATGAAACTCTTTTATAAAAAAAAGGGAGAAAATTTATCTTATCCTGAAATAGGCTGTTTAAGATTAAGCTCCAGATTGTATATGCGGTAATCCAGTATGCTTCAATTTACCAGGCAATAACTTACCCACTGAACTGCCCTTCTTTTTTTTAGCTGACCAAGAATGGATCTGTGGAGTCAGAAGAAGCCAATGCTCTCACACTGGATGACATCTCAGATGATGACCTGGACCTAGACAACACAGAGGTGGACGAGTACTTCTTCCTCCAGCCACTGACCACCAAGAAGCGCAGAGCCTTGCTACGTGCATCTGGTGTCAAGAAGATTGATGTAGAGGAGAAGCACGAGCTGAGAGCCATCCGGGTGTCCAGAGAGGACTGTGGCTGCGACTGTAGGCTTTTCTGTGACCCAGAGACCTGCGCCTGCAGCCTGGCAGGCATCAAGTGCCAGGTAAACATGCCTGTGGGTGCTATGACAAAATTTTTCACAATACACAATATCTATCACAATATTTAGTTTTAAGGTTTAATCCGTTGAAACAGCCAAAAACGCAAAAGTAGTGCCTCATAGGCCTGTGCCCGGTTATGGTTAACCACGTTACCATGGTAACAGTCATCAGTGATGGTTAAAACCCGCTTTCTGTCAGTTTAAAAAAAATGTTCATTTATTGATTTACTTCATGCAAACCACAGCAAGACACTAGTGTTATTCTACAATAGTGACAAATTTATTATGCCTATCATAGACAGATTGTTCTGGAAATGCATGCTAGGTGTAGCAGACAGATAGCATGCCTGTAGAAAAGCCACCCAAGTAAAGGCTTACATTTTAGGGCACATTCAGACCACAGCGTCAGGTTTCACACAAAAACAGTAAAATCAGGCAAAAAAATCATGTCTTGTCTCTCTTACAGCAGGCAAAATGGGCCTTTTCAGACAAACGGCATTGGAGAAGAAGGCATCAGGCTAAGCAGCCACAAACTCTCTCACATGACATTTGTAATTCTGTTCTTCCTTACTAGATTAATTACTGTTTAATGGCCAAATCAAAGATGACAGCATATTACAGCCACAACTTTACTGAACTGTGCTTTGTAATGTTCTTACACGCTGTCACTGTACTTGCTCCTGCATCTGCTTCAGTGTAATAACGGACAAAAAGTTGAAGGGAACCGCCCCCCTCCTCTAACCATTTACTTTCCACATGGTTACCCAAAAAAGAGAACTCTTATTTGTTTGGAAAAAATACAGTAAAAAGCTATGAAAACAATGATTTTTATTCAGGGATTCATGAACGTCGCATCACGAAATCCAGAAGTTTTCTTTGTAATCAAACATGCAGTCGGTCAGTGTGCTGACGATATTCACAGTATGCGCAGAAAAGGATGTAGTGATGTAATGTGAAGTCTTTTATTGCAATAGTGATAAATGTCATCATATCACCCACCTGTACATGTTAAATTAGCAAACATTACCATGACCTTTCTGGCTACCTGCTAACCAGATTATTTAGAAGGCTCATCTTCATATCAAGACAGGATAAACAACACGCATAGTCTTTAATGTATTTACCTGTTCATCCCTTCATTCATAAGATTTTGCCCAATGAAATTCTCTCTTGCAATGATCAAGGCATGCACACCATCTGTGGTAAAGTCAAATCCAGCTTGGAAAACTCTAAATGGCAGACTGACAAGTTAAAGTGCTGATTAAGATGTTACAGAGATAATGTTTAATTGAGATATGGCCAGATAAAGTGAAGACATCAACCACAAAATGGCAGACATGGATCGAGCTGATTAAGAGAGTTAATATAGCTTAAGAGGCCCCATGCTGACAAGTTGGCCTAATTTGGTGAGGTTTCAAGTTGAGTTCCATTTAAAAGTCCGGAAGCTAAACGCAGGGTGGTGGTGTCGTTTGTGTGCAGGTGGACCGCATGTCGTTCCCTTGTGGCTGCACTAAAGAGGGCTGCAGTAACGCGGCTGGCCGGATTGAGTTCAACCCCATCCGGGTGCGCACGCACTTCCTGCACACCATCATGAAGCTGGAGCTGGAAAAGAGCCGGGAGCAGCAGCAGCAAAGCTCCGCCCCCACCCCCACTGCCAGCGGTTACCACAGCGACACCAATGGCCACTGCAGCCCACTGGCATCTGGCCAACACGCGCTAGAATATTCTCTGTCTGAGTCAGTACAGCAGAGTGCCATCATGCACCTACAAGCCGTGGACGACATGGACGAGGCCCTGGAAGAAGAAGAGGAAGAGGAGGAGGAGGAGGAAGAGGAAGAAGAAGAGGACGAAGACGATGAGGAAAATGAAGACGACGAAGACGACGAAGACGAGAGCAGCAGTTTGTGCAGTCTGTCGGACTCGAGCACGCAGAGCCTGGCCAACAGCGAGGAAGAGGAGGAGGATGATGTTGACAACGATGAAGACAAAGCGGAGGAGTTTGAGGACGGGCTGAGTGCTGTTCCTGTGTCACACAGCGAGGTGGTTCCTGCATCTTCTGTGATGTGCTACTCAGAGAGCGCAATCACACAGGAGAACCAGACTAACGGCAACTCCTACTTTATCAACTCTTCAGCTGAGTACTATCAGATGGAGAACACCTCTATTTTAGCTGCTGCTAGCCAGGCTAGCGAGAGCTATGGAGGCGACTCCACTTCATATCAAGACAGGGTTAACAACTCTAATGGAGTGATGACACAGGGACCCTTTAGCATGACCACTGAGCATTACACTGACTACTCACAGCCCTCTGAGGAACAATATGCCAATCACCATTATACCCTCACTAATGGATCCTCAGCTGTTATTGGCTGCTGCGAACCAGAACAGGACCAAAGTGTCCAATCGAAAGGGACCTTCCACAGCCAGTCAGGAGAGCTCAGTCAGATGGAGTTCCAGAACTATCTAAACAATAACACACAGGATGGCTACACGACGAACGGGAACTGTTTTGTGGTAGAGCAGCCAAAGGAGGTTTCGTCTTTAGCAGATGCCACCAAAGGACCTCCAATGCTGGAGCCTTTTGCTGAGCCCACGCCAGTTTAGATACCTACACTACATCCTTGAGGAGGAGAAATCTTTCAACTGGTAAGGTATGAAGTATTTGATTGAGAGACCACACAGACTGACAGAATGGCCTTTGTTCCTGCACTTGAAGGAGTTTCATTTGATCACATTGACATATATGACAATAGAGAGAAGGATTCATACCATATGTATTTTTCAAAGAGCCAGGAAAAAAAATCAGTAATTTAAAGTGCAAACTGAGATCAGATAACATAAACTGTAAGCTTTAGGCCTGTGCAATGTATCTTGTATTTCAAAAGTAAAAGTTCTAGTTTTGAGCAGATATTGTGGATAGAACTTTTCTATGTCTGTGTGTCAGTGGTGCAAAAAAAAAAAAGTTGCTGTTCATTAATATGTTCGGGAAAATGTGTATACTTAATTGTTTTGATAAAAAAGCATGTTATTTTGTAGCTTTCGTTGGCAATTTATGGTTTTTGTAAGAATTTGCATTGATGTACTGTAAAAAGGTTGAGTTCTCGTTGTTACATATGTATATCATGCTTTTAAAGCATTTGTAAAAGCATGAAGCCCGCTCTTGAAATGTTTGCTGTTTCTGCCTTTGATTACAATACCAAAATCACAAGATTTTAGTTGTGAATATACTACATTTCATGAAAATAATGCACTTTTCCAGGGGGGTTGTGCCACACTGAATGGCAAATAGTCTTTCGCAGAGCACTGACAAGGTGGACTTTCTCTTACTGTACCATTATTTAATCCTCATCACAACATTCAGGTTTTTGGAGAGTGAGAGAAAGAAAGAGTTCCTCATTTCAGCATTTCCAACTATTATCTTTGGGGCTATACAGGGACATGATGAAATGCACTTTGAAGAGCATCAAGTTCATTGTAATGAGGCATTGCATATCTTTGAAATGAAGGTATGATATATAACAGTGTTTAAATTATAAAACTGTGAAGTCTATGGAAACAAAGAATTAAATACACAAATAGAATGAATATTTCTAATATTAGATTTGTAGCAAGGTTGATATTATCACAGAACTCCTTATTATGAGAAGAACCAGGTATCTGGTTAAGAAAGAGTTCTAATTTCTCATACATTTTAATAAGATAGCAGCATAAGATCATTTCCCTGTCTAATGTGCTACTATGTACTGCAGTTGAAAGAAATGCAGTCCAGTTTTACTGGAAAATCTGATAAAGATATGTTAAATTTGGTAGTAGCTGTATATTGAATTGACTTATCTGATGAGTAATTAATTTTGATAAATTTACTATATAAGAATGAATGAATTTTAAAGACTAATTAGTTTGTCAAGTGCAATAGTGTACTAAAATGGGTTTCATACAAGCAACATTTATGTTCAAGGCTATTTTTCAGTCCTTCCCAGATCTCAATTTCAGTTAATCTACTGATGGATCTTAAAATGAAGTCTTATTTAACGCACAAACGTTGTGGCATATGTCTTCTTAATGTTTAGAGGACATGTAGTCTTTGTTAAAACGGTCGTTTCTCAAAAAAAGCATAAGATAGGACAATCATATTCCTATAGTGATTTTCGCCAGTGTGCAGGAGAAACACAAACCTGACCTCAGCAAGTGTAGAAACATAATCCTTTTACAGGAAATAAGGCCATAAATGACTTACTTGTAGAACAAAGTGGAAACTTCAGACTAAATCATTGAACAAATAAGGAGAATCATTGAATGTTCCTAGAAAAGAAAAATAAATGAAATCGTTTGGAAGGTAAACAGGAATGTTGCCTTTGCTGTGGCTCGCAGAATCTAAAGTGAATGCCTTTCTTTTTCAGTCACGATCGCTTTGCGTTTTCTCCGTTGGGGAAAGCGAGAGCTCATGTCATAAGCTAAAGTCCTTATACTTCGGTTTTGCCTTGAAAGATAATGTCACAATATTTCTACAGTCTGTGTTTTTTTTGTTCATTTACCTCTTGACTTACTGACAGTGCTCGTATAACCTCATTCTCTGGTGGAGTAGGAACAATGTACAGCCTTCAGGCCGAAGCAGCCTGAGCTGAGCTAGCAGTGCTAAAGCCTTTAGCAACAGGCTCCATTCACCACACTGCAGCCCTGTTAGCATCCCCGGGACATTCTGTTTGCAGTATTTATTATGAATGATCTATTGAAATGTGTATTTATTGTGGTTTCCTGAAACAGTAGCTATGTATTGAATAAAACCTTTCTTTGCTAATGACGGCCTTCTTGTGTTATGATTTTAATAACTAACTAAATGTTTCCCCTTGCTTAAAAACAGCTTAGACCAGCATGAATTCCATGCCGGTCTGGTGCTGGTTTAAGCAGGTCACCCAACATGGTCATGCTGGTTGACCAGCACACCAGTATCCAAAACACATTTTTTGGTTTTGGTGGTGATCAGCTTAAAAAAAAATTCCAAAACACAACATAATGCTGCTTTGTTGTCCAGCTCTGCTGCTGGCTTTTCTGAAAGGGGTCTATGGCTAATAAACTGGCACTTAAAGAACCCTTACAGAAAAGTCGCATGCATTTCACGTGATCATTTGTGAAACGTCCAAAAAAATCTTCACAACTTAACACGTGTGATGCTATGTGAATAAAAGAATCATGCAACACATTATGCACCACACTTATGTAGTAATCAGTAGTATAGTAGTTGTCCAAAGTAACTAAAAAATCTTTATAAGAATTCCTGTAGTACTTCTATTAATTTTTTTCATAAAGGGTAAAAATAAATTCAATTTAGGAAATAAAACCCATATTTTTAAAGCCGTTTTGTTTAGCTTAACAGAGGGTCCTTTCTTGAGGGTGCTTTTTTTCATAATTAAGCCCATGAGAGCTTTTGTTTCCATGCTTTTGAGTAATGATATAAAGCACCCACATCTTTGCCCACAGTGGCACTGTTTGAAATTAGACTATCCCTTTAATCTGAGGTTATCAACCCGGCTATGATGTAAGAGCAAAAAAATTACAAACACAAGTTAGGTTTTTATTTTCTTACAGACAAACATGAGGGCTTGAAATGACACTGCAGTTTTTGATCTGTTGTGTTGCACCACTGACAGCCCTGCTTGTACTGAAATTCAGACACAAAGCTTTGCACACAGTGCCCTCTTCTGCTGAAAAAGACAACTACATTGTTCTGTATTGCCAGACAAAAAAGCCCATCCTAGACATGGACTGAATAACTGCATTTCAGACAAAATACTTAAGTCTCTTCATATAAAAAAACACCCAAATGATCAAACTATGCAACAAAATACAGAAATCTATGAACTTGAGGGCATACGTCTATGTTGGACTTGGAGAGAGTTTACAGAGTTTACAGCACTTTGTTCATTAAAAAAAGGCAGATGTCTCTGTGTTAAAAACATTTGATTGCAAATCATTTGTTTGGCTATGAGTGTGAAAATGCTGGAGAAGGTGTTAGACAATATGTTAGACATTCTCTCTGAAATATAAACAATGCTCATATACGGGGTTATTTCTAGTGCAGAGGGAAATTGCACTTGGTGAAATCTGGACTTATAAATACTCTTACAAAGTCTTTGGTGCATTTAATTGTGCATGGTACCTCACATGATAACTTGAAAGGGGTTTGAAGGCCTCTGTTAGTCTCTGATAGAGTTTTGTTCTGAAGCAATAGTAACAGCCCTTCCAGTAACAAGGTGAAGGAGAAAAAGCAAAAAGTTGAGAATCAGACTGAAAGTTCAGAAATCTTCACTTTGTGCTTCATTGTAAATGTTCAGCATCCTTCCTGAAGGCTCTTTGTTGCATTTGTAAGTGTCTGTGTGTTCTGTTTGTACATATGTGTACTGTATGCATACTACTTCCAGCAGCAGTAACTTCACATAAAAAAATAAATTAAAACTCTCATTCTGGCGTTCAGTGACTATAGTGTGGAGTGTGCAGTATGGGTGAGTGACTGCATGTCCTCTCAGGTAAACACCCACAGTTGGTATCTGTCTGCTGAGTTGCAGGTGACCAGAGCAGGGTTTTCAAATCGAGCGCTAAGACACAGCCTCCACGCCATGTTATAAAACAGCTGGTCCTACAAAGCCAAAAAAAAACAGAGAGAGGCAATTAGCAGCGGTATGCTGGAACCCAGTATGAAAGCCAACATTAGGAAAACATCTTATAGACACACAAGAAAAGACATCTAACCAGGGGTGAGCGATACGGCAAAAATAGATCACGATACTGAAAGACATTTTCACACGAGACATTGCGTTTTACGATAGCACGGATGTCCCTGAAAAAGACAGCGTCTAGAAGGCTGCCTTCACAGATGTGCAAGTTACCCATGCCAACAGACGCTGGCTTTTGAGCTTTGCTTTGGTAGCAAGTGGAATGGTCCTTTTCTTGTTTTGCCTGTAGAGGACGATGTCTATTATTTCCAAAAGCAATTTGAAAGGTTGAATCGTTAGACTACAGCACACATAGCTTCCATTTTTCTGAAGCAGAGAGCAAAAGAACTGTTTACTAACAAGGGTTTTCCAAAGAATTCCGGATGCCATTTGGTTCTATTCATTACACAAGAATGTCGTTTTTTAATGCACTGCCGTCTGGGGATCAAAAGTCACAGGCATTCAATATTGGTTTTTGGCTGCCCCTGTCTCAAATTTTTTGAAATCGCAAGCATCAAATTTGGAATTAACATATATGTACAAAAATCAAAAATTGATAAAGTAAATATCTCGTCTTTGAGTTTCTTTCAGTTAAATACCTGTAAAAGGTATTTAAGGTATGTAATTGGCAGTGATGACATGACAGACTCCCTGATAAATCTATCAGTGAGGGAGACTCTAGTTTTGAGAATGTGAAAGCAGTAGTATAGGAGAGGAGTCAGTAGTAAACAGTGTAAGATACAGCAGCTCTAAAAAGTTCACTACCTCCCGCAGCTCCCATTTCTGCTCAGCTCCAGTGAAGGTGTTGTGGCCTTTGTACTGACATTCCTCTAGTTTCACTGGCCCTTCTTTCCCGTGTAGACAAAGCTCCTTCTGAATGTTGTGTCTGATTTCATGGTGCGTTGAATATTCAAAATACTGTGAGGGATTTTGAAAGAGCAAAATAATAGACATTGAATACAAAGGTAATTAGACAAGGCTGTTTAAACCTTATATTGCATATAAACTACACTTAATGTCCCAAAGTATCCATACACTCTTTCTAATTACTGAATATAGCTATTAGGTGCATAGATTGCTAAAATACATGTTCACTTGCCCACATACAGCTTGTATAACTCATAATAAATTCTTAAACCTTAAATTGTACATGATATTTTTCTATACATCCTAAATAAATACACCTACACCGCACGCACAGGAATGTGGATAACTGTTTCTTAACTGCCTAAACCCTAAGAGCCTGTATGTCGGCCTACATTTCAATTCCTAACTCTCATAATTATAGAAATGATATATTAGTTTCATAGTAGTTACATAATTACTAGTAGTTACTAAATAATATGTTTTAAAGGCCTTATATTCTATAAGATTAATACCAATTAAGATTAACAAATGAAGTGATTAATTAATGCTGCAAAATAAATAATACAATACAATAACAGTTTGGTAAACAGACTTTTACTGATTGACTTCATAATGTCAATCACTGTTCACAGACAGTTAGTACCTGGTTGCCTCCCATGCCGTGGCAGGGGTACATGATGAGGGCTTTGCCTCCCTCATTGTTTTCTCCAGCATCCAGACACGAGTCCTTCCCTACGTTCTTTATCTAGACAGGGAGAGAGCAAGACTGTGTTCATAGTCAGAAACTAAAAGATAAGAGAAATGATGAGAGAAATGAGAATCAGACAGAGAGAAACAGAGAGAGGCAGAAAGAGAGAGGAGTCAGAGCAGTAAGGCCCAAGCTGTTTAAACATGAAGTCAAGCTTTCTCCAAGACCCTCTGCAGGGAGGGAGGCATAGCGGGAAACCACAGTGGCCAGACACAACATTCTGTGGTCTGGAGGGGTGGAAGGGGGGAGGAAGACAAAGAAAGAGTAGGAAAAGAAATGAAAAAAGAGGAGAGAAAAGAAGAAAGGGGGAAGTAAAAAAGAATGAAAGAGAGAAAGAAAAGAATGAAGGAGAAGAGAAAGAAAGGGAAAAGGAGAAATAAAAAAGAAAATAAGTGAGGCAGAGAGCAAGAGAGACAAAAGCAAGAGAGCAAGAGCATAAGAGAAAGAATGAAAAGACAGGAGGGAGAGAAAAAAATAAAAAGACAGGGGAGTGGAGGGGGAGAGAAAATGAAAGAGAAAGAGAGAGAGAACAGATAAAATGAAAAGAGGGAGAGGGAGAAAGAAAAAAATAATTCTAAAGAGAGCATGAGAAGAAAAATGAAAAACAGGAGAGAATGAGAATGAAAAGACAGATAAGTAGAGATAGTAGAGGAGAGAGAGAGAATGAAAGTAGAGGGGGAGAGAGAGAAAATGAAAAGAGGCGGAGAGAACGAAAGATTAAAAAGGAGATAGAGAAGAAGAAACAATGAAAAGAGAGGAGAGAAAGGGAGAGAGGGAGAGAGAGCAGAATGAGACAAAAAAGAAAAAGAAAGAATGAGCAAAGTGAAAATGAGACAGGTTGAGAGAGTGAAAGAAGAATCTCTCACACTGTACATATACACACACACACACACACACACACACACACACACACACACACACACACTTACTGCGCCAAACTGCAGCGGGTTAAGATCAGGCATGAAGACCTCGGGATACACGTTCTTCAAATACCAGGAGAAGCTCTTACATTGTAGCCTCTCCCGGAGGTCTAAGCGCTTGGAGACGTCTCCGAATGATCTCTGTGAAAACAGCCCCAGACTGCCATTAACCAGGAGGGTGAGGGGGTTAGGTGGGGGGAGTGGGGGCTCATTTCTGAAGCAGCCTTTGAACCAGGAGGAGATCATCTATTCAGGCTGCCCACAGGCCGTATGTGGAACCGCTTTTAAGCAGTCTTTCCTCTCAGGTTATGGACTTGTGGCGGGTCTTGGCTACATATTGTAATTCGGGTGAGGGATTTCCGTGGTTAGGGCCATGAAAGAGCAGCAAGTCTTGGCTTGGCTTTAGGTTAAGAATCTGGCATGGTGCCTTTAAAACCAGCTCAACATTGCTAAATGACCAAGCATATTTCCACAGCAAATACCCAGCCACAAATTTTTTAAATGTCAGAACAGAAGACAGAAGATGATTTCTCAACAATTATAGTAAATATACAGAGTACATATAGTATAGAGTTGCATATTATGCATATCTTGGCCATCACTACCTCAAAAAAGATTAAAATCTCGGGGACTTTCCTGGTTAAGTAAAGGACAGACAAATAAACACACTAAAATAAAATAAAATTTTGTGTATACATACTGTAGTATCATCTTTCATTCCACATGCTGAAAAAAGCTCTCAGGGTAATTATAGACCAAATAGCGACAATTTAGAGAGGGGAAAAATTAAAGGGCTTAAAACTCACAACCACCTCTCCTTCTCTTTCTCCCTCTCTATGGCCTGAGGGACATATTAATGACAGTCAGATGAAAGCACTGCTGAGGGAATGTCGTACACTCTCGTTGTTTCAAGCAAGCGCTGTTACAAAGAGGCCATGCTCAGCAACCACCAACACATCCTGTTAAGCATGGAGTGTGACCTAATGTACTTTATAACTTACTCAACCTCAGCACAGGTCAGACAGACAAACATTCTAGGCTAGAGTGGTTACAGATCAAGCTTAACAGACCTTGGACTAAAGATTATGTTCCTTTGGAAGATCTTCATTCAGACAGTGTTTCATACTATTTAAATTCAAAACCAGGCATAAAGTAAACACTATAGTATTACAAGACCAAAGAATAATATGTATGAAAGTCTTAGCATTTATTTTTCTATTTTGTTCTCAGTTATTCAACACTATCCAACATGGGCTTTACGGGCCATTTTTTAGACACATGAACCATCCGGGTTTTTAAATTTGAATTTGCGATGCTTCACTGAAAATCATTTGTTTGGAAAACTCATCCTAAATCCACACTTTCATAACACAGAAAAGTCCAGAGCAAGACTACAAAAAACAGTTTTATGAGGAGTTTGAGTCTGGTAGTAGCTATTCAAATAAAAATCATAGCTATATAAACAAGTCTTAATGTCACAATGTGACATTAACAACAGCAGCTTTCTATCGTCTAGCTTGCTATCAGCAGGGCAGTTCATGTGACAAAAAAACAAAACAACTATCTATTCACTGCTGCTGACATGGATCACCACTAGCAAGGGACAAACGCAGTATGCTTCAGTCACAAATACATTGTATTTGTAGTTGTAGGCGTCAACTTCCTTTTTTCTTTTTTTTTTGGTCTGACCTTGACCAAAGCAAAGCGTTTGTAGACACCAGTGCAGAACTAATGACAGACGCGATGAGAACGAAATGTTTGGAAACACAGCATTACCTCTTTAGCCATCTGCGCGGCCTGCTGGTTTCTACGGTAGAAGATCTCCTTATAGTCGTCCATCCAGACTTCGGCCAACCGCACCTGGTTACGAGCGATCACCTGTGTGCCCTTGGGGAAGGTGTGAGGGCTTTTGGTGCGGAACACATGACCCACGATGGAGCAGGGGATGATCTCCAGCTGCCCCCCACACTGCCACACCTGCAGGTAGGGAAGAAAGGAGGAAATATGTCTAGAATATTTTATATGCAATCAAGAATACTTACATTTTTTGAATAACTAGGTAAAAACCATACTGAGATATTCCGAGAAACCTTTTAGTATTCAGAAAAATAAGGCCAGGCAATACCCCAACATTTCAACTTTCAATCTGCAAGACTTCCGGTGGCATCATAAAAATTTGCAGTGTATTTACCCACTATGTTGCCCTTGGAGCCATAACATATCACACCTACTGCATGCAGACACAAGTCCCAGATTTCTAACTCCCACCAGCATAACTGTTCCAGATATTTAGCCATATGCCAGGCCTTAGTAAGGTCATTGATAAAAACATGTTAAACACCACTACCTAAACAAGAGTAACTTCTGCTTTGCGGTGGAGAAGCTGAAGGTACATATTGCCCTCTCTCTTACCCTGAAGGACATTTCAATGTTCTCTCCTCCCCAGATCTCCATCTCTTCATCATAACTCCCAATGTGGTAGAAGTAATCTTTAGAAATGGAGAACAGTCCCCCTGCAAATGCTGGTGTTCTGTACAGCATAGAAAACAACTAAATTGAAGGGGTGATTTCTTTTTATAATTACAGATAAGCATAAGCACTTGTTTACAATACTTTGTCAAAGCAGCTTGTGTACAATTTCTAACCTATAAACACAGAGACAGAGCCTGAAATAACTGGCTCAGATATTGTGTGAGATATTGTGTTTGTTTATGGGATCTTACTTGATGGGGTAGGTTTCATCTTTGCGTCTCTGTTTTTCATGTTCGGGCAGACTCTCCCACCCAAAGGACAAGCCCCAGTCGAAGTTGCCCCGGTTGTGGTTCTGCCCGTATGGAGAAGGCTTCATGAACTCAAATGTGTTCAGGTCAATAGTGGTGATGTCTGGGCTCACCACTGCTGTGTAGTTCTCTGCTATCCGAGCCAGCAGAGGCTCCAGCCAACCATGGAAGCACTCACCTATACAAACAGAGCACGTTCATAAGGAAAAAAAGGTAATACACAACTACTAAAAAAGAAGTAGGACTGCAGGGCTGCCACAATTACTTGACCGAACTCAATGACTCAATGAATTAAAATTTACTGTAAAATTTACTCGATGAACTGGCCTGATTAGTTACCACTCTGCATGACAATTAAGAATATTTAAAAATCCTCCACTGGTCTCTTAGAGTAAGAAACAGCCTGATGGTGATACCAATCTATATGCATTTTCACCAGTTTTCAAAAAATGTAAAGAATTATTAAAAGATAAAAGTCCACCCTTCAATTGTGAAAAGACAACTCAGGCTGGACACATAAAACACTGAAAGTTTTATATTTTCTTAAGAAGCCTCGACATTATTTTTAGAAAGAAGACAAACTAGATTAACTTTCTCCAATAAAGTGTTTTGGAATCTTTGAAAGACTACGCAGGCTTTGTTACTGTAGTGCTAAATCTCTATTTGTATTGTTTGGACTGGATTTGATTACTTGATTGATTAGCAAATAATCAGTAGATGACCTGATTACAAATATAAACCACAGAGACAGCACTATTTATGTCTTGGAAAGCATTATATGTTCTGACCAATTCCATGTCCCAAAGACATCTTAACAGTGTCACAGCTCTCCTAATCGGGCCCTAGCATTTCATGCTTGTTAGGCGCTGGTGTGTTCGTCAATTATTCCTTAAACAGCACAAACAGTGGGTGAAACCACACTGCATACCAGGAGCAATATTTACCAGCCTAAACTAAACCAGCATGACACAGATCAGCATTCTTTCCCGGTGAGAGGCGTCATGACCGACCACAGACGAGATGGCTGTTTGTTTTACGTGAGAACAGGCCCTGCAGTAGTGTGTGGCTGAATGCGCTGCAAACTACAGTGTGAGACTGTATGAGGGTGTAAATGGCAGGGTGACCCTGATTGCCCTGGACTCATGATGACTCAGCATTTTTAATCACATCAGAGATATGCACTCACAGTGAGCGTCCAAGAAGGTGAGGGTGTCGCCGGTAGCCACGGAGGCTCCTAGCAGACGCGCAGTAATGAGGCCTTTTCTTTCGAGCTGCCGTACCACACGTACAATGTGTAGCTGCTTCAGGTACTCATCCAACTCTCCCTTTAGTCGCTCTGTAAAAGAGGAAGCACACGGTATGTTGGCATAATACTACAGCTGTGACTCCATCAAGGACCACCTGTATCACTAAAACAGAACATACCCTGTTTCATTCTTTAGGTATGGGATATATTTCAGAGTATATAAGCTATACATTTATTCCCACCCCATTATAAGCCACTATAAGACAGTAGCGATTGCGGTTGTTGTGGCTCTGTAATACATACTGAGTTTGAAACAATGACTATGAGATTAAACACAGTTACTAAACTACATTTTCATCATTTAAGAAATATTGCTAAAATTCGTTCTTTTCTATCCCAGAGTGACACAGAGAAACTTGTTCATTACTGTAATGCTCTTTTTACTGGGCTTCCGAAGGAAACAGTACATCCTCTACAACTGGTACAAAATGCAGCACCACAGATCCTAATGCAAACAAAAAAGAGCTTATATCACCCCCAGTTTTAAAAGAACTGCACTGGCAACCTGTATCTTTTCAGATAAATTCAGAAGTTCTGTTACTAGTCTTTAAAGCTCTAAATGGCCTTAAAGCACCTGCATACCTCACAGAATATCTGTCTGTTAATGTTCCAACTCGTGATCTTGGATCTGCAGATACTGGCCTTCTGCAAATACCTTCCATAAAAAATACAGAAAACATGAAGAGATAACCTCATTCAGTTATGCTTCTAAACTGTGGAACTCAATTCACCTTTTAAGAAACATCAGAAAAAGTTTTTTTCAATTTAGCTTTTAATTAAATTGCAACCTCTTTTTGGTATTTATCCTTTTAATTTAATCTGTGTCACTGCTTCATATGATCTAATACTCATAACTTTTATTTATTACTCTTCTAACATAGTTAAATTTGATCACCTGTCTGTAAAGCACTTGGAGCTGTCACTGTTGAGAAGGGCTTTTTAAATAAAGTTATTGTTATTATTACTCACATATATCGTCCCCTTGTGTCAGGAACCATAAGTAACTGGACAAATGACTACAACCTTAAATAAAATGATCATGTTTAGTAACAAGTTGCAAATTCTTTCAGTAATGTCTTTGATCCACAGACCTAATCAGATGCTGAGTAGTTTCGCACAAAAGTGAAAAACAATGAAAATCACAGTTCAGTGGCCAACTGCATAAAACATCTTGAAAATTTATCCCAGGTTAAACGCTTAAGGGATAAACTTAAATTTAAATTTAAATTTCACAACTGTCAAAACGGGAATGCTGAAACTTAAACTCAGGGATTAATATTCAATTTACAATTATGGATTTTCCTCACTTTCCATTTTAAACATCACCCCAAAGAGATTTTACACAGCTCACTTAAGGTAAAGGGGAAAGCTTAAGGCCACAATTCTCTCTTCTCTCTGATTCTCTCTTCTGCAAGTCACCGTTGTTTCTTATGGACTGCACTATAGCATGACTCCCCAAACAACAGGATGAGTCTAGGCTTAATGAGCAATAACCATTTTATTACACTGTGTGTCTGTATGCATTAACATCATAACCTTAATGGGTAAAGATTTGTCCATGTAGAACACATGGAAACATTCTTCACTGATTTTGAGTAAACTGGCTTGCAGACCTACAGCTGGCCTTCTTTAGTGGAAGCTGACACTGTGTTAGTGAGGGAGAGAAGTACAGACACAGAGAAACAGAGAGAAAGAAAACAACAGAGAACAGTCTATGACAGCCCTAGTTCAGGAGCGCCTGCCCTGTGTACTCTTGGTATTTCTCCCCCTCGAACACATATGATCTAATTGGTCAATTAACAACCACTTCCTCAGCTAAACTGCACATGTTAAAAGCTAAAAAGTGTACAGTGGGGACCCACTGTCTACCCACTGAAGGTAGGTAGGTCATGACCCCTGTTCTATGGTATCACTCCAAATAATCCTTTTGACACCTTTAACAGTTTATCATACAGACAAGAGTGAGTGTGCAAGTAAGAGGGAGAAAAAAGTGAGTGAGTGAGTGTGTGTGTGTGTGTGTGTGTGTGTGTGTGTGTATGTGTGAGTGTGTGAGAGAGAGAGAGAGAGAGAGAGAGAGAGAGAGAGAGAGAGAGAGAGAGAGAGAGAGAGAGAGAGAGAGAGAACACCTTACTGATTCACATTCCCTATGGCAATCTGCCAGTCCCTGCCTGAGCGCTCTCTAGGTGTTCACTTTTATGACTGAATCCCAATAGTGGGGCTGTTCCTTCCAGGTGATTGAGAGAAGAAAGCAGAGTGCAAAGCATGCTGTATTCCCCATAGGCTAATTTTCTTTCTCTTCCTTTCAGCCTAGGGCCAGTTATACAAGCTCACGGCATCTGCCTCCCGCTGAACACCCCCATGGCCACTACAAAAGCCCCTGAAGGAAAGTTTTCATGAGCGGTTCTGCTTCTTGCTCTATAGGCCTTCATGAGCCAGGGGTCTCTGAATCCCAGCAAGAGGGCTGCACAGAGGAACCACCTGACTGAAAGTAGATCCTGGTGAAAAACCAGTGTGGTCCTGCAGGGCTGGGCACTAGAGGCTAGTTACCGTCTGTGCTGGCGTCATCCACTAGGATGACCTCCTTGAGGAGCAGGGCAGGAGAGGTATGAAGCACGCTGTAGACCGTCCGCAGTAATGTGCTCCATGCCTCGTTGTGGAACACGATAATAACACTCGTGGTTGGCAAGGGTGGGCAGCGCCGGAATGTCTGCTCTATGCATCTAAAGTGGAGAGAGAGAGGAAAGAGAAAGAGGGGGAGAAAATGAAATGATGGTGAGAATAGACGGCGCAAGAGACATCTATGCCATTCTTCCATGGCCATAAAAGCAGGGCGTACGACCATAAGGTGAATGCATCCATGAAAGGTCTGTGGTGCAGTGGATGACCAGGGCTCTTTACAACAGAAAAGAACAATAAAATTGGGTTTGGTGTTCTGTAAAGTGCCCAGTCAAAATAATAGGGACAAGAACAGACTTGTTTAATTAGCCAAACAAAACAGAACCTCTTCCTCCTCTCCTCTTTCTCGCTTCAATCAGCCGCATTAACTGGGCAGACATGCTGAAACAATGTCTCAGGAAAAAGCCAGTCTGTGGTTTTTCAGAGCCGTCTTATATAACGGCAGCAGCCAAATCTACAAAGCATGTTTGGGTTTCAGCCTCTCCGTCTGCTGGAAATGGAAATATGTAGGTTATCGCTAATTTTTTTTAAAGGTGTTTTTTATATCTATTATTTTTTCTGTTGGCTTTGACATGATAAGAATGAGACCTGCTAGCCAGTGCTTATAGAGACCACTACAGATTACACTAGGACATCGCTAGATGGTGCTACACTTACAAGTCAACCAACAATGACATGTTCTAACATAGTACTAGATTGAATTACACATTTATTATAAGAGCCAACTGGACTGCATGTATTTCCAGTAGCCTACACATTATTAATCATTAAATGCAGTGCTTTTTCCTGATGGCAGCACAAATGCAGACCACTCTTTATAACCCTGTGTAGGTCTAGTCTTTTATTACAACCAGGAAAATACCTTGATTTTGCCAAACGTTACTTTATAAGCCAAATAAAGGGAGGTATCTTTTATTTAGTAAGACGCTTTGGGCCCCCACTGGTTATTTTTAGCAGGAGCAGAGCTCATGAAGGAATGTTTCAGTTAAATACTTTGACTTAACTGAATGTTACATTATAAATTAAATAGGTGAGGTTTTCTCACTCTGTAAGAAACTGTCAACCCCCACTTACTATTGTAGCTTTAGTGTTGCTCATGAGGGGATTAAAAAGTGCTCACTCTTCTCCTTTAATGTCACCATGAATCGGAAATCATAATCAGTGATAGGTGGAGGAGGTGGGAAGGGAAGGTTATTACAGGTTATTTTTTTTCTTTTATATTATTACATATTATTTTTCCTGCCCACTGGTACATGGTGATGTAACCAAATTTAGAAGTCATTTTATTATAATATAATATCACTTTTGTTTATAATATTACTTACAGTTTTATGTACTAGAAAATGGTCATAATTCATTTTTACATGACCATTTTTCAAACGTTATACATTAGAATTAAACCAGCTGTTTTTGTTACTCTGCCTTTGAGCACTGTTCTGATTAGCTGTCCAGTATTGCATCTCATTTAAAATGCACTCAGAACTGAAACACTCCTTAGAACTTCAGCATGAATGGGTGGGGCTAAACTGCAGGAGCCTGAATAGATGTATATATGTAAATGAGTTGGTTTTTCATGACATAAAAAAACATTTTATTCAAAACAGCCTGTTTTTGTATGTCTGTGTATGCTTTCCATATATGGACTAGATGGACTAAGGAGCGAATGGTGCAGGTTTGAAACTTCAAACTCTTTGATTTCAAAAAAGCAACAGAAATTCAGTTTTCCCCATAGGGGCATTTAAATGACTCACGATGAATCGTGATTAATATAACCAGGAACACGAATTAACAAGGTAAAAAAAGACTCATTCTGATTTCAGGTTGACTTTAAGGGATTAAAGTTCACTCATGATAGTGTGCTTAAAAGTGATTAAAACCAAAGTCATAAAGCAACTGAAATGCTGTCATACTGAAGGTCCAATAATTGCTTGAAGTAAATTTACACAATTATCCTTTTACCACAAATATTGTTGGTCAGTGAAGATATGTCTGGTGTCTGAAGTTTACTTCCTTAGTTTTGTGCTGCTTAAGCCACATAGCTAAGATACCTAACAAGTAATGGAAGCTTATACCTCACCAATCAACACTGTGCCAACTGCATACTTAAATCATTGCACAATTGCCTTAACCTAAGGGCGGGTGATATGGCAAAAAAATTTCATATACTCAATATGTATGATTATGTTTTTGATACACAGACATAATGCACTAGTAGTGCAACATTTAAAGCTCCGAAAAACTGAGTGGCCTACAATGATGTTTATTCTATGATTCACGTACTGTACTGCACTAAATCCAGATAAGCAGGCCTAGTTATAATATACTGACAATAGACAACGATACACTCAGAAAATGCATCATTTATCACCATAACAAAATATATCACAATAATGATAAAATATCGTCATACTGCCCACCCCTGTTCAGTTATCTCAAATTTGCTTATGTGTTCTTTGACATTCTAAGGCACACTTATGTCTACATATCATTGCTGTCCAAAACAAGAACTGGCAAAATGGTAACTTTATAGGAGCAAAAATGTTATTTACTTTGAATGTAAGTTAATGTAAAGACATTTTATTCCAAGTTCCAAGCAACTGGGGGAATTCTGTTGGTCTATTCACCATTAAATTTCCACACTATGTACAGGACAGCTGCTGTGCTCAAATCATGTAGAAAAATAAAAATCGCAAAAAATTATTATTTTTTTAATTATATGATGTTTTTAACTGTGTAGTGTTCATTTGAAGGGTGAGAGAAAATTGTGTAAATTTGGTTTTCCACAGAGGTTTTGCTTTAAAGCACAATGACAGCGGGCTACGTACTCTGGAGGTCTGGTATCAGGACCAAGGTCTCTGCTGAGTGAGATGCGGTCACTTGCATACAGGTTAAAGCAGTGTTTCTCCTCGCCTTGCTCCTTCTCCTTCTGCTCCTCTGGGCTCAGGTTCTCTGTGTGAAAGGGTTTCCCAGAGGCCCCTGGGGCGCTGGGGTTTTGCGGGGGTCTCTCCAGCACAGGCTTCAGTTCAGCAGCCGTGTAGTAACCGGGCAGACACGTCTGGCTGCCCCTGCTATCCTGCTGCCTGACCGGGGCTCTAATCTGCATCTTTGGCATGGCGTCCCTGAAGTTATTCACCGCCCCCATTACCATGCCCAGCACGGCGTCCCGTTTCCCCACGATCCCCTTCAGCCACGGCTCCTCCTCCTGAGGGCCCTGACTGACCACCTCTCTCTGCATCAGGAACACAAACGTCACAAACACCAGTGCCACAATGGCAAGCTTCCATGGATGCAAACGCCTGCGCAGCAGCCTGCGAAACACAGTCATTCTTCTGTGGTAGGAGTGAAAAGAGGCGTGTGTGTGTTTAGAGTGCTGCAGATAAAACTTCACCTGACACACACCCTCTGAGTAACATCCATGACTGCTAAACCTGCAACAAAGAAAGAAAGAAGGAGGATGGTGACAAATTCAGTGTAATCACAACCTTAAGAGTATCTGGTTTTATTCAATTACAGTCCTAGAACACTGTAATCTTAAAAGAAAACCCAATTTAAACAACTTCTGAGTACACGCTTGAGGGAGGAAAAACCTTTCACTCATTTTACTCCAATTCTAACATCTAGGTTATCCAAAATAAACGTTTTCATTAATATTTAAGACCTTTTTTTCAGAGTGGCTGGGAAATTATTCTCCAGGAGAGAAAAATGTTTTCATGAGCACGTTACGCCTTTTTATACATCCTCTAGGAATTCGTCATGAAGGTTACTCGCTTCCCAAAATTACAACATGTCACTGTAACCAGTGGAAAAGTCTATTCATAATATCTGAGATTCTGGAGATCACTGTTCTCTGCACTTGGGAACACATATGGTAAATGAACCCCTGTTATAGACTTATTCTGTCATGCTTGGGGCTTGAACAAAGCCAGATACCTTCAGCCTGGTGCAGAATAGCAGCTGAGATGTCCAGCTTGTCAGTATTACACAGAACAGTCAGCATGAGAATGAGAGACTCAGGCATTATCATACCAACCACAGTCTTACCCGCATTGCTGCCAAAACGAATAGTGCGCCAGTTAAAACAATAATAATCCACTTTTCATCGAGTGGTCTGAAGTATGGTCCCGAGGCAGAAATCCAGCTGACCCCGAACCTGATCAAATCCCCACGATAATCCCGCAGTGAGAGGGTTTCAGTAATCTCGACACACTACTTCCGTCTCGTTGGATCCAGGTGCGCTACTTTCAGGTAGTGGGTGGAACGCAACTCCTCCCACGCATGCGCATTAGACGCCACCCATCGTCACCCATTCACGCCAAAATTGTAACTTCAGTCTATAACACAGGTTGTTGTAATGAAACGACCATAGCATCGTTTCGTGATTAACAGTATAGCCTTGATATAAAAACTTAGGAAGAAATGATCAAACAAAGCGACATCCTTTCGTCCATTTTTTTAAAAAGTCGAATAAATGAATCCTAAATTCCTCAGCGTGGCTCTCGGAGGGTGTCCATAGTCTCAGTGAACACGGGGACTGTGTTACAGCGGGAGAGTGAGCAAACGGAGTGAAGTTCAATTAAGCCGGCTTTACTTCTGCCGCTCACTCACTGAACGCCACTGCTGGGCAAGTTTTTTTTCCGCCCGTGTTCCGACAAGCCGTTCCTCCTGTGCCAGGATTGGCTTAGTAGTTCACATTCATAACCAGTCCCGATTACTACGTACAATTCTAACCAATAACAGAGCAGAACGCGGAATTCTAATGACCAATCCTAGCTCAGAGGGCGGGGCTTGTCTGAATATGGGTGGGAAAGAACCGCATCGAATCACGCTCCCTCAAACTAGCGGTGAGAAATCTTAATGAATCCACAGAGGAAACTTTGAATCGTGAGCCTGACGAAAGCATCTCACTCTGTCACAGAAACCGAAATCCAATGTTTTACTGACAAAAACAGCAGTCACTTTGTTCAGTAAGTTAATCACACATGTGAAGGAAACTTCTTGAGGAACATTTTACCGCTCTCGCGGAGGTCCGAATCGCTTAGCAACCGCGATGACTGACATTCTCAACGACAACAAAGTGGGGAAGGAAAAGGGAGACTAAAAGGAGAAAGTAAACCAGACACTTAACCCCCTAAAGTATATTAAAATGAAAATAAACTTACCGTGGTACACCTACAAGTTTGTATTAATCCACCATGCTCGCGTTTGCCGTGTCACCCTGCCCTTGGAATTCATGAAGAGCTCGGTGCTTGCGGGGGTAAAGAAAAGAAAGCGGACACGATGGCCATCTGAGAGAGGAAAAGCAGCGGGGTGGCTTTGAGTCATCAGCTACAGGCGAACATCTTCCGCCAAAAAGGGGTACTAGCCCCAAATCTACCGTGACTTTCCCCCTCCGCTCTTACTGGCACCTCACTGAACAGGCAGAGCTGGGGAGGTGCAGCCAATGCTCAATTAAAAAAGTACCAGTGCACTCTTAAAAAAGATGGTTCCTCAAGGGCTCTTTAGTAAAGGCAGTGGTTTATTTAGAACCATGAACACTCAAATGTTCATGGTTCTTTATTTAGAACCATGAACACTCAGCATGCATGCTTAAATGGTTCTTTGCATGGAGAAATGGTTCTTCAGATTGTTGGAGAATGTGTTGTATATGGTTCTTAATAGGACCTTTTTGAAAATGGTTCTATATAGCACCAAAAAAGAGTTCTTCTTTTGTTACATACTTGACACTGTAACAGCAGCAGAACTCCTTTTAGTGCTAGATAGAACGGTTTTCAAAAAGGTTACATAAAGAATCATATACATGGCATATAAACAGTGGAATATCCCCCACACAGAGGGCACTCAAACAAACCAAAGGGATTTTCTTTCACATAAGAAGAGCTAATGGTTGAGAAGCATGAAAAAGAGTGGATGCTTTGGGAATGAAAACAGGAGGTCAGTGGCCTCTAAAAGCATCACACACAATTAAAAGGTCCATGTCCTACATTGTTCTCATATTTTCTCTTTTTCTGCCTGAGATTTTTTTTTATACATGTAATATACATTCATGTGGTTTTACGTACCAACAAATACTCATAATTCATTTTTACATGATATTGTCCAACTTCTCTTTACCCATTAGAATTAAACAGGCTATTTTTGTTATTGTGCCTTTAAGACTGATATATGTAAATGTATTCTGTTCTGATTGTCTGCCCTGTATTGTGCCTCATTTAAAAGCAATTCAGGCTGAAACACTCCTAAGTTCAATATGAATAAACTGCTGCAGAGAAATGTGTCTGGTTTTCATGACATCACAAAAACAATTAATTCAAAAAGAGTATTAGTTTTTGCAGCTTAGTTTACTGAATGTCTGTTCTGTAAAGAATAACTAAGGTTGGTATTCAGTAACTCAGTTTGACCAGCATCAAATTGACTGATTATGGTAAGCCATATTAGTTTTTTAATGTAACATTTTTTCCAGACAGATTACTTCATGTGTAGCCTAGTCATCAGGAAATATGACTTACTGTCCACACAAAAATATCCAGCAACAACAAATTAATACAAAAGTAGATCACTTTTTTTTTATGAACACCATTGTTTTTCAACATAGTTTTTGATGTACGATTAAGTGCGCGCACATACACACACACACACACACACACACACACACACACACACACACACACACACACACACAGAGTTAGGATCTTAAAGCAGCTCTTGCTTTGTCCAAGATGTCCTTTCTTATCCTGGGATAGTTTGGGTGCGCATCCAAGACCTGCAGGATAAGGATATGCTCTGAAGTTTCTGTTGATCATGTTTTTACTTTATTACAAAGAATTCTTAAAGAAGAAATACCAAATCATTATTTTACTCACTTTGTGGCAAACATCTATGGCATCCACATGTCTCTTTGCTTTCAGATAGTTGAATGCAAGCTTGTACCCTGTAACACAGATAGTGAGATATGACTCAAGGCCAAGGCAACTTAACATTTGCAAGAGAGGCAAGGCAAGTTATTTTTTTTTATATAACACATTTTCATGCACAAGGCAGTTTAAAGTGCTCTACTGAGGAAAAAAAAAAACAAAATAAAATTCAATTGAAATAAATTGGACAAAGGTAAAGTAATGAACATGGAGTAAAAGGGATAAGGAATCAATAATAAAGTTCTAAAAAGATGCAAATGCCTGAAAGGCACAAGCGAACAGATATGTTAAAGACATACCTATGGTTGGGTTGGTCTGATTGCCATATTTCCAGGCCATTTCATAGTTCATAGCTGCATCCCTGAATGACTGCTCTTTCTCCATGATGTAACCCATGTATTCATATGCTTTGCAGCATGACTACGGAAAATAGACACATATCATATTTGTGTTACTCCTAATGAAGTCAAGTCAAATAATTGCTTTTTCCAAAATCTCACAAAATGGTCAAACTAACACACATTTAGAGAGAAGTGCAATTTATACCTCAAAATAAAACGCTACATTATTACAATTATTGTTATTTTTACAGTGAATCTAGATCAATGAAAGTTTTCCCATATTGGAATAAATTTGTCCTACATTCTTGTTGGTCTGTTTTTTCATACATGATGATATATTTAGTTAGCCCTGTTTGGATTGCATTTTTATTTTAAAATAAAATTCTTAAACATTGTTCATAAATTATTTAGGCTTTTAAAACCTCTGAAATCTCCTTAATGCTGTGACAATAGTGTAGCAATGTACACCTAGTCCATGATCACACAGGCTTACAGCTACAACCCTTTTCATAGTGAATAAATAAACAAACATCATTAAATTTGCATGTGGTTTAGAGATCCCCGCAGAGCTGAACAGAACCATTTCTCCCTGAAAAGTAATAAAATACATTACACCAAAAATGATTCCTGAAGTCTGAGCTGAGGAACCTCTAAACTGTTCTAGCAGCAGCTTTTTCTTCTAAAAGAACGCTAACCTTATTGTGGCGCAGGCAGCGCTTCAGGAGCTCTCCTGCCATGTCGTATTTGCCTGACTGGATATAGATGTCTGCCAGGAGCAGCCAGCTTTTCTCAAACTCGTCTGCATCAATGATGTTCCAGCTCATCTTGGCAATGCGTTTGAGCTGGTTCCTGGCTCGTGGAGTCTGTTTCAGGATCATGTAAGCTGTGGCCATAGCCAGCAGTGCAGGAACGTGATCTTTCTGTAATATGGGAGAGTGTGAAAGGAATCAGCATCACAATGATGGAAAAGCTTCTAGTAGGACTTAAACTTTAAGAATTTTAGGAGAAATTAAACAGTAGCTTACTTTACAACATTTGTAAAATTATAAATATTATAATAGGAGAAAATCTTCCGACTTTCGTAGATATCCTGAATAAAACTAGACCAAGCATCCAATACATAAAGTGAGTTATCAAAAAAAAAAGGTTCATCACTTATAATCTTGTGTTTCTGTTAGCAGCGTTTTTGTTTTTGTAGTACATACTGTACTTGATTTATATTATGTTGTTTTACAAAAATAATCTATATAAACAAGCACTATTTGTCTTTCAGCGCTGCCTGTACATCCCTGAAGTAACACGGCAATTTATTGTTTTTATCATGTATTCCTTTTGCATATAGAGCTTCTCGAATGTATGTGATAGACAATACCAACATCCCTGAAACTTGTAAAACAGGCTAATAATTTACTTTATTGAATTATTTTTCAGGTGGAAGTAATGCAACTAGAGTACTAGATATTTGCATCCAGCAGGTTTACTGTTTGATGAAAAGCGAAGATAGGCTGCAACTGAAATGGGAGTTACCAAGCTTAAACTGTGTTTGCACTAAAGGTTCCGTGTGCACAGGTGTGTGCTCATGGGTGTGTGCTCATGGGTGTGTATGAATTCAAGTGTGTTTTTGTCTACCAAGCTGTCAATCTGCCTTTCACAAACCTCACTGTTTGCGATCTCAGTGAACACTCCAAGAGCTTTCTCCACGTTGGCTTTCTGCTTGGTGGCCAGGTAACAGTAGTGCTCTAGAATACGCAACTGCACGTGGCCCGGAGGGGTCTGTGGCTTCAGCTCCTTCAGCAACTTCTCTGCTGTTCGGACAGCCAGCTGCTCTGACTCCTGCTTCTCTGTAGAGTTCCTGATATTATAAACATTGTAACAAATATTAGACAAATGAGACTTCAATATCTCACTATTGTCACTACATAACTTACACTGTGGTTTCACAGTAGTTCCTGGACCCAGACTAAGCTTATTTGGTTGTTAACCACCACTATGGCTGCACAATAAATCATATTTTTATTGTTATTGCGATATGAGTTTTCATTGTTAAGAGGTGCGATGACAGAACAGATCAAATTATGATATATATGTAGCACCAGAGAGACGTCATTACATTGCTGGCACAAACCATTAAAGACCTAATGAGTGCTTATCTGAGTTAGGAGTGAACCCTGCTGTCCCACGTGGGAGAGAATAACTTTACCATTAGGCTGAACAGCCAATTACAAAACACACAAGTGCACAGCTCAAATACTAATTTATCTGAAACTACAAGTCTTCCTCTCACAGATTGTTCTCACACCCAGTGTTTTAAGAGCATGAGGCAGTAACGGCTACTGTCTAGAAGAAAGAAAACTAACTAAATAATTAACCAATACAAAGACTGAGTTCAGAAGAAACACATAAAAGCTAGTGCGGTGACACACCTGTTTCTATAGAGCTACAATACTCGAGGAAAAAAAAATGTCCAGAAAATCAGACATTTGGAATGACTAAGATAAATTGCCTAATTGAGGATAATGCAGTCTCATGCTGAATAAAGACAACTTTATGTTGCCATAGTTTGTTCATGTCTCTTGATAACTCAACCCCTCCAAAGAAAAACCATATTAACCATTCCATCCCTTTTTTTATCAGTTATTTTGTTTTCTATTTTATTTCGTACAAATTTTACATTGAAAAGCCAAATGCTTTATTTTACGTTTCAGTAACCCTTATAATTTAAACACAGGGCATCAAACAATGGCATACCCTACTTATTTGATTTTATATGAAGATGTCACATACACTGTTTTTTGTTGCAAGGGCTCAATTGTTTATTTAATATGTATATAAACTGTAATATGTTAATCCTTCATGGTCAGTCAAGCTTTCTGTTTGACTGCAGCATGTTTCTCACCCCATGTCCCCATCCAGGTTCTCAAACACCTCGCCTCCCATCGTCTCATTGTCAGGGTTCAGGCAAATCTCAATCATGTTGTACACTGCATTCTGCCCCCAGTCGTTGTCCTTGCGAGCCTTATTGAAGTGACGTAAGCCATCGTTGGGCTCCCCCGTGTACCTGAGATGTACACAAAGATAATCACCAGCATTTCATTTCCAGGAACTCAGAATTATTTTATCCACAGAAACTTCAAACAAAAACTGTAAGCAATAATTGCTTGTTTAATGAATTTTCTTGCCATGGTTACTGATGTAAGACATCCACAGAAAGAGACATACACAAAGATAATCACAGTTATTGCTCTGGTAACTCAGACTTTCTCATAGAAACATAAAAAAAGCTGCAAGCAATGAATGCTTGTTGGCTGAATTGCCACAATTACTGAAGGCAGTTTTCATTCGTCATATTATAATGATATGGGTGAATGGGTGAATACATGTTATCATACTGCTTACACGTAGAGGTGGGTAATCCAGGTCCAAAAAGTAAAAACCCTCCCCAGGATTTTGTTCCAACTGCCTGAACATCTTTGCTGCTGGTTTGAGGAACAAAATCCTGGGGAGGGTTTTTACTTTTTGGACCTGGATTATCCACCTCTACTTACACGTGGAAACCCGCTTCTTAGCACAACAATGTACATCTCTATTGTGATAAATTAATTTGGTAGCCTACTGATCAATAATTAAAATCAACAAGCAGGGCTAATGACAATAAAGGGCAGATATGAGTAAAAAAAAAAACAAAACAAAACAAACAAAAAAAAACAGTTAAAGTGTAGCTGAAATTGAACCTAAAGTACCAAATATTTGTATTGGCGCTTCTGCGAGGCAAAATAATGAAAACACGAAATAGAGGTGCAACTTTTAGTTTGTACTGAATTACTATTTATGCCTAAGTGTCTAAGGAGTGCATGAGTGGCATTTCAAGGAGGAATGCTCTTTCTTCTCTTATAGCAAAAGGGTAATTATGTCTTTCCTCCTGAAATGTTCACCAATGTTACAGTACTGTTTAAAAGTCAGAGATATTCATTTATTTAACTTCCAGTCAAAATAGCCATTAAGTCCAAGTTATTAATTTTTCAAAAACTCAAAAAAAACATTAAAGAACTATTAAAGGATATAGAGAAAATGGGACGCCTAACAAACATGCAAGACCTGGCAGACCACCAAAACTGTCAGTATCAGATAAACAGTACTTAAACCTTTCCTCCTAAAGAGACAGGAGAAAATCAAGCTCCAGTTTTGCTTCAGATCTAAAAAATCCACAGGTTTTTCTGCCCATCTTTCCACTGGGAGGACACAACTCAATACTATGGGTGAGAAAGAATGTGTAGTTTTCAAGATGCTACATATGCTGTTATGGAGAAAAGATAATAGATAGCAAACGAGAAAATTAGCAAATCAAACAAAGAAGCTGCCCAGAGTTCAGACCTCAACCGCACTGAACGTGTTTGGGATTACTTGAATTATGAGAAGCAGAAAGTACAAACTTCTAAGACTGAGCTCTGGAGGTGTGGAAAAACATCCCTGCAGATTTCTTTGAAAAACTACAAGCAAGTCTCCTGTAAATAATCAAAGCTGTAATGAAGGCAATGAGTGAACACACTAAATACTGAAAATGCTAATATTATATTAAATTGTCGAAATTTCTTTATGATGTATTCTGTTAATATTCTGCTATTTTTTCCTGATATTGAAAAAATGAGTAACTTGTACTTAATGGCCATTTTGACTGGAAATGAATGAAATGAAGGGTGATCTCTGATTTTTGCACAGTACTGTATACGGTTGATGGCTGGCAGTTTGTAGCCTTCATCCGCCCAGACTGGTGGTACCCTCATATTATACTAAGGCAAACTTATCAGTCATTCTGAAGTGAAGAGCAAAAATGAACAGTTCAAAATGAATCATAGGTCTACTGGTAGTCTAGAACATATTAATGGTGTGTGTGAACATTTCCAGAAAAAATGTCTACTCCACTGAATTCAACTTGAATATTCTTACCACAGGTAAAGGCCTTTGCAGTAGTTGTATCCAGGCTCAAACTTGGCCCTGGGTGAGTGTTTTTCAGCCATCTCCAGAAATCTGGGAACCTCCTCCAGTTTGCCAGCTCTGCGCAGCAGGTCAATCAGTCTGGACAGTGTTGGGTAGTTGTCTGAAACAGATGAAACATGGGAAAGACATCAACACAACCCACAGCAGGCCTACACAGAACTCTGCATTTAAGCTGAGTGCTCAAGTTTCCTTTAGTGCTCCCTAAATAGGATCGTTCTGATTGGGCACTGGGTGAAGGAGATGAAAGGTTAGCAGGTTGCTTTTGGAACATAAGATAAAGGCTGTCACACCTGGTTTCCTCTCCAGCAGCTGCTGAAAGTGGAAGACGGCTTGCTCATAGTCTTGTTTCCTGAACATCAGGTCAGCCATCATCTATAGGCACAGAGACATTGATCAGTGGACTTCTTTTCCACAAGCACACAAGTTTGATAGTAATGTACTAAACAGAGACTAACCAGTGTTGCAGATTCATTGACTTGGTCATTCTTCAGGATGACACTGCACTGTTGCTGACAGGCCTCTACATCGTCCAGAGTGAGATACAGCTGAGCTAGCTCTAACATTACCTGGTTTAGAAAAAAGACGTTTGAAATCTTATTAGATAAGCATTTAGCAAAGCACCCTGAAATTCTTCATTACATCCACACACAAAAATAATTGTACAAATTATAATGTTTACAGTGATCTGTCACAATTAATGAGTCATTAAAGAGAATGGAAACATTTAACATTTAAAAAGTTTAGGGCTCACCTAAACTAATTACATACATTACTAAAGGTGCAAGTCCCATCAGACCGACAGGGAGGACTAAAAGAGTGTTGTGGGGCTCCTAAAGATGCAGCTGCAGAGACGAGCACACTGCACACACTGATTCAGCCACACTGACCTTGCTGTCACTCTCACAGTACACAAGCGCTTCTTTGTAGAACTTGACAGCCCTCTCGTAGCCACGCTGGTTGCTGCAGTGTTTGGCGATTTCGGCACAGATCTCGGCAGCGAGCTGCTTCTGCATGGGCACGGCGTCAGGCTGCTCCAACTGAACACGCTTCAGCACCTTTGCCTGTACATCCCGTGCCTGAGCAAACACACATAGGACAAAACACTTTCACCAGCAATTAAATGGCACTTCACAAAATACACATCCTAAAAATGCAAAATAATGCATCCTAAAATTTGCTGAATTTGATCCTTACATTGATTGATGTTTTTACAATGTGTGAGTCTACCATCAGGGACTCAGGCACTAATTAATGTGAGCTATCACACCAGCCAAGCAAATGAGATAAATTCAAACTTTTAAAACAATCAGGAGACTTACACGATGCAAAGAAAGCAAAGCCTCATCATTTTTATTGACTTTGCTCTGAATCTTGGCAAGCAGTACAAGGTAACGGCAGTCTTCAGTTAGCAATGGCAGTTCATTCACTGAAATACAGAAAAACCCAAATACAGCATTAATGTCAGAGATGTGAAAAATTAGCAGTAAAAAACTGATTTAAGACAGAAATGGTTTACACACTGAACTCTAGACATATTATTCAGGTATTAATCTTAAGATTTATTGTTCAATAACTACTGTGGGTTATTCTTTAACTACAATGAGACGAATATCTAAGGATGTAGATGCGAGAGTGAGGAACGGAATTATGGGCCCACATTCAGGTCTTTCAGAGGTTTAATAATGTAAATCATTTAAGCGTTTAAAAAAAAAACTACATCAAATGTTGCATGTAAGGTTATCGTGCAAAGTCAAGTACTGTTCAGGAATTACTGTTTTCAATAATATTAAACCAACTGGTTTTCAGATAAACATATAAAATTAATTTAGTATGATATCCCTGTGCAAATCTTTGGAATAATCAACAGGAAGATGAGAAGCTTTAAAAGTAATTTCAGGTGCATCCAGAATTATGAATAGAGTAGTAGATGATTCCAAAATGACAGAGAAAGCTATAGAGCATCAAGAATAAAATTAATTTAAAACTAACATCCAGAATGCCTGGTATTTGAACAGTTATCTACAACCCCATTTTCAAAAAAACACTGTGCAAAATGTAAAGAAAAGCTGAATGGAATAACGTGCAAATCATTTAAACCCTATATTTAATTGAAAATTGTACAAAGACAACATATTAAAGATTGAAACCGAGAATTTTTATCAGGTTTTAAAAAATATACGCCCATTTTGAATTTGATGCCAGCAACATGTTTCAAAAAAGTTGGGACGGGGCAACAAAAAACTGGTAAAGTTGTGTAATGCTTAAAAAAAAAAAAAACCTGGTGAAACATCTCTCAACTAATTAGGTTAATTGGCAACAGGTCAATTACATGACTGGGTATAAAAACAGCATCCCAAAGCCTTTCAGAAGTAAAGATGAGGAGGGGTTCACCACTCTGTGAAAGACTGCACGGGTAAAAATGGCAACAATTTGAGAAAAACGTTTCTCAACATAAAATAGCAAAGAACTTTGGGATTTCATCATCTATGGTACATAATTTCATTGAAAGATTCAGAGAACCCGAGGAATCTCTGCATGTAAGGTACAAGGTCGAAAATCAATACTGGCAGGCCGTGATCTTCAGGCACTCAAGCAGCACTGCACGATTCTGGAAATCACTGCATGGACTCCAGAACACTTCCAGAAACCATTGTATGTGTATACGGTTCATCACTGCATCCACAAAAGCAGGTTAAAACTCTAAAACTACTACGCAAAGAAAATACCACATATATACAGGATCCCGAAATGCCACCATCTTCTCTGGGCCTGAGCTCATTTAAGATAAACTGAGACAAAGTGGAAAGTGTCCTGTGGTCTGACAAATCAAAATTTGAAATTCTTTTTGGAAATCATGGATGCCAAGTCCTCCAGGCTAAAGAGGAGAGGGACCATCCAGCTTGTTATCAGCGCACAGTGCACAAGCCAGCATGCCTGATGGCATGGGTATGCATTGGCATGAATGACACATCTGTAAAAGCCTCATTAACGTTGAACGATATATATACAGGTTCTGGAGCAACATATGCTGCCATCCAGACAACATCTTTATCAGGGAAGGCCTTACTTATTTCAGCAAGATAATGTCAAAACCACATCCTGCACACATAACAACAGCACGGCTCTGTAGTAAAAGAGCCCAGGTGCTAAACTAGACTGCCTGTAGTCCAGACTTGTTACCCACTGAAAACATTTGAAACAAAAAATATGACAAAGGTGACCCTGAACTGTTATGCAGCTGAAATCCTATAACAAGTAATAATGGGAAAACATTTAATTTTCAAAACTACAGCAATTGGACTTCTGAGCTTCCAAATGTTTATAAAGTGTTGTTAAAAGAAGAGGGAATGAAACACAGTGGTAAACATATCCCATCTTTTTTTGAAATGTGTTGCTGGCATCACATTCAAAATAGGCATATATTTCTCAATAAAAACACTACACTTTCTCAGTTTCAACATTTGATATGTTGTCTGTACTATTTTCAATTAAAAACGGTTTAAAATAATTTGCACATGATTGCATTCTGTTTTCATTTACATTTTGCACAGCATCCAAACATTTTGGAAATGGGGTTGTAAATAGATCATTTACAATGTAAAATAAGTCAAAATACTTGAAATATTGAGTAAAACATCTACAAATACTTTCTGGTGTATAGTTTATAAGATCTACACAATAAATCTTCACAATAAGATGTTATGCAAAATAATAAAAAAAAAAACAATAAAACAATGATATCCAAACATTTGAATGGTATTATATGTGTGTACACACGGAAAATTCTCACCGGGGTCATGTGTGAGAGCTTCATGAAGAACTCTCTCACAGCGTTCATACTGTCTCAGCTTCATAAGCAGCTCAGCCAGGTCATAGCACAGGAAGTTCTGCTGACCGCTCTTCAGTGCCGCCTCATAGTAGTTTATGGCCTGACAAACAAATACTTTCATCACAGATCAAACAATGCTGTATCACAATTTCTAGAATTGTGAGTGGGCTATATGTTCTATGTCAGAGTACTGATCTTACAGTTATATGTTCTATGTGAGAGTAATGATCTTACAGTTATATGTTCTATGTGAGAGTACTGATCTTACGGCTATATGTTCTATGTGAGAGTACTGATCTTACGGCTATATGTTCTATGTGAGAGTACTGATCTTACGGCTATATGTTCTATGTGAGAGTACTGATCTTACGGCTATATGTTCTATGTGAGAGTACTGATCTTACGGCTATACGTTCTACGTAAGAGTATTGATCTTACGGCTATGCGTTCTAAGTAAGAGTACTGATCTTACAAAAGATAAACTGGTAGCTAATCCAAGACGAGTATATTTACTCTGTCAGATAAGTGCAGGCCATGGATGTGCTCTTTTCATTATCTGAAAGACGCAAACAAAGACGCAAAATAGTAGGAGCAATGCCTCAAGTTTGTTGCTGAAGTACTCAGTCTGTGTACACACTCCAGGAGAGGATGTTTTGGTGAACAGAATGCTGGGAATGTTCCTCCCCCTGTGCTTACCTTAACATAGTTGTGGGTCTTGACAAGAGCTTTTCCAATCTTACTTGCCACAGCACCATCTTTAGGGTTTCTCTTCAAAGCTTGCTCATACACCTCAATGGCCAGCTCAGGCTGCAAGCACACAGTTTTTACAAAATATAAAAATATAAATATAAAATATACATCTAAAAATACATATAAAATAGTACAAAATAATCAGACACAGTGGTAAAGGTTGTGAGTTTGAGACATTCCTGACTGAGCTATTCATTTGAAGAAACATAACACACAAACACTGTGTTTACTATAGTGTAAATATTTGTACACAAGTTGGGGCAAACATTTTATTAGCATATGTTCCAACATGGTTCAATTCAATTCAAGTATGTGGTTTCGTACCCATTTTAAGTATGACAAAATAAAAGTTTATCTGTAATACGTAATATATTTAATAATAAAAACAATAATTTCTTCCATTTATATAAACAGAGACAAGGAAGCACTATCACAGAGGTGCTAAGAGATGGGACTGAATGATCTGCCCCCCCGACAGTGCTGTCAGTCTGGTCAGTAGAGCAGTTTTGATTGAGTGTGAGATGGGGTGTAGCACAGAAGGGTAGGATAAGGCAAGGCCAAGTATATGTGAGAAGTAGAAGAAGTTTGTATCTTATTCGCATACAAACATGTATGGTTATAATATGGAGTGCTTAATGGCCATAAGGACCTTATCCCAACAAAATTTGAATACACTTGAGCTTATTTAGTGTCTTACCAGGAATGCCAGTGAAAATAGCACTACAGTTATCTAAACGTGAGAAGATGAAGGCATTAACCTGGGTTTCCACATCTTTCAAATTCAGTATGCATCACAATGTTGTGGAGCTAATGAAAAGTGTTTTTTGTGAATGACTTGAATGGGGTTCAAATGGGAGGCCTTCGTTGCAGACACTATTAGAGGGTTTGACATCAATATCAGTTAAGAATTCAGGTTGTTTTTCAAACTTGGGTTTTAGAACCAACAACCAACAACACCCTGTTAAAGTAGTGGAAGGGAAAGCTGTGGTGGACCTAGTAATGAAACAAAACTGACGATCATCTGCATAACAGGGGATGTTGAGACCTGGGGTAGTAGATGATTTATGGCTATGGAATAAGATCTGTACAAAAGACATGATGTAAACCAAACATACACCAAACCTTTGATACCAGTGGAGGAAAGGCAGGATAGAGAGATCTAACAAAATAATGCTTACGGTGCCAGTGTCAGCAATGAGGAGCAAATCGCTTCTAACTCTTACAAGAGCAGTCTCAGTATGGGTGAGAGATAACAGATTTGCAAACCTTAAGAAGGAAGGTTGGGGCTGGCAGGTGAAGGGGTTAGATTTTGAAATAAGTACAGACAGAGCTGGGATTGGTAGGGGTAATATGTTACTTAATACCAACCTCTTGGATGTTCATGTAGGCATCTCCTAATAGGAGGCATGTATGTGAGCTGGGCATCTTTTCCACCAAATCTCTGTTAAAAATAGAGATATATTTAGTCCTAGGGGTTTTCATTTTATATGCTTCTCTGGGTTGTATTAAATTTTAGCCAAGACCTGTGAACACAAATGTTAAAGATAAGAGGAAGACCTATAGGCCTCACTGGTGACAGCTAAATGAGGCACTTAGTGCATTACATATAGAGTCACAACATGATTCGGCATGCACCACATTCCGTTTAACTTTCTAAGAATTTCTGACATGATGAATGAGAACCAATTCTATTTTCTTAATTATAGGAACTGAGTCAACAGAAATGCAGTCCACCTAGGTCAGCCAACCCTATGTATATATGGAATATCAAGGGGAAAAAAAACTGAAATTATCACAGTGCTTGACTGTGTTGCATAGGAAAAAAGTTAGGTAAGGTAAATTGGGTAAAACAGTTACATTGTAAATGCTAAGTGTTCAAACCTTTAAATGAAAAGAAAATGAACTAACAAAGCTACAACAATATAGATTTTTGGTCATAAACTACCATTTCAGCAAGCAAAAGAACATACTGCAGACTTAAATCACCTCTTATATTCTTCGTAAAACTGTACACCAAGAGTTTACTGAATTTAAATATAAAAGTGTCTAAATATCCATGTAAAAACCCCAATCAGCATCACAGCAAAATGGCAAATTCTGAAACACACATTTATTTCTTGCTGCAAAGCTTGTTGACATTGTGTTATGTTTTGCCATGTGTGCATCATGACATTGGATTGGAATTATTAAAGGGAGTATTGCAAGTATTAGTTACTTCTGTTAGTGTTCCCCTTACCTGTAGCAGCTAACATAGAGACGTTTCTCCTTCCGGTGGTTTAGATAGATGTCAGCCATTTTCTCTTTGGCCTGCACGTAGTAGGGCTGATCTTGTGTGATGTTTCTGAGCATGCTCAGTGCGAGCTCTGTGTCTCCACGCAACAGCGCAAGGTCAGCATTGGCGATGGTGACGCGCAGCTCCTCAGGAGTGCCCGTGAACTCATTTATAGCATCCTGCATCACTTTAGCTGCCTCATGCTGCAATTATCACAAAAAGTAACATGGCTACAGGTTTCCCATACAAAACATAATATGTTAAATATATTTCACAATGCATTCTGTTGAATTTCTAGAGTACACTGACAACATTTAACAACATATTTAATTTTGGAGAACATACATTAATGTATACCTGTCACGTAACTCTCATTATTCTGTAAAAGACATGAAAATTCTTCATATTTTTCCACATAAAATTTATAAGGAACTCCACTTAACCCCTTAACCCTGGGTTTCTTTGTAATGCTGGCAAACTTTACCTGTTCTCCATTGAGCCAGAGCGCCTCAGCAAGCTCCAGATACACTGATACACAATCTGCCGCACTGAGCTCCACTCTCCTGGCCTTGCTTTTGGCAGCAGAGCCAAGGCTCTTCACGCCTGGCAGACTCATGGCCAACTGCAGTGTCTGAATGGCTTCCTGCAGCTCGCCCATCTTCCTCTGAGCCTGTGCTTTAATCAGGTGATACAGAGGGTGCTCCCTCACCTGATCAACAGAAAGAGAGAGACAGAGGAGAGCAGGAAAGAAGTCTTATGGGAACTGACAGCATGGAGGAATGAAGAAAATTGTGTAACACGGTGGATTACAGCCATCAGTTAATTTAAAAGGTTTTTACAGAACATATGTATGAACATCACCAGTACAGAGGTAACATGTTCATACAGAAATCCCCACAGGGGTTTTTGAAAGCAATTAGGAATAGTTTAACAAAAAACATATACAATTTCCCCTTCTTCAGATGTAGTTTAAACAGCCAACATGGATTTGGTGTACACAAACACAGCTTATATTGCTTGTTAGCTACTCTAACATTACACCAAACATGTCTTGGCTGATTAATTACATTTGTGGTAAAGGGAAAATTCTGTAAATTTGATTTAGTTGCTAAACTATTCACTATGCACTTGTTACTGGTTTCATCTTCAAATCAAACTTGCTCACAGATGAAGCACTGAAGCATGTACATTTGCTACTGCACAAAAATGCACTTTAAGAGGCTTTCACCTCAAAGTTGTGGCTAAGGCAGAGTTCCAGAGACTGGGAGGAGAGTTTGAAATTGCCCTGCAGGAGATGGATCTGGGCCATGAGGAGGTGAGCATCAGCGAAGGAGGGCTTCTGATCCAAACAGTGCTGCAAACTGCTTTGAGCTGCCTCTATGTCACCTAATAAGAACAAACATGAATGGAGCCAATAAATATTGTTGGCAAGATCTGTAACAGCGTCTGCTGGCTTTGGAAGCATTTGGGCAATGTGAAATATTCACCTGACAAGAACCTGACTTTCGCCATCAGAAACACTGCACGGAGGAGTCCAGGGACAATCTTGACCACAGTGTCCAGCACAGAGGCACAGTGCTGCAGCTGAGGTGCAGGGGCCTGACCTTGGGCTGGAGGCTGAGGGGTAAAGAACAAGATTATCAGGTCCATGCTGGTTAATGTAACAGAAGTGTATGTCACTCAAAAAGATTTGGGTGACAGAGACTCCCACTACTTGTTAGCAACATTAGCCTCACAGCTCCGATGTAAAGCAAATAAGGCAAATTTGAACACCAAGCATGTTTTACCCAATTGACTATATTTGAGATATGGGGGAAAGTGAGTATATTTTACATGATCATGTCAAGTTCAATAGAAATCTAAAACTGTATCTGGTGAAACTAAATAATTTCCTGTTAAGCATACACTGGAGCCTGTGAACCACCAACTGAATATTGAACATGGAATTGTAAATGTGATGTTTATTTGTACTTATAGTGCACATCCTCAGACATTCAGTGGGGTCCAAAAGCATGAGAACACATTCAATATTTTTCAATTTTTTTTTTCATTTAAACCTGAAAATAAACAGAAGGTTTTTGAAAGTTGAACAATTTAAACAGAAAAAAGAAAATATTAAAGATTCCAGGTCATTATTCAAATTTAAGCAAATTTGTGATTCTCAACACTTTTGTTCAAAAAGGTCAGATTTCCTTGCGTCTTATATTGCTTCCATTGGAGCACATATTTAGAAGATTCTTAAGTGGATTTGATCTAATAATCAGAGTCTTTTTAAAGGAGAAAAAACGTTTTTCTAAATTTCTGCATCATTTGGTCTGTAAATTGTAAATAAAGTTATTTAGAGTTGGGTTTCACAAAACCAAAGATGATTCTTAAATGGTAGAGTGAGCATCACAATGAACACTCTCTCTACCTGTTAAGATGATCTTAACTGTGAAATGCTTTTGAGAAACTGGACCCAGAGTGGTGTGATGTGAAATGCTCTGTTCTAGAGAAACGTATTCAGAATGGTTCACTGTGGTGGTAATAGGCACCAGACATCTGACGTGTCTCTGAAAGCTACTTCATATAAGGTACAAAATGTTGTACAAATTCGTTACAGATAAATGTGATTGATAAGAACTTAGATTTTGACAGCAACATAGTGGCAAACAGTAAAACGTAACTAGAGATTGTATTTTTAAGGCAGCTAAATGTTTTTGATGTCAACAGAAAACTCATCAGATTATTTTAAAGAGCTTTTAATGAGTCTGTTTTAACATTTGGTCTTACAGTCTGACATGGCAACTTGAAGCCAGTTGCCAAAAGTCTTTAATGTTGCCAGCAAGATTATTGGTGAGCAGTAGATTTCACTTTTGGACATTTTTGACAGGTATGGTGAAGGACAGAGAACATCATTAGTAATCCCGCCCATCCTCTCTATGCTGAATTCCAGCTGCTCCCGTGGGTCAGATTCCCCAGGGCCAGCTGCAATAGACTGAAACACTTCTTCATAGTACGTGCAGTTAAAGCTCTCAACTGCATAGAAGAATTTGTTCATTCATTTTATCTGTCCATCTATCTAAGCATTTTAATCCAGCATCTGTCATTTGTCCTTTTTTCCTGTTCACAAAGTTAACTGTATTTTACCCCACTTATGTTTACATGTCATTTTGGACAGTAAACAAAGAGGCTAAATTTGCTTTGTGGACATTGTGAACCCTGGTTCCTACCACCGACACTGTAAAGTAATGCTGTAAAGTGAGTTTCTCTACAGGTAACCATTTCACATCAAACCACTCTTAATGACTTTGTCTCAATGATTAGTCTTGAAAAAATCTGTGAAAGAATTTTTTAAAAGTTGGTGGAATTCAGCTTTATGTTAATCAGCTTGCAGCCATTGTCCAACTAGTATTCTGTCATTAAAGAGGGACATACAGAATACAACGAAATTCTGAAATTCAAAGATTTCAAACATTGTATTTTTCACTCAAATAGTCATGCTGTTAATATAATTTGTAATAAAACATGCAAAGCATTTTCACTAGTTGCCTCAGACTTTTAAAGCCTACTGCTCACTGTGGATGGTTTCAGAAATGCAAGAAACCAGAGTTGCTTTATCCTACTAATGCAGACTCATTTACCATAACATAAAACCAGTGGAGCACCTGTAATGAATGATGTAAGGGCGGCCACCAGCAAAACAGCTAAAGGATCCTGACGTCAGTTCGCTTGAATATTCATTTAGGCTGATACCTGGTACATGAGCTGCCATTAAGGGGCTTATCTTTCAAGAAAAGTATACACACTCATCTGTGCTGGCCATGTCCATAAACTAATAAAATAGTTAGTGTGTGTGCATAATGAAACAGTGATTGTAGCAAATACATGTGCTTTATAAATACAAGTACCTTGGCAGGACAGAGAACCAAGTACTCTTTGGCAATCTCCAGCAGAAAGTCAGGGTTGAGTTTCTCATAGTATTCTACACTCAGTGGCAGACCTTGAAGAGTGGAGAAGTGCGTGTCCACGGTGTCATTCAGCAGGTTAGTCACTTCATCCTGAGACCTCCGTTTCTTAGTGGCCAGCACTGCCCGCAAATACAGCAGCTCCTAACTCACACACATACAGAATATCAGGTTTGTAAGAGATAAAAACCGTTGTCAAGGTTGTAAAGCACAAGCATAGATAGAGTTCTCCTGCACATTATCTTTTCTTACAATATGTTCTTTCATTACATTAACCACTGAAATAGCCTGTAAAGGCTTTAACATACACAAACAGCACAAATCACATTCAAGATTACTGCCCTACATCATGACCACTTGCTTATCTAGTAATGGGAGACATCAATTACACTATGTGCTCAGTTCTGTAGTTCAGCTGAGAACATACTGTGTCTGACTGATGTCACTAAGAAGAGCCTCACATATGCAAGTGGCAGACGTTACGCATTGCAGATGACTCCATCTAAATAAAACACAAGTGGCTGCGTCAGAGAATTACTACCGTCTCTGGATGATTTGCAGAGAGCTGCCTGTGCAATTCAACAAAATGAAACACTGCTCTTGTATGAGTCAGCATTACCCAAATATTCCAGACTTAAGCAAGAAAAAGAAACAGGAATGACTAACATATGAAAAAACTCACAAATGCAAGATTTTACAGACAAAAGAGATTTATTTTTGTAAGACTTCAAAAAGGCTAAAGCACTGAAGACCCGCACCAGACATCAACAAGGACACAAAGTGTCACTGAAGAGAAGCACCAGCACATTGTACCTTATTTGTTTGTTTTTTTTGCTTTGTTCTGAATAAAGCTGGATGGCTTTTGAGATTTTAGTAGCCTATAAAGTCTATAAGGTCTATAGCCTATAAGGCACGCACTTCTCGCATGTCCACAATGCTCAACAGATTCCAGCCATTTCAGCTAACACAAGGTTGTTTTCACTGTAGTTACTAGAGTGCCAGTAGCTCCTCCTGTGGGCAATCTTGTTTGTCGTGAGTGGGTTTTTGAGTGGGTGGTTGGGAGAGTGGGTGAGTTACAAGCCAGGTCTGTTAAGTGCTTTGCATCTAAAAAAAGGGTCTATGCAATGATGTACAAACATTTTAACACGAGTTATCAAAGGAAAAAGTAAATGTGAGCTCATTTGGTGAAATCTATCTTTACTGACTCACCGCTGATTTGCCGATAGACTGCTGGATCTCTGTGAGGAACTCGAGCTGTTGCTCGGCATCCTCCAGATGCCCCTCACTCAGCTGGCAGCGTATAATACCTATGGGAGACAGAAGTGTTTACAACACACGGAGACCCAATAAAAACACTGGACACTTGTGAGGAACATACACGGCTGAAATAGTGCTTTGATCATCGTTTCAAATTCTAGAGGGCTGCAGTGGGACCAAATCAAAAGTCTGTCTCTGATTATTGGCAGGACAAAGTCAAAATCTGAAATCTTACATAAATTAGACCAGCCATCCTGCTGGTAGAGCAAAATTCCACTTTGCCTTTGCCTTACAGCTCCTCAGTTATTTGAGTGAAACACATGCCATGAAACTACAGATACTGGGCTAATTTATGTATTAATATTTCCTGATATGGTGTAGCAGAATGCTTATAGATTGACAAATCTCATTAGGTTGTGCTGAATCTGGATATACAATATCTGATGTTACCGTCAAAAATGATCACACAAAATAATGTCAGATAAAAGTTGAAAGGCCTTAATGTAGGCCTGAAAGAGTTAAGTTACAAGCCCTGAGCTTTTGGAAAGAAACACCTACTTACGCACAAAAGCAGAAATCAACGGATCATATTCCTCAACATCTGAGCTTTTGCTGTGTATCACTTTTTGTCTGCTTCACTCTTTCTTATCTTACCTAATCTCAAAACTCAGCCTCTGACTGTCATATAATTGAAACTATTCATTTGCAATTTTGGGAAAAAAGCCCTTTCTATCTGGAGCTGGAAAATATCTTGGCAATTTGATCCCTCCATCTTTCTGAGACTCCAGTGCATTGCTAATTATGCAGCGATGACTGCCCTCTTTCTCCCTGTTTTGTGGAGCCATGATAGTGAATTCTTACCTATCAGAGCAGAGACGCTGCTCTCGTCCAGACTCATGGCAGTTTGGTACCACTTTATGGCCTCTTTGGCCCTTCCCTGCAGGACCAACTGGTAGCCCAGCTCAGTGGCCAGCTCTGCATCACGTGATGTCTGGGAGAATGACCGCTCTACCATCATATGGGTGTGCTGCAGCACCTTTTCTGCTCTACCACACTGAACACAGGGTAGCATTATCAGCAAGGAGGCTTTCATTATGATACTGTAGTACTCCTATTAGAACATACTGCAGTAGAACATGGGGCAGTTTCTTGGACATGGGTCAGACCATTAAAGTGCAATGCCAATAGGGTTTCACCATTAAAAATAATATTTAGTCAAAGCTTAAGCTTAATCTGCATCTGGGAAAATGGCCCATAAAGCAGACATTTTATAAGCTTTACCTGGACACACTTCATTTTGATCATTAGGATCCTCAAGCAAAGGTAAGTGGAATCAGGTGTTTAAATCCTGACCATCCATTCTATAAAGCAGAATCCTAACTATTCAAATAAAAGCCTGTCAATAATGCACTACGATCAATAAATTATTAAATGATCAAAAAAAAGTATTTCAATCTTACCACTCGGGTGAAAGCTAAAGACATTCTATAGAGGAGCTCTGAGTTGTTGGGCTCTTGGGTGTCCATATTGCTAATGAGGTTCAACAGCTGCTTCACTGACTGTGAAAGAACACAGAGGAGATAAACGGCAAGGAATAAAGCACAACTTGACAATTTAGCATCATTTTGGCTAATCTATCCCATTTGGCATTGATTTAAGGTAGAAGTGTCAGACCTCCCCAATGTCTCCCTCTCTGCAGAGAGAGTGCAGTGCCAGCATTCTTAGAGCCTCCAGATTGTTTTTGTCTCTTTGAAGAAGCCTGAAGTCAAAAACATAGTCAAAGAGCACTAAATGGAAAACAGAACGCAAAACATGCATAGCATACTCACAACAGAGGACCACTATTTATCTGTAAAATATTAGATATTCTGACACAATAAAAAATTCTGATGAAAATGTTACTGTCCTCACCCATTTGAGCTGGTAACTACAGAACTGTGCAAAAATCATTTGTTTAATTTCCATCCCAACAGATATAAAGTACAAGTTCATTTCTCACTAGATAGGCCTATTACTAAGGAGATAATCCATTTACACGAGGAAGGGGAAAGTCAAACGAAAAAGGAGGTAAAAAACAAGAGTTTCCAAAACTGGAGTTAAAAATGTTATAAATATTGAGAAAATGAGACTCCTAACAATAGTGCAAGATCTGGTAAACTATCCAATTAAAAGTACTCAGAGACAAACAAAGAAAGCTCTGCTGCTGCTTCAGATCTAAAAAAATCCACAGGTTTTTCTGTCAGCGGAAAAGTCTAAAAAGATGTGTTTCAGTCAAGAAGCCATTACTGAGAAAAGGAAATAGAGAAAGAAGAAGAAAATTGGCTAATTACAAAGAAGCTGTTGGTGCTCTCAGAACAATGGACTGGCTGCCTCAGAGCCCAGACCATCATGGCACGTTTGGGATTACTTGAATCACAAGAAACAGAAAATGCAACCAACTTCTAAGACTGAACTTGTGAGGTGTGGAAAAATATTTCCTTCAGATTTCTTTGAAAAACTGAAAGCAAGTCTCCCAAAAAGAATGGAAGCTGTAATAAAAGGCAAAGGGTAGACATTAAATACTGATGACAGTTGTTTAGGCCTGTGTAATTTTCTGTTAAATTTGTTTTCTGCTTTTTTCCCGATGTTGAAAAATGAATAATTGTACTGAACGGTTGTTTTGACTGGAAAATAAATCAATGAAATACGATCTTGGACTTTTGAACTTCTTAGAACATTTTTCAGAAACATTTCTAAGTCTCTCAACGTATGTCATATATTAAAAAGCAATGGCAACCTGTTGATAATATTTGTTGTTACTGCTCGTGTTAAGTAGCTGTTGTACGTTAACTCAAGTCCTTGAAAGAATATAACTTTCTAATCAATACATGATGCATATACAATTCAGAAGTAGAACTGGAACTGGTCACGACACTTTCATTCAGAAAGTGATCCTCATTACAGGAGCAGTTCAAAGTTGAAAAAGGTGTGAGTGAGAGAGAGAGAGAGAGAGAAACACAGGGGGAGACTCTTTCCCTTCACTGAGCCGTTAGACCAGCAGGAGTTAGCAGTGGCACTACCAAATCCTGAACTAGCTCGCACAGAGTGAATGGTTTTTCTCCTCTCACACACCCCCTTCAGCAGTGCACCCTGGGATATATGTGGCTTTAGCACTCAGCCTCAAAGGCCCTTTTGATTCTGCCTGCTACTGGCCCTCATCCAAAAGGCAGAGGAGAAGAGAACAATGCACCAGTCTTTTAGCACGGATCTGTGGCATCACATTTGATTTTCATTTATACTCAAACACAGACTGACTCACAGGGGCTCACTCGGCCTGGCCTACTGACTTTGCTGTGTTTTTGTGTTTGTCTGGTGAAAAATCAGAAATATTTGCACCAAGGTCTTTCAATTTAAAACTAACAAAAAAAGACAAAAACTGTTCATAAAAAGCCAGTACAAACGACCCCTAGACCACAGATAAATACAGCAGTGAATGAAGCTCTACCTCTGAGCAGCATCCACAGTCTGTTCCCAGTCCTGCAGGCTCAGCAGAAGCTTCATCTTCTTCACCAGAGCAGGCATGAAGGATGGGTAACTCACAATGACTTGGTTAACTATCTCTAAAGCACCAGAGTAATTCTGACGGAACTCATAATACTGCACCTGCAAGCAAGCAAGTTGTGTAACAGAAAGTTAAGATTCTGCTGGACCTCAGTAGCAGCAAAATTCGAGCAACACTAACAAAAACTCTTGGATACATCAGACTTATTGTTCTCTTTTTTCAGAATTGACATTGAAAAACCTTTTTTGAGCCACAGAATGAATTTTAAAACTAATCATAAGCTATATCAAAGTCCCGCAGCTTGTATATGCAATATTACTTGTCATACAGCAACCGAGGGGTTTTGTTGCAAAACGCTTCACAGACCACTTTGCTATATGTAGTTGGGGGTGGATTTTACACATACCAGAAATATCACTGCCATATTATGATTCATACCACCTTTGTAAGAGAAATAAAAATGTGCTTTCCATTATACGTCAGCTAGTATTCTTTTCAAAAACTTGTTCTACTCAAAATTGTTACAAATTGATATGCAGCATTTTGGAATCAAAATCTTCAATCCAACAGAAAATATCTCCAGAACCATAAACTGAGCCCTCACAAGTGTACCAATATAGTACAGTTCAGATCAGGGCATATTATCTTCTTCATTTCTATCATATAAAGTGTTTATAACCATTACCTTTCCCATTAAAGCAAAAATGTTGATTTTCTCTTTTAGGGCTTCATCAAAGTACTTTCCAGACTTCTTGGCATAGGCGTCTTTACCAGAAGTCAAGTCTATCCACCCTTTCAGTATAATCCCCTGAAAAGACACACATTATTCCCAGCATTAGCAAAAGCAAAACCAAAAGACAGTCTAGAATTTCTTTCTAATCATACAAATCAAGACAAATCTACAGTATTTGTTTTAGGTCTTATTCGATTCCAGTCATACACTCTCTTTCTCAGTGTATGTTATGATCTGAGCATAGCAATTGCAGATGCTCAATGGCACTTCAAACCTAAAACTTATTTAAACATATATTAACATTAACCATATGTGGCTTAAAATGCCTTTGCATTAATAAACAATATTTTTTTAAATTGTTATTTTAAAAGACTACAGTGATGATCCCCTCATTATATTTGTGTCACCTGATTTGTTACCACCTTAACCTCTGACATTTGATAAAAGTTTTGCATAAAACTCACCTCTGTGGAGCCACTAGAAATTTTGATCATCCTGTCCACATACTCCCTGGCCTTGTCATTGCGGCCCAGGAGCCACAGGAACATTCCAGCATGGTACAGAGCTTTTGGGCTGGCACTTTTACGATCCTCCTTAACCCTTGCATCAAGCTCCTGGATGGTATCTCTGTCTGAAATCAGTATAGATCACATGGGCATTTACATCCAAACAGAAGCCATCACTCACATAAATGACTGATTTACTTACATCAAAGAAATGCATATTTAGCAACTGTTCCAAAATATAACAGATGAATTACACCCTACCTGGGTGAGGTCTTTTCTTCTGGGCATAGACCAGAGCCATCAACGTACACAAAGACACATCTCTCCTGTCCCTCACCTGTTCCAGCTCCTGAATGGCCTCCTGAACATGATCTACAGCAGAAAAGATGAAAGGTTTTAAATATCCTTCCAAACAGAACTTAGTGCAAGCTGTAATCATCAGATACAACCTTTAACTAGTGCTGGACGATATATCTCCTGGACCCGTATTCTGTGATACTGCTTTTCAGTTTAAAGCAGAACCCCACCGATTTTTTCAAAAAATTCTACATGATTAAATGGTTGAGCTGTAAACAAAGTCATTCAGTGTGGTTTGGTGTGAAACGCTCCGTTCTAAAGAAACTTGCCAAGTCAGAAATGTTCGCAGTGGTGGTGATAGGATCCAGACGTCCATCTCTAAAAGTTATTACGTGAATATGCTGCCTGATGTCTGACACATTGTTTTATGATAGCCCTGTGCTAAAGTTTTGGCGTAAAATGTATTTGAATCCATTTATTTCAATCCTTTCACGTTGGAGGGGTACATGCAGGGTGTTGTAAGGCAAAATAGTCCCCAAAGAAAACTTATTTTTTCAGATTTATTTTACCATTATCAACATTTCATATAAAAACTCAGAAGACACATGTAGGTTCACTGGTGGTTTTGGATAGTAAACAAAGTTATATAAAATTACTATATTTGTGTTGTAGTCATAGCGACCCCAGGTTCCCATCACCACCACTGTAAAGAAATCCGAGTCTCTACAATGAACTATTTCACATCAAACCAGTCTGAATGACTCTGTTTACATCTCAAAGACTGAATTATTCAGAAATTTTGAATTCCCCTTTAGGTTATAATATAAGGATACATACTCACTGAGCCCTTTATTAGAAACATCTCCTTTTATCTACGCTCAGTGTCCATTTTATCAGCTCCACTTACCACACAGGAGCACTTTGTAGTTCTACAATTACAGACTGTAGTTAGCTGTTTCTCTGCATACTTTGTTAGCCTCCTTTTAGCCTGTTCATCAATGGTCAGGACCCCCACAGGACCACCACAGAGCAGGTACTATTTGGGTGGTGGATCATTCTCAGCACTGCAGTGACAATGAAGCGGTGGTGGTGTGTTAGTGTGTGGTGTGCTGGTATGAGCGGATCAGACACAGCAGCGTTGCTGGAGTTTTAAAACACTGTGTCCACTCACTGTCCACTCTATTAGACACTCCTACCTTGTCAGTCCACCTTGTAGATGTAAAGTCAGAGACGACAGCTCATCTGCTGCTGCACAGTTTGCGTCGGTCATCCTCTAGTTCTTCATCAGTGGTCACAGGACGCTGTTGGCTGGATATATTTGGTTTGTGGACTATTCTCGGTCCAGCAGTGACACAGGTGTTTAAAAACTCCAACAGCACTGCTGGGTCTGATCCACTCGTACCAGTGCAGCACATACTAACACTCCACCAGCACATCAGTGTCACTACAGTGCTGAGAATGAGCCCCCAACTTAAAAATACCTGCTCTGTGGTGGTTCCTGACCATTGAAGAACAAGATGAAAGGGGCTAACAAAGAAACAGATGGACTACAGTGCTACAAAGTACAGAACTACACAGTGTCCCTATACGGTAAATGGAGCCGATAAAATGGACAACGAGTGTAGGAACAAGAGGTTTTCCTAATAAAGTGCTTGGTGAGTGTATTTCATAGATAATGGACTTTACTTAATGAGCTCAGCTGTATTTTCCTGAAGAAAATTCTTAAGATATTTACCTTGCATGAGAAGACCATAGGCATGGAAGAATATGAAGACTGAATCATTGCTGAATTTTCGTTGGGCTTCACTTGAAACATTCAAGACATGACTGGAATACTTCTCTTGGCAGTAATATATGATCAAGGCCTGAGAAAATAAGACATGTAAACGATAAACTTTTAGGTCAACTTAAAGAAAGATACAAGAGACAAACACTCTGTTTTACGCATTATCTAACATAATGCAGCAAAAGGGACATCGAAAAGGCTCACGAAATATTGTTACAGACGAAGCTGAACTCAGCTTCTTCTTCTCCAGGTTCTTGTTCGAATTTTCCCGTTCCACCTTAAACAGCGCAGCATAGTTTCTGCTGTACCATTTAAGGTGGAACGGGAAAATTCGAACAACAGGCAAGACAACATAGGAAGACAACCTACCTCGTGTAAATCTAGCCGTTGGATAAAATAGAGAATGCAATGCGTGTCTATTTTACATTAAACGCATTAAACATCTGACTTTGAATACACGAAACATTTCGTTAATCAAAGTCTCGTTGACATCCACTGAACGGTCCGTTAGAAAAGAGTCACGCTACATTGAATTTTTATCGGCTTGCCTCGAGATACAGTGAGGAAAATCTTACCAGTGTTAATTCTTCGTCCTCAACGTTAGACATGTCCGCACACGTTTACGCTCAGAACAGATCACTTACTGACAATGATTTAATGTAGCACCTTCAACACTTTTCTTTACTCATTTTTCGCCATCTTGGAGATCATGCACGGCGTCTTGGTTACCAAACAACCACCGCCATTTTTGTCAGGAAACAGGGAAGTGGATTAGAAAGTCCCCCTGACTGTTTCTTACGTGTCCTCATGATGGCGCCCTACTCCTTAGTAATTGTACTGCTTAAACTGGAACTCCATTGATATAAAAAAAAAAATCTACATCATCAAAAGGTTGAGATGTAAACAGTCATTCAGAGAGGTTTGAGGGGAAATGCTCAGTTCCAGAGAAACGTACCGAGTCAGAACTGGTCACACGCTGATAGCAAGAGGATAGTGGACCACGGTCGGCCCGCTAATGGCAAAGCTGGCGGTCCACTGGCGTTTTGCTCAGCGTTTTCCGGGCGGCCCATCGGCGGTTAAGCAGAGTATTAGACAAAATTCCATTTATCATCGCTACAGTCTAATTTACTGATTTTCCTTCCTTCCTTTCTTTATTTATTCTTTGTAAATCAGTTTAGTAAATAGTGTGAGCAGCACAGTGTGAGCAGCAACATTTTAAAATCATTCTACATCAGGCCTAGTCATTATTTTTTTCTCTCGGTTCTTATATGCTTGTTGTCAGGGCAGTGGTGGTGGAGAGGAGCCAGACGTCTGAGGTTATGTTTCTAAAAGCTTCCTCACAGAAGGTTATTACATGAAATGGTTAGGAATACGATCCCTGGTGTCTAATACATTGTTTTATGATAGTTTTGTGAGAAGGTTTTACCTTAAAATGTAGTTTGTCTCTCCCCACCCCCCACATTGTTGCCATAATAGCCTCTATTCCTTTAGGAAATATTTACACAGGGTATTAGAACATTACTGTAAAGATTTAAATGCAAAGTAGCTGAATTAGCTCATTAGAAGATGTGTCTAGATACTTGGATACACTGTACAAACTGAAGGGGTTTTGGTTGGACATCTCCATCTCCAGTCTAGGCAAGTGGACTTCAGGCTAAGGGTTAACAACAACAACAAAGCATTATTTGAAAAAGTGTTTGTGTTTATCTGAACTGACTAACTCATGCAGTGATTCCTTAAACTCTAAAGGCCTGTATGTGCTCCTACATCTCAGTTCTTCACTGTCGTAAATATCTTCCATATTAGTTTCATAGTAGTTACTAGTTTTTAGGTTTAATTTCTGAAAAATAACTCTTAAATAACTGAAGAATAAGCATCCAGATTGAAGTTTAAAGAATGGGTCCCTCTTTATTGCTCTTTTATGAAAGTTATTTTGAATGAATGCAAACCCAGTGCAGGGTTGCTGATATGGTGCGGAATGTCTCTAACCCATTCAGGTGGAATAAGCCTGATCACATGACTGAACTGCACAAAGGCCTGAAGCTCTCATTTGATTGTAATGACAGCTATACCAAATGAGAGCTTTACACTGTCTCATAACTATCCAATATTATTTTGCATTAAATTAAATATTTTGCAGCCACAACTTTAACAATATCAGGGACTAAACCAGTTGTTAAAAGCCGTGGGCCACGAATGTTCTCCCTCCATTCACACTATCCCAGAATATTCTGGCCTTTTTCACACTGTTCTAAAATGTTCACCCTCAGTTCACACTGTTCTAGAATGTTCTACTCTGTTTACACCGGTTAATTTTTTGTTCTTGAACAGTATTTGGCAGAGAAGAACTGGAGAAGGCCATTATTTCTGCTTCAGAAATGCTGTTTTTATTGGACAAGGCAGGAAAGGGCACTAAAATAGGAAAGGTCACTTCTAGACATGTAACTTCACCAAAACTACACCCTGATACAATACAAAACACACAAACAACACATAAACACATCTTAAACTAACAAATAATGACAACAACAGCAACAAAAGTCTTTTTCACTTGGGGCGTCGGGAGGTGGAGCACGCGTTGCATACCACGCCTCTGAAGTCCCTTCTGCAACACGGAGCAAGTGGCAACTGCCACAGTATAAAGCCAACTGCTAACACTAGAGTGTTGCTTTTCATCAGGGAAAGTTGGGTTGGTGTGCTCTGGGCTGAACTGTTTTAACTGTTTAAAAGTAAGAGAGCTCATCATAGCTGTGCTCGACTGCTTGCTTGACTCCCCTGTATTGCCCAGACACCAGTCAGTATTTGGAATGGAATTGTTGCTTATCCTCATCAGCAGTAATGAGAGTCTCAGTATTACACAACAGTTTGACAACATTGATCGTGAAATTAGAGCTGTGGATGGCTAGAGCAGTGTTGAACAGCACAGTCGTTGGGAGCCCAGCACTGGGAGCCCCTGAGCCTTGTCTAAACAAAGGGCCTGCCTAACTGCTGTCCCAGTGGAGACCTTAGCCTAGCCTGTCAGATTCCATTCCATACATGCACTGGCAGATAATCATTAGCCTGGGCAGGATTCATCAATGGGGGAGTAAATCAGGTTGATATTGAGCTTGAAGCATGGGGCAAAGCCGAACATGGCACTATGTTCCTGCTAGCTACTTATTACACATTCACTGTGTTATAATGGCTTTGTGGGCAGTTATAAGATTGTTTTGCACAAAGTGGGGCACAAGCACAGTCTAGACTACTTGTAACCACCTGGTATAGACTCATGACCGGACATATAGACCTCCCTTGAGACTGCATACTCTAGGTTTTAAAATAAGCTGGTAGACCAGCACTAAACTCTTTGTGAAGGCTTTGTGAATAATGAGTTTGCATCAGTTGTCAAAGATTAAATGATATTGGTGTCAAAACTGTCACATGTCTAGAGCTACCATACTTTGACAGCACAACATCTGATCAATAACTTTTTATTTGCACTTAGAAATAATGTATATGCCAGTTCCTAAAAGGCCTATAAAATCTGAGCAGAAATCTAGTGGTGAGGAGCTTTTGGCATAAGGACCTGCTATATGTATCCTGCTCCATTGTGATTTCTCTACATTAACCCTAATTGATCAATCTGGCAAACTCAACAGAGCACTCTAGAAGCGTGGTTTGCAGACTATAATGCATACAGTACTCACCAGCCCCTATACCACCAACCCAGTGTTAGTCCGAAGTCAAATAAATCACAGTGTTGTCTTTTTTGTATACATACTGACTTATTACATGCTATGCATTTAAGTAACTTGCACACAGATCAAAATGAAATGAGTGGAAAATGTACTTAATCCCATCTTTTGCTGATTTTTCCTTTTAGTATTATTGCACTCACTACCACTCTCTCACTCAGCCCTTCCTAAAAGATGGGTCCAGGGCCATTATTAATATTTATTGCATTTGCAAAAGAGAGGTTATAATGATCTAAGGCATGGTCTTATACTGCTCGGCAGAGAGGCTTGCTTTAAGAACATGGAACACAGAGCTGCTGACCAAGTCTTGATAAATCTAGAGTCTGTAGGTTCTAGTACCCAGCTCCATATAAATGAAATATATTTTCTGTATGTTACATCTTCATATGTTCTATTTAATGTATATTCCATTAAGCTTTGAAATATTTTTATAACATATTTTGATATATTTCATTCCCTTGTTTGTGCATACACCTGAAAGCAGTAGAACATACAGTCTCGCAGAAGATTTTAGTCCCTCGTAATCTTTCACATCAATTTGTTAATGATCAAATCACAGGATTTTGCACAAAATATCTCTTATCCTCAACTTAACTCAAGTTAGTTTTGACAAATGAAACACACAAAACATCAAGTCATTAATCACTCTTTTTTTAATTTAAAGCTCTGATACTGTAGTAATCCCCCTACTGGGTGAATGTTTGCTATGTAATATTGGAGCTAGACAAGGTTACACATGGTGACATCCACAGAAAGTGTGTTGGGGGGGGACATTAGCATTCTTAGCAACCAGTGGCCAGAAGACTGGCTATGATGTCACGTTGCCAGGCAACAGCCAAAAGAGAATCTGCAGCCTCATTCTTCATTTGAATAGTCGTCTGGTAGAGGGGCTGAGTGTTGTCCAATCAGAGGCTATTACAGGGGCCACAACTGTGACACTGCTGTCATTTAAAAAAAGTCCAAAAACTGAGAATTTTTGTAAAACACTGTGGCTTTCGGTACAGAATTAAAATCTCTTCCTCTGCTGTGTAGAGTGTGTTTACTTAAATCTAATTCATTTAGAGATACTGGTAGGGTCAACTTGAGGCCACTATGTGGACATAACACAATTATGCTAGATGAAATGAAACAACTGACAGCAGCCTTTAAAAGAGGGGAAATTGATAGTGGCATGCTAAATGACCAGTAATGCAACAAATAAGACAATAACAGGGTGTGGTGAGGACTGGTGAAGCACAGGGTTGGGTATCAGAAAATCAACAGAGTTTCTGTACGTCTGTCTGAAAACAGAATCATCTGCAAATAAAAGCCAGACGTCATTTTAATAATTAATCAAAAGTTTTGCCTACACAGCATGTTAATAGCTCCTAATAGCAGCCACTGAGCTACTCGCAATTAAATTTGTGCATTTCCTGATCAACTAACAGCCTGTGTTTCGTGGTGAAATGTGGACCAGACTCAAACACATGCTGGACTGGTCAATATTTAATCAGAATAACGATTCCTGGATCTGTAAATGAAAAGCTACAGCAGTTAAGGAGCTTTTAAAATCAGAGGTACAGCTGCTTACATATGCAAACAGGCCATAGTAACAAAGTTTATTATGTAGACTGTGAATCAAACAGAGTATGCCTTGTGGTAGGTACACACACACACACACACACACACACATTTGGGGGGATATAATTGAAATCTTACTTAGGGACCCCCATTCAAATCACTTTATTGTTTTGTATGCAAGAATAAATATGAATAAATACTTAAGTTTCATGAGTTTAATAATTGCTAAAGGGAAACACAATAAAAAAAGAATATACAGGGAAAACAGAACCTTTAAACAACAATTATTAATACATTAATAATTTATACATTAATATGTCAGTAATGTTTTTTCTGCCAGTAATATGCTTGACAAAACTACAGTACGGTACAAAAGTCAGAGCTCACTTTTCATTTATGTAATTTCCATTTTTCAAAATCAGGGGAAAAAACAGAAAACATATATTTTGCAGAAAATTATACAGAAACAACAACAACTAAATAGAATATATTTTTCAGTATACAGCCTGTCCACCCTTTGCCTTTTTAAAGAAATCTGCAGGGGTATTTTTCCACACCTCCACAGTTTAGTCTTAGAAGTTGCTTGCATTTTATCACAATCCAAGTCTGGACTCTGGGGTGGTCAGTCCATTGTTCTGACAACACCAGCAGCTTCTTTATTTGATTTGCATATTTTCTTTTTTTTCTCTATTTCCTTTTCTCAGTAAGGACTTTTTTGACAGCTACATGTCTTTACAGACTCATAGTGTTGAGTTGTGTTCTCACAGTGGAAGGATGGACAGAAACACCTGTGGATTTTTTCAGATCTGAAGCAACAGTGGAGCTTGACTTTCTCCTCTCTCCTTTTTTCACTTATAATTCCTGTGACTTTTCTTTATGCAAGTGGATTATCTTATATCTCCTCCTCTCAATATCTCCTGAAAAATGAATGACTTGTACTTATTAGTCATTTTGACTGGACATTAAATAAATGACATTTGGTGGTCTATGACATTTGCACAGTAGTGTGCAGACTCACTTTGTGGCTTGGGGACACTAAACCTATACTGCAAAAAGCAACAGCTCTGCTTACACATACACACACACACATACACACACACACACACACACACACACACACACACACACACAATTCACCCTCTGATACATTTAAGTGCTCATTAGCTGCTACAGAAGAAATGGACACTCTAAGAAACCGTCTTTTCCGGCTGTGTAGAAGGCCTAATGCTGATTGTGGTTGAGCTTGGTAGAAAGTCATAAAAAGGGTGACTGGAAGAGCACAGGGCACTAATGCTCTCCTAATTAGGTGTGGTTAGTCACTTGAGACAGAAGCTTATGCCCATAAAACAATTTGTCCTGCCCAAACAGCATTTGAGTCATGTTGAGTTTGTATAGCCATATTGTTGAACAAGTGTGGACTGTAAAGCAAGAAAATGTCTTTTCTTCCTCAGTATTACTGATATATAAAAATGATAGCTTTATGCTCTAAACTTGTCATTTGCATTAGTACACCCTTAAAACCAGGTTCGTTAAGGGTTCTTTAGTAAAGGCAATGGTTCTATATAGAGAGAACCCTACAAATTAATAAATTGTTTTTTACATGGTTAAATGGCACCTGTCTATGATGGAAAATGTGTTATGGTTCTTTAAAGAGCCTTTTAAGATCTTTACAGAGTTTGCAAAAAATCATCAACGCAGACATTCACCAGAATAGACATTGAAGGCTCAGACATTTGGTATATAAATGAATGTAAAACCACTAATAGAAACCACTGCGATTCTTAATCTAAATTAAAAAAGGAATTAACTATTATTAATGAAATATAATTAACAATAAGTACTTCCACCAGTTCTCCCTGGTGTTTAGTTGAAAAACTTAGCTGGTCTTGCAGGGTTTCCAGAAATATTTGAGTCACCAATGGATATAAATACCCTAATTCAAGCATAAGTGAAAAACAAGTAATAGTAGTGCAAACTGCTAGAGTGCATAACAATGCCAGTAAATAATCTTGCTACAATGCCTCATTATCATTTGAATGGCTCTCATATGAGAGCAATCTCAAAATTACTGAAGCTTTTGCTGTATTTAGTCCACAGACTGAGCTCTCCATGTAAAACAATATCAAAAGAACAGATATCACACATATACCTGAGTTACATGACATCTTTATTCTTTTGGCTTCCTTAATCAGATGACTCATAGCAATGTCTTGCATGCAGTTTAGCCATAGACTACAAGCTCAATGCATGTGTAAAATATGGCATCTATTACCTGTGCTTATGTAATCAAAACATTCATTTTGTATAAATGTAGATTTCACTGACAGTAAAAGTTTTTAGTACAGGTATAATACACGTACAGAACAGTATACCATATATCAGCATCGCAGCATTCTTTATGTGGGAATCATATCATGGGTCTTTAAAGAGAAGTAGTAGGTTAGAAACAAAGTAAGAAGTTACCTGATAAAATTTCATAACAAAAATGTAAACAAATGCAAGGATCAAGAATCAAATCTGTCTGTTTGATGACACTTTATCTCTGGCAGTTGTAATCAGTAGTCAACCAAAAGCTTTGCTCTATTTCAGTCTTAGATAATATTTCAGATAATGCATGAGGAGCATGCTCAGTTTGCAAAGATGTTTCTTGAAAATACACACCAAACTCAAATATAGAGGTTCTTCCCTTTCATCGCTGACCAGGGAATTTGACAAATGGAAACGTGCAGCCAAACAAAGTGTCTCCAGTATATTTTCTTATCGCTGTGCATTTACAAAAACACATACCCACGAACTATAAAAAGCAAAGTGACTATACAGTATGCAATACAGACATGATGAGAAAGTCACTCAAATTTAACTAAAAGCTGTTGAGAAAGAGGAAAGTAGTTAATGTACCACATCTCTTTGATTACATAGTTTTCATCTTCCAAAATATTACATAGTCCATACCTAATCGAAAAAATTTGCTATAGAATGCATAGCCACACAATACATTTGCTTGTAGGAATAATAAAAGGATCAGTCTGACAAAGACAACCTTCAGCATGACTGTTGGTCAGAGTGTGGTATGAAGACTTTGGGAGCAAACAGAAAGTTTGTCCAGAGAAATACAAAAAAGGAGCAGATGAGGCCAGGATGCTGTAGGACTAAGTCGCTTCAAATGAATGGATCTTTAGCTGTTTCTTGCCTGAGAGTGTTGAAAGAAGTACTCCTGGGTTTATACACATCTATTTACTCTACTTTGTAAAATTGTACATTAAAACAGTTAATTAAAGCTTGGCTGTGTACAGTAGATTCTCAAGAAATGCAGAGATGTACATTTAATACACTCTAAAAAGTGATGTGTTAACAACAAACTTGTGTTATCCATTTTAACACTTTTTGTGTCATATTGTTTTCTGATTTAACACATTCTGTGTTAAAAGCAACCCCAAATGTGTTATCCAGAACTGTGTAAAGAAATATTTCAACACATTCTGTGTTAAAAGTAACACAAAATGTGTTGTGTCCAACTGAACACACTGATGTGTCTTGTTAGAGACAGAATGTGTTGTTTTTTTAACACGTGTTTTAAGAATGTAGTATTTGTTCAGGAACAGATGAACTTGTTTGTACTGTATGCTCATGATGGAGACAGGCCGTGAATAGGCACATAAACTAATGGCTTTCTAGTGTGGTTAAGAGGCACCTGAGAGGCATAAAGCCATTTTGAAATACTGGACAAGATAGGCGACTGTCTTCTGTTTTACTACGGGCGGGTGTTGTAATTTTTATTGGACAGCAAAGAAACCCACTGACGCAAAATATAGTCATTTTCTTTTTTTAAAACCTTCAACACATCAACTCTCTAACTCTTTTTCTTTAAATAATAGAGGTAAAGTAGCACAAAGTCTTAAAAACAATGTCATTAAGAACATGACTTTTTAAGAAAAAAATAGATTGTTGAATAATATGGTATTAAAATGCAAGACACTAGATGCAGAAACACGCATGACTTCATATGGTCCTGTCAACCTTCTCAGAGAAACAGCATAGAATGTGCAGCCTCATTATATAGCCACATCAATCACTGCCACATTTCAGGCACTAACCTTCATATGAAACTCAAGTAAGGTTTGTCATTTTGGCATAGACAGCCACCCTTAGAAAGGAGGATAGTTGATCCCTCGAAAGCTGTAAACACTTTGTCTCCTTACATCAATTTTTTGAGGATTTTTTCTACCATTTCACGTTCATTTCTTTCGCTCCTTGTTATCCTTTCCTTTGACCTCCTTTTCCCTTTTGTCCTTCTCATATTTGTCCTTGCCACCCTGTGTTACGTTGTCATATGATGGTGGTATGGCTGTGGATGGAGTTGTGTCACCTTTGTCTGAAGTGGAATGGTTGTTAAAGTTGTCTCTGGCCACTGAGTCCTTGTGTGAGACCTTTCCGTTCTCCTGTGGAGTGTCTTTGTACGTGTTGGAGGCCTGTTTCATACTGTGTCTTACAACGTGTGTCCTGTAGGCTCTTTGAATGATGACAGCCGACATGTCCTCCTGTTTGCGCCGCAGTGTTGTGGTGATGGGCTCGTAGGACACTTTGGATGGGTTGGAGGCCATGAAGCGGTCCTCCATCTGTCCGCGAAGGACGTCCATCTCACCGCCTTCCCCGAGGACGTGTTTCGTAAAAGCAAACAAGATGTCCAGGCAGTGGATTCGTTCCCCACTCACCATTGGGAGGTCCATGTTGATCAGCTGGATCTTATTCGGCTTGGGTATACGCAGAGGAGGGTCCAAAGCATCAGCAAAATCAGACAATTTGTTGTATTCCATGAACTGTGTGGCCTTGGGGTCAAATTTCTCCCACACCTCGTAGAACATCTCAAAGTCATCCTCGCTTAATGGCTCTGCGCTCTCCTCTGTGGCCACGCTGAAGTTTTCAAGGATCACAGCTATGTACATGTTCACCACGATCAAAAAGCATATAATGATGTAGCTCACAAAGAAGAAGATGCCTACAGATGGGCTGCCACAGTCGCCCTTAACTTTGCTGCCAGGGTGTTCCTTAGTAGGGTCACAGTCAGGAGGCTTGGTATTGAGGATCGGTGACAGGAGAGAATCCCAGCCTGCAGAAGTGGTGATCTGAAACAAACAGATCATGCTGTTGCCAAACGTCTCAAAGTTAAACATGTCGTCAATGCCGGCTTCCTTCTTGACATAGGCGAAGTTCGACATGCCGAAGATAGCGTAGATGAACATGACTAAAAAGAGGAGAAGGCCGATGTTGAACAGAGCTGGTAGGGACATCATCAAAGCAAACAGAAGGGTGCGTATTCCCCTGGCGCCCTTGATAAGGCGAAGAATCCGGCCGATCCGAGCAAGCCGAATGACGCGTAACAACGTCGGCGAGACAAAGTACTCAATGACCCCAGAAACACAGGTGCCTGTTGAAAAGGGGGAAACATTAGAAATGCTATAACATGTTATTCCTCCAAATGTAAAATCATTTACAATTTCTGATCATAAACAAGTTGCCAGATCTTACCAACTATTGACAGAATGACCACTACAAAGTCAAAGATGTTCCAGCCAACTGTGAAGAAGTATTGTCGAAGAGAGATCATCTTCAGCGCACATTCCATTGTGAATAGCACAATGAAGATCAGATTAATCCAGTAAAGAATTGCCTTCTGGCTTTCTGACTGATCTTCTGTCTCCACCATCATCGTGACCATATTAAGGCATATAAGAATCATAATGCAGATGTCAAAGGCTTGATTTGTCACAATGTCAAAGATAAAACCCTGGAGCTTGTTCTGAAATACACAAGAAAAAATGGCATGAAGCATGTTTAATATTTAGTTTCATTTTGGCCATTGAGTACGTTATTCATTTTTCAGCATCAGACAAAAGCAAGAAACATGTATTAAACAGACAATTATACAAAAGCTTCAACTACTAAATATAACAGCATTTTTTTCAGTATTCAGCAAGTAAGACTTGTTTTCATTCTTTCAAAGAAATCTTCAGTGATATTTCTCCACAGCTCAGTCTTAGAAGTTGCATTTTCTCATGATTCAAATAATCCCAAACATTGTCAGTGGTGTCAACGTCTGGACTCTGGGGTGGTCAGTCTATTGTTCTGAGAACATCAACAGCTTCTGTGTTTGATTTACAAATTTTCTTCCTTGTCTTTCTTTTCTCAGTAAGAGCATCCTGACAGCTACACATCCTTTCAGAGCCACAGTGTTGAGCTGTCTTCTCACAGCAGAAGGATGGACAGAAGCACCTGTGGACTTTTTTCAGCTCTGAAGCAAGAGTGCTTGACTTTCTCTTCTCTGATGAAAGATGAAAGCTTTAAGTGCTGTTTATCTGATGATGACGGTTTTGGTGGTCTACCAGGTCTTGCAAGGTTGTTAGGATGTTCTCTGTACCTTTTAATCATTTTTTAAAACTCAATTTTTTATCTTTGCTTTAATCTACCCCTTCCTATCGCAAGTGGATTATCTTAAATCTAATCTCCTGAAAAATGAATATGTTGCACTTAATGTCTGTTTTGAGTGGAAATTATATAAATGAAGGGTCACTCTCATGTTTGCACAGTACTGTATATAAATATATCAGTGGAATTTCTTACTGCTGGCCGGGGAATTGGTTTTTGCAGCTTCTTTGAGCCCAGTTTCTTCATAGCATTGTAATATTTCTTCTGTTCCTCTGTCATAAAAATGTCCTGACCTCCAAAGTAAATGGGAAAAACAGAACAATTAAATTTAGGATGAAACTTTCATAACACAAAACTCATCTAAGAGTTCAGTGCTTACACTCTTTAGTCAAGAACCACTCTTAATTGTTTCTTGGTTTGGATGCGCAGTCCTAGGAAAGATTTATAATTGGTTTTTACATTACATACAGGTTCTTTAAAGGGAAATTCCACCGATTTTGCTAAATTCCTTAATCATTCAATGGTTTAGATGTAAACAAAATAATTTGGAGTAGGTTTGGTGTGTAATGCCCCTTTCTAGAGAGATTTACCAAATCAGAATAGTTCACCGTTATAGCACTAGGAACCAGACGTCCAAACAGTAATATAAAATATTACTTCAGGATCACTTCTGTGTTTCCTCTCAAAACTACATTTTCAGCTGAGATCAATGCGCACAAGCTAATGTGCTTTTGTAGTTACTAGCCTGTAGCTACAGCCGCTCAACATGGCTAACGCCAGTGTTGTATCTGATTCGGTTCCCCCTCAAATTCATGTTCCCTTTGACAATTCAGGTCCTTGGGCGCATGCATTCACTAAACAGATAACAATGCCAAGCCACACTGGAACTACAGAAAGCGGAAAGGTTCAAAAAAGGTTTTTACGTCTGCTGTATTCACCGAATCAGTAACGAACAGGCCAAAAATAATTTATCAGCATGATTGTTTACTGTATTTTCAAATTGAAAATAATATTTATCACAGAATCTTTATTATGCCGTGTTAGCTTGGGTGCATTTATATTGGGGATTGGGTGAAAACACACGGCCATTCAATCTTTTTATGAACGCTCTCTGTAGTTCCAGTGTTGCTTGTTGTTGAATACATAAGCTATGACACTGTGTGATGTAACACCACCAACGCAAAGCGGATGTCGGGTGGAGAGGTACATGCAAAATGTCATTACGTCAAAATGTTAGAGGAGCTACAAGCATTATTTTAAAAGATTAATTATATGAATTAAACGGACAAAGAAAATAAAAAACAAAAATACAACTTTTTTTCAACATTTGATAGCGTCAGGACCTCAAACTGGTTAAGATACTTATCTTTTTCTTCTGCTGGTTGAAGTTGTCAATAATGACACCAATGAAGAGATTCAAAGTGAAGAAGGATCCAAATATGATGAAGCCTACAAAGTAGATGTACATAACAAGGTTTGCTTCATACTTGGGCTGTTCATCTACCTACAGATACAAACAGAAACAGTATACATTAGTAATACTGCAGACGCCTTGAAACTGTGAACTACAGTCATCCACAATCCACAGGTTGGGAATAGTAATTTAGGATTACTATAATAGCACAGACTTACATTGCGAGAATCTACTGCTGCATACATAATGTCCATCCAGCCCTTGAACGTAGCCTTGAGGGGAAAGAGGAAAAGAAAATATAAAATCAATTAAACTAAACAGGAACATGAGCCTTTTCCAATCTCAAAAGTTAGGATAGTGTGTGAAATTCTAATAAAAACAGAAAGCAGTCATTAGTTAATACTCTTTCAGTTGAAGTAAATTGAAAATGGTACTAAAATGTGATATTTGATGTTTTATCTTACAAACTACTTTGTTTTTTGTAAATATACACTCATTTTAAATTTGCCTGCAACACATTCTTCAACACAGTCTTCAGCGGTGCAACCGTGCAAGGCTTTGGTTGCCGTATTTTGAGCTTAATAAGACATATTTTCAATGGGAGGCAGTGTTGGACTTCAGGCAGGTCAGTCTAGTACCCACACTCTTTGATTACACAGCCATGCTTTTTCAAGGACCAAGCCTTTCCTGTATGCTCCTTTTACACCTAAGCATGATTGCATTACCTGATTAAGATGTCTTTCAATTTTATTCTAGTCCTAAATTGACCCTGTCCAAAATTTTTTGGAACGTGTTGAAGGTCTCAATTTCAGAATAAACATATACTTAGAAAAAAACAATTAAGTTGATAAGATAAAGCATCACATATCTTATCAATATAGTTTCTGTTCAAATACAGGTCAAAGTAGACTTTAAAATCACTGCTTATTTGCATTTTACCTACTGTCTCAACTTTTTTTGGAATTTGGGTTTGTACAAAAACAGGTCTGCATTATTCAGTTAATTCTAACAACAGACACATCACTGAAACAAGCTCTTTGATTCTAAATCATAAAAGGACACCTTACCACTTGCAGCAAGGCCAGATATCCTGCTCCAACATTGTCAAAGTTAATCTTCAGATTTTTCCAACGGGCAGTATTATTGCCTAGTTGCTCACACTCCGTTTTATTCGTGACCTCTGTCTCATTAAAGCGAGCTCCTGAGGTTATGTTTACACACTCATAGAACTTTCCAGCAAACAGATTGACACCCATGATGCTGAAGATGAGCCAGAAGATGAGACAGACCAGCAGCACATTCATGATTGAGGGAATGGCACCAAGAAGAGCATTGACAACCACCTATCAGAGAGCCATAAAACACCGTATTACAATATTGTGATACACTGAGACTCCTCGTGGAAGCACTTTATTTTACAGCTATATTTTGAATCATAGCTACCATGTAATAAAAAAGGGATTATTTGCAAAGAAAAGGGAACCTCAATAAGCCTTTCTTCACTTCCTGAATACTTCATTCCAGGCTGTATTGACAGACAAGACTTCATGGACATCTCTTAACACAGACATGAGTTTTGTTGTCATGGTGGTAATTAAGCCACCATGTATTTAAAAATATTATGCATGAACTGAAAAATAAAGTGCAACCTGTAAACATTACTTGAGCTGTTTTGACTGGTCATGGTAAAGAGAGGAGAACACAAGAGTGAAGCGAATAACTGCCAAATGCACAAATCGGTAAAGGCACCACAACAGCACACTTAACAATGCTGACATTAACAACAACAGCTACCACAGGGGACAAGGCAGGGAAACCAGGATAAGGAAAAGAAGGGAAAGTGTTCTCTACAAGCCACACTGTAGATCTGCTGTTTTTCTTTATGTTACACAACTAAAGTACAATTGAACAAAAACGGAATAAGAAACCTTGTTGAGGCACCATCATGTCACACATGTTTACTGCAAATGAACACATGAAAAACAAATGAAAACACATGATAAAGTCACGCAGCAGGCGACACATACTGACGCAGTGTGCAGTTTTCAAAAACATCAATACAGATCCAGTACAGTGACGAAAGGCTAGTCATGCAGATGGGAGAATTCAGTGGCTACCACGTGAGGAAAGGCCATTGTAGCAGCAGCACTGCATGGAAAACTCAGCCCAACAAAAACATGCAAGTGTTTGATCAATGCTGGCTCTATCAAGCCCTCCCGGAAATCTCCCATCCCCCTGCTGTTATGTAAGCAAGCACATCTATCTCCACTCTGTACTGTCACTACCAATTCCCCATTGGTCAATGTCCAGTAAAACAATGTCGATGACGACAAACGTTGCATTGCATCAGGGGAAAGTCCATAACAGACCACCCAATTTGGTCACACATTGCATTACATTCAAGTCATAAATCCATATGTAGGCATTCTATAGACAAATACGCATGCTACCAACATGCAAGTCCAATTGTGCTTTAATGATTTGAATTAATGTCTCTTTCATTTTTAAAATTTTAATTTTCAATTTTCAAATAATATATTTAAAAAACAAAAACAAATATTTAATTTATATGTGTGTAAAATGTCTTGTTAGGGTAGATAGCATATACTTTTTTGCAGCGTAATCAAGCTAACATTAGTATGGCGGCAAATTTCACTTCCAATTTAACTTTCAATTAACAACAAAGACATAGTTGAGCCGGGTAGCGTAGCATTTTGATCTAAATTCATTAATTAAATGGAATTTTTTGCAACGTTGTGTACATCTTGTCCAGCCTCACAAAAGTACCTACGAAAGAATACATTTTTAGGCGGAGCATGGATTTTCCAAGAGTGTTTGGTGAAAATTTTTGATTGGCTTTAACATAAATTATTTCATGAGATAATAATAAGTACATAATGTATTTTAATATGTAAAATATGCAACAAAATATGTAAAAACAAACAAACAAAAAAACAACAGAAATACATTATTTGAAGTGATGGGATTATGGGCAGCTATGCAGCAGTTCACTTGACTGACAGAGCTTTTCTTTCAGGATAATGGAGGCTAAATCTAATGTTCTGAAAAACACATTTGGCTGGAACAGTCAGAGGAAGAGACAAGGAAAAGAAAGCGTCTGTACATTGGAAGCCTCACCACATGCATGCACACAACTCATTCCACTATGTGCACTATGCTTTAAAGGATCATTAACACTGAGGCCCTGCTTCAAACAAACAATAGGAACTCACTTAAAGCACAGTGATCACTATCTTCAATCAGCTAACGCTCATGTTTAGGTTCCACTAGGTCAGACCATTATTTGATGATGAAAAATGTGTTACTCTTGCACTGTGGCAAAGTTTGGGGACATCTTGTGTTTCAAAACAAGAAAGCATGTTTTCCCAGCTGATTTGTAATTATGCTCTACATCAGTCAGGATTTCAGGATATGCTACTTGTCAGCATACCCCTTTAATATGTTAAAGCTGATAAGCTGATAGATCCTGTTATTTCTCTTTGCAAAAACTACAAAGCTGAAGGAACAACTGAAAAAAGTGCCAGCTTGTGAATAATGCCAAAACCCACACATTTTTTCCCCTTGTTGTGCTGTCAACACTCATCAGCACTTTAAACAATAGTTCAAAACAAAACTCTAAATTCATCACTTAGGCAAAATCTATTCTTCATGCCAAGGAAGACATTTTGATGAACATTAATTGATGTTTTAATTGATGATTAATTGATAAACATAATTGATTGTTGTAAAATATACCCAATGTATTAGTAGAAAGCCGTTCCATGTGAACAAAACAGTCGCATGTGTTCTTCCTTATTTAATAGAAAAGTAACACTGAAAATCAAACAATGCTTGGAAAATATCTGAAGAAGGCAGACTGTCCCCAGACTTTTGATGGTCAGTGTTTAAGTACAATTAAAAAAAACTGATTCACATAGGTTTCCACATTAATAAAATATATTGCATCAGCTTATTTATATTTACAGGCCTATGCAAAAGTTTAGGTGCCCCTGGTCCCTTGTTGATTTTCCAAGTGAAAATGAGTTCATCCTCTACAGAGAGCACACTTTTGCACATTTTAATAAACAATTACTGTTTACTTGTTGAATTTAATATATTTGAAAAAAATAAAACAAAACATTAAATGTGCAAAAATTACGTCCCCTTTTTATGTTTTATTTTTTTCCAGCATGTTAGAAAAAATTCAGAATAGAAATTGTGGAATTATAGTTTAGTTTCTTCCCTGTAGACAATGTGTTAACTCATTTTTACTCAGAAAACCAGGGGGTGTTCAGACGTTTGCACATGACTGATGTATTTTATTCATTTGGAAATGATGTACAGCATGTTATGCTTTTCTCAGCACTGTCAGGAAGTGAAGCTGCTCAGTAGCAGCTCTATCTCTTACCCTCATTCCCTCGAAGCGTGAGAGTGCTCGGAGAGGTCTCAGGGCCCTCAGTGTACGCAGAGATTTGATGGCAGTGAGCTCCGAGCAATCAAGGGCGTTGGCCACCAGACTGATCAGAGAGACCTACACACACAGTTCATGCAGATGATGTAATCAGGAGCCACTTCTCTCATCTGCCTCTCTCCTCTCTCTCTCTCCTTCTCTCTCCATCTCTTTACTCCCTTGAGTAGTAGCCTTAGACCCACAAATGGCTAATCCATTCACTCACTCAATCCTTGCCAAACACTATCACACACTCACCACATGCAGCTGAACTCTTTTCTTCCCACACATACACACAATAACAGAGACTGCAGCAAGAAAAATATGAGCAAGTTAATTTTGTTTTAGAGCTATCACCCAAAAATAACATTTAGAAAATTGCGAAATAAGGACATACATCGACAATAAGGAAGTCCAGCCAGCACCAGGCATTGGTGAAGTATTTAGCAAATCCATAAGCTAGCCATTTCAAAAGCATCTCCAACATGAAGACGTAGGTGAAAACTTTATCTGCATATTCCAAAACCATCTTCAATCTCTTGTACTCCTCAATGTATATGTCTTCAAATGCCTGGAAAAAAACACTTGTATTATATTTTGATATACGCAATGCTACATTTCACACTTCAAATAAAATCTTTTTTCCCCACACAAGCTCTCCCACCTCAACCCCCCTGCCTCCTCACCAGTGCTCCACTGCTGAGCAGGATCATAAAGATGATGAAGGATTCAAACCAGTTGTGCTCCACTATCCTATAACAGGTACGTCTGACGGTCCACCATGTCTTCCACCTGCCCTTCTCCACACTCACCTGACAACACGGAAACCTGCGTACACAGCCTGGGGAAGCACAAGCAAGAGGGAGAGATACAAAAATATAGAAGTGGGGTGACAGAAGTACATCCTGCCGCTATCATAAGAAAACCTCATATGTCTAACTTCAGAGAACAGACTTACATTTAATGTAGGCTAACCCCATAAATGGCCAGGACACTCCAAAGTGGGTCATCAACACCATCATCAACACTGTTTAATGCATGTACGCTAAATATCCAAAAGTTTATAGACAGCCCTACTGATTAGTAAATTCATCAATTTTAAGATGCAGCCATTGCTGAAATAGATATTCAAATGCACATAGAGCTTGCATAATCTCCACAGAAAGACATTCCCACGGAATGATGGAATGATCTGGAGTAGCCGCACATGAGCTTCTATCCATATCAGATAAGTAAGACATGAACAAGTCTACAAAAATATTTGGACACAGAATGTACTGAAGCCTGTGACCATTGTGACTATACTTTGTAACTATTTTTTACACTGAGAGCAAATCTGACCACGGTTTGATAAATTGCACCCAGTTGTTGACGGTTAGGCACCATGGCTCACCATCTGTGAAGCAGGCCTCTGGATCCATAGACTCTTCCAGCTCAAAGTCCAGTGACTCTCCTCCCTCCCTCAGGGGCCTGATGTCCACTGTGCTGCCCTCAGAAGAGCTCATCACCGATAGCTTCTGCAAGAGCAGTCCAGACACAGCACACATTTCCATGACAACGTCTCAGCTGGGGCCGGCCGCCGCAGCGTCGCCAGGGAGATGACACACGGAGTCAATCATTTTAGCCGAGTCATGTGGCTAGCTTGTGAGGCCAGGCCTAGGTCTTTGTGAACTCAAGACTACATCCTGATGCTCATGCAGCGGCAACCAAATGTACCTACAGACTTGCACAATATTTAAATGCAGCTTAGCGTGTGATTCAATTGGCCTTTGCTTTGAATGTTTTGTAATCAGGCCTGTAGGTAAAATTGACTGCAATTCATTTGTGTGGCATGCATTAACATGGCTGATCTTTAGCTGCGATGTGAATTTCAAAATATGAATATGTCAGTCATTTCAAGTCACCCTTCATGTAAATAAGCATTTGAAGAGCAAGGGTACAAAAGAGAATTCATTCACAATGACATGGTTTCTTTTCTTGATATGAGCACAAAAGTCACATTTACTTTATTCCAGTGAACAAGACGCAGGCTTCTAAGTTAAGTTAAAAGTTATTATTGGGCTAATGGCAGCGTCATGCTGTGCACCTTTTTCAGAGGCAACACTGAGGGGGCTGTAAAAATCTCAGCTATTTTACACCTGTCAAAAATAAACAGTTCATTAATAATACATGATGGTTTCAGTTTTCTCGCTATGCAGTGACAGGTTTTGATCATGTTACTATTGAATCACAACAATTATATCATAATGTTGGTCGTCTTTGAGAGCAAAATTATAGTATTTTGCTTAGGAGTCATTAAAGTACTCATTTTAAGCACATATGATAGTCAACAAGGTCCATAAAGAGCCACCCTGCAGTGCCACTCTAGAAACATGCACCAGCCAACAGCAGTCTGCTGTGAAGGGACCCAACTAATGCAGCACTAGGAATGATGTAAGCATATGAAATCCAGATTTATAAGCTGCTCCCTGGATTTTTGCCTCAAACCATAGTACATGACTTGCATTGCAAATACAAGTTACTCCTGCTATTTATTTCAAAGGCCATGCCACTCAGCAGCCAATTATGTTTCTGTAATGCTAATGTTATTTACTGTTCTATAAATTTAAATATAAAATAATTTTTTACTGAATCTTTTCACTTCTGATAGTAATCTGCTTTCATCATTCCAATATAGAGAATGTGAAATGTCAACAAACATTTCTGAGACTCATTCAATGACTTATCCAATGAATTTTGATATTATGAAGCAAAATCCATTCCTTCAGGTCGATGTAATCGGAGTGGGCACTCTCTGACATTTCAGTGCGTACAATAGCAAGAAGGCAAACCAGACCATGAGACATCTATCAATGAAATGAGCAATGCTGCTCATTCAAGATGTGACAGTCTTGCAAAACATCATATATAAAAATGTAAAACATGGGTAAATAATGGAACTAAAATATAATTTCTACTATATGAGAGAGAAGAAGAAAATGAAACTGTGATCAGGCAAAAAATAAAAGGGAATGAGCCATCTCAAAAGGTGAATGCCTATGTCTCTTTTTCATGAATGGTAAATGCAATCTCCATGGTAGGTGTGGAATGTACTATAAACGGGTCTTACAAGTCTCCTCTCTGAAAACCTTGAGAGCATCTCAGAAAGAGCTGCAATAACAAAGCGGGTTTAGGGGGGTAAGTCTGCAAGAAGAAAAGATTATCTTGTACCGGTTAAGGAATATCAGCTAAAAGCACATTTTATCAAACTTCTTGAGAAATGAAAGTTATAAAGTAGAACTTCAGGTTTACAGGCTGCTACAACCTCAAACCACATGGAGTATGAATGACCGCACAGGAAAATCTGATGCATTTTAATGTGTTACAGTCAACTGACCATTAATACGTTTTCTATCTGAAGTAATCTAAATCAATGTAATCTAATGACAGAATTCTTAATTCCATTACTTGTTAATGTAGAGCTTACATGTACCTTAAATGGTACGTCTTTTCAATAATAGTACAGTGGCAGACCATATCAGCGACCCTAGGACAAGCTGGACAATCTTTTCATTCTAAACAAAGATATGACTGACCCTTCGCTAAAACCCTTGCCTAAAAACCAATTCCCCAATCATTGCTAAGGCACCTCTAACAAGCTTACAGAATGTTTGCTTTCATTCTCTCTCTCTCTCTCTCTCTCTCTCTCTCTCTCTCTCTCTCTCTCTCTCTTTCTCTCTTTCTCTCTCTCTCTCTCTTTCTCTCTCTCTCTCCCTATCTCCTCATCTTTCTCCTCATTTCATGCATACTGGTTCCTGATTCCACAACAGCAGGGTAGGTGGTGGTATTCATAATTGGCTTGTGATTAACAGAAGAAGAACCCTGTCTCATTGAGCGCACTCGCAGTCCCCATTTGTGCATTCCCATGAGGATTGGAAGGGCGTAGAGTGTCTCATTTCTTATTTTGCCGTTAAAGTAGGTGCTTACAAGCACAAGTGTGTTTACAGCTGCTTGACTAACATAGCAGACCTTGTCATTGAACTGCATAATGCCTATAATCTGTATTTGGCCACAGTGGATAAGCAAATCAGTTAATTAAAAAAAAAAAAACAAGTAACTTAATTTCGGCAGGTACAGTTTATGCACCTGTAAGCTGTAAGTCTTTTCCAAATGCACGCTTTAAAACCTACTGACCTTGAGGTCTCTTGCACTTTACATCCCCACATTGTTGAAGTCACTAGAATGCATTTCAGAACACAAACTGTGTGAACAACCAGAATATGCTGCAATACTGTTAGAAGTTCCATTGCATGCACTTCCATCTGCACACTGAGATCATCATAGGACCTAACTGTTTGTCTTGTCCTCATGTACCAAAAAAGGAAAATTTTAATATTTCATAACTTCCACCATTTCTAAACAAGTGCTACTTTTCAGCAACCCAAAGCAGATGTAATAAGCAAGATGCAACTTTTTTCTGTGGCCCCTTAGCATCCCCCCTACGTACCCCCCTGGCACAGTCCCCAATTTGAGAACCACTGATGTAGGCTATAATAAAAATTGCAGCTCTTGTGGAAATTGTACTTCTTCAAATTGTGATTTTGATATAAAAACGATTAATCTTTCAGTTATACAGGCTAGATAACTAAACTTTTGAATGCACTGCTCCAGTGTTTTAAATTTGCCACTGAAAACTCCATAGTTGACATAACAGGCTCAAAAGTTGCAGTAACAAGAGGCTTAGCGAAGGGTCAGTTCATATAGTTTTATTTAAAAGATACACATCTAAAACTCTTTCATTTATTTTAATGAAAAATAGGTCCTAATTGACTCTGTAACAAGTCAAGTCAGCCACCTTACCTCTTTATCTTCCTCCATGTCAGAAGAGTAGCTGCTGAAATCCTCCATGTTGTGGCACTCTGGGTCAGACTCTGCAGTGGCTATGGGCACAGTGACAGTCAAGCCAGAGTTGACAATGAAATTCTCAGAGTCGTTGTCTGCTCCTGCTACTGTTTTCATAGATCCTGGGTCTTTGCTCAGCTCTACTGTGGTATGATTGGAGATATCAGTCAGCTTCTTGCTGTTTTTTAGTCCATCCTCCTCTGATGCCTTTTTCTTTCTCCTTCTGAGGCAGGCACTCTGAAAGTAGCGGCGCAGACAAGCCTTAAGGAAAGCGATGCCTCTCTCGATGCGGCCCACAGCAATCTGTAAGTTGTTCAATTCACTGTCATCATCTGTGGCTGCCAGGTTATCTGCACTAAAGGAGCTGAGCAGCAAGGCCAGGAACAGGTTCAGAACCTGAAAGAGTTGAGATTGGAAGTCACTACAGGTACAGTCTTAATCTACTACGTACCACTTGGTAAAGTATCCTATTATATCCATTTTTTACATTATGACATTCTGGTCATTCAGTGTTTCAGTATCACATACAGTATCATTTTTCATATTTGCATACTGCAATTAGCAATTAACCCAATTACACACAAAAAAATGAATCAAAGGGGTTGTTTGATTCCTTTTTTAAATGTAAAATTCAGAAAGCTCTGAAATCCTGTAAATATATGCATACCACAAGATTTCCGATCACCATGACCATGAGGAAGACAATTAGGCACTTGGGCTGTCCAGAAACCACCATGCAGTCCCACATGGTCTCGATCCACTCCCCACATAGTACGCGGAACACAATTAGAAACGAGTGGAAGAAATCACACATGTGCCAGCGAGGGAGGCTCCCATCTGTTGAGATGTTCATCACGTTTATCTTGTAGCTCTTCCCAAACAACTGCATGCCCACCACAGCAAAGATGAAGACGATGATTGCCAGGACAAGTGTCAAGTTGCTGAGGGCACCCAGCGAGTTGCCAATGATCTTGATCAGCATGTTTAGAGTGGGCCATGACTTTGCCAGCTTAAAGACCCTCAGCTATGACGAGAAGATTTACCAAGTTAAAATATAGTCAACTATCATGGCAAATGCACTGGCAATATGAGTTGAACTGTCAGTCATTACAAGCTTTTCTTACTGATTAAACCTTTGACATTTGAAGAACAGTATAGCACTGTGCAAAAATCAGAACATTTTTAAAATTCCCAGTCAAAACGGCCAGTAAGTACAAGTTATTTATTCTTCAGGAGATATATCAGAGAAGATTAGATATAAGAGTGTATAATTGCATAAGGAAGAGCACAGTCAAAGGGAAATAAGTGAAAAAAAAAGTTTCCAAAACTGGAGAAAATGACATGCAAGACCTGGTAGATCACCAAAACCAGCAGATAAACAGTACTTAAAGCTTCCATCTTTGAGATAGACAAGAAAATCAAGCTCCACTGTTGCTTCAGATCTGAAAAAATCCACAGGTGTTTCTGTCCATCCTTCCACTGTGAGAAGACAACTCAATGATATGGGTCTGAAAGGATGTGTAGCTGTAAACGCATTAAAGGAAAAAAAAAAGAAAATTTGCTAATGAAATGAAGAAGGTATGGGTGTTCTGACCATGCCAGAGTCCAGACCTCAACATCACTGAATTGTTTGGGATTACTTGAATTGTGAGAAGCAGAAAATGCAACCAACTCCTGAGACTGAAATTTGCAGGTGTAGAAAGGAAACTCTTTATTTCACTGGAAAACTGAAAGCGAGTCTCCCAAACAGAACGGAAGGCGTGATAAAGGTAAAGTGTTGAGTAACTTTTTGTTTGTCTTTTTTATTCTGACACTGAAAAATGAATAACGTGTAATTAACGGGCATTTTTTGACCTGAAATTGTATAAATGAAGGGTCGTCTCTGACTTTTGCACAGTATTTTAAGTACGATATGAATACTGTCTTTAACAGGTAGCTTTCTTACCAGCCGGAATGACCTAAGAACAGACATTCCAGATACGTTGGCCAACCCAAGTTCCATGAGACTCAGACTGACAATGATACTATCAAATATGTTCCAGCCTTCTTGGAAGTAATAATAAGGGTCCAAAGCTATGATCTTGAAGATCATCTCAGCTGTGAAGATGCCTGTGAAAACCTGGACATAAAAGTGTTCTGTCGATCAAATGCAAGCAAGCATACCCACTAGCTTAAGTCTTTTAATGAACCCTAATGACCCAATTGTGGGCCCTCACTTAAGTTCCTCACTCTCATAGCTACATGAAGTTCAAATAAATTTCATAGTAAAAAACATAGGAATTCACAAAAAGTTACTAAATATTAATTGTAATAATATATTACACATATCAATATTAATATATAACTGCATTATAAGTCTGTGATTCAAGGAGCTTAGTCTAATTTAGGTGATAAGTTGTCTATACAATATTCTTGTTGTTTCAGAATATTAAATACTACGCAAAATGACTTAAAATGCTCTTACATAGTTTCCCACTGCAAGCATTGCACCGAAATCCTTATCCATGGGGTGATGCTCCATGGCCATGAATACTGTATTCATTACAATACAGATAGTAATGGACAAATCCACTAATGGGTCCATCACAACCATGTGAACTGTTTTCTTTATTTTCACCCATGTTGGACTGCACTCCCAGATTAAAAAAGTATGGGCAAACCTATACCAACACGGATGGCACTTCTGCCTAGACTCCTCCAACTCTGGAACATTAAAAAAGAATACACTAAGTAAATACAGACATTGTACTATAAGTGAATAAATCCAGTAGAATAATAGAAAAAAAAGAATACCATATATGAATCACAATGCTTTTAGGCTAGATAAAGCCAAGTATTTATCCTAATATAATGTAATATAACCCTCATGAACACATAGCACACACAATTTAGGCATGGTACATAGGACGGAAAACATTTCATCTATATAGATTTGAATTCATCTGAATCCTAGATTTGAATGCACCCACCTTCCATAGTGTTGGTGATAATACTGGCTACACTCAGAGCTCTCTGTCTGGCTATCTGGTCATCCAGGTACCCTGGTGAGGGCTGATGAGAGTCATATCTCATCCTGTACTCCTCTTGTGTATCCTCCTGGGTAAGATATCATCATGAACATGTGATTAGATGTTATTATAGACTTTATAGTATGACACCATAAAGCACCTATAGCACTTTGAATAAAGCAGTGCTTTGAATTTACTTGATTCAAATGTATATACCATTTCCACATAAATAAAATACAAATCAACACAGTTATGGGCAAAAGTAAATGAACTGAAAAACAAAACTGTGGCAATGTAATTTTATTTTATTAAATTATGTGGACTGGGATGCATTTAATTAAAGTAAATTCAATGCATTAGTTTTTAGCATTGACATGGTTATAGGAAATACGGCCCTGTATGATAATGGCTCCATCAACTACTTGTAATGAGTTAGTGAAATGCTTTCTATTCAACATATGGCAATAATGTCAACTGAATTTTGTAAAAAAAATGTATTGCTGTTTTTTACCAAATTCCACAATATATTATGCGCTAAAAAGTAATGCATTGAATTTATTGCCATATGAAAACAATATACTATGTCTTTTAGTAGTACTTATGTTGAATTCCGTCAATGTCATGTGGAAATGTACACATTTTAATTAAGTAAATTCAATGCATCACCTTTTTCGTAGTGCAGTCCAGATAATCCAAAGCAAAATATTCTACAGTGCTCAACAGAAATCTTTTGTTGGCCACTTTCGAGCCTAGAAGGCATATTTCTTTATGTCTAACATTCTGCTAGACAAAAAAAATAAAAGGTTGTGAGAGTTACATTAATGTGACTTGCATTTCAACCAAGAACAAACTGCGTGTCCCAGGACAAGCGAGAACAGGGTGCATCACCAAGCTTTCCTTACATTGTCATCTGTAGTGGCTTTATCTATGGTCACCTCGGGCAGCAGCAGTCCAGCGGGCGAGCTGGGCAGCGAGCGTCCGGCCACGAGTGATACCACACCATTGCAGTCCACAGAGCAACGCACTTTGCCATTGGTGGGCAGGAGAATGCGTGGGCTCAAGCTGCCTTTACTAACAGTACTGTAAAGCCGCTCTGAGCGGTGTGGCAGGAACAGCGAGCCTCTCTGGCTGCCTGTGTCCTCAAACGCACTGTGCTCGTCATCTGCAAAGTCGTTCTCTGATCCCAGCCGGCCACGAAAACTAAAGATGCTAGCTCTGCTGTCCCGGCGCGGCGTGAAGACTGAACCCTGGATGCTCAGGACAGACTGGAGAAAGAAAGAGGCCTCACACTCAGCTCTCATATCAACATCACTTCAGGTGGCCATGAACTGATGACCTGAAGATCATGAAGCTCATGAATGGCAAATGGTACAAGCAATCTCCATGGTAGGTGTGGTTTGTACAATAACTGAGGCTTTTCGATGTTCATGCTGAACAAAATATAATAAACAATAAAGATGATGACGTTGATGATGATGGCAATGTCAATGATGATGATGATGATGATGATGGTGACGAAGGGCAAATAAAAAATAAAAGCATGGCTGCTGTTGTAAAGCTGTTTTTGATAAAGATGATACTACAAATGACAAATAAGGCAATGAGATGAGAGCAGAAAACAAAAAGGCTGCCAAAAAATGCTGAAAATACAACCACATTTCTAAAAAAAGTTGGGACGCTGTGCAGAATGTAAATAAAAACTGAATGGAATGACGTGCAAATCATTGCTGTAATTTTGAAAGTGAAATATTTTCCCATTCTTGTTTGATACAGGATTTCAGCTGCTCAACAGTTTGGGGGCTCATTGTCGTATTTTTCATTTCATAATGCGCCAAATGTCATCTGGATGGCAGCATATGTTGCCAAAACGTGTATATATCGTTCAGCATTAATGCTGCCTTCACAGATGTGCACGTCACCCATGCCATGTACACTAAGGCACCCCTATAGCATCATGAATACTGGCTTTTGAACTGTGCACTGATAACAAGCTGAGTGCTCTGTAGCCTGGAGGACATAGCGCCCATGATTTCCAAAAAGAATGTCAAATGTTGAATTGTTGGACCACAGCACACTTTTCCACTTCACCCCAGTCCATTTTAAATGAGATCAGGCCCAGAGAAGGTGGCAGCATTTCTAGATCCTGTTTATATATGGTTTCTTCTTTGCGTTTTAGAGCTTAAACTTGCATTTGTGGATGCAGTGATGACCTGTTTTCACAGACAGTAGTTTTCAAAAGTAGTTTTCAGTGTTCCTGAGCCCATGCAGCGATTTCCACTACAGTATCATGTCTGTTTTTAATGCAGTGCCGCCTGAGGACCCAAATATCATGGCCAGCAAATACTGTTTTTTTGCCTTGTCCTTTGCATACAGAGATTTCTCTGGATTCTCTGAATCTTTTAATGAAATTATGTACCATAGATGATGAAAAGCAAAATCATTGCTCTTTTATGTTGAGAAACGTTATTCTTGAATTGTTGCACTATTTGCTCGTGCAGTCTTTCACAGAGTGGTGAACCCCTCCTCATCTTTACTTCTGAAAGACTCAGCCTCTCTGTGATGCTTTTTTATACCCAGTCATGTTACTGACTTGTTGCCAATCAACCACCAGGTGTTTTTTTTAGCATTACACAACTTTACCAGCCTTTTGTTGCCCCAGTCCCAACTTTTTGCAACGTGTTATTGGCATCAAATTCAAAATGGGCATACATTTTTCAAAAAACAATAACATTTCTTAGTTTCAACATTTGATATGTTGTCTTTGTACTATTTTCAATTAAATACAGGGTTTAAATGATTTGCACATCATTGCATTTTGTTTTTACTTACATTTTGCACAGCATCTCAACTTTTTTGAACAATGGAAAAGATGGTGAGGAAGAAAAATGACAATACAGCATATAAAAGCGCAATGAAACTGATGAATGATATGGAAATAAGATGGTGGTGATGTCTGGCACTGATCCTTCTTTAAAAGCGATGTGGACAAACATTTGAATCACACAAAAGCTTGGGAAATCTAACTTATTGAGTGGTATAGCATTCAATGTACATCAACACTATATGAGTAGAGAATGATTCCTGACCTGGTGAGGAGATGTGTACGTCCTATCATACGGCAGTCGGTTTCCATCTAATGAGAACCTGAAGCTGGGCCTTCTAATGCTGCTCTCTGACTCGGAATTGTGGACCTTTTCACAGTCTCCTTTCTCCTCCTCCTCTTCTCTCTGCTTCCTCTTCTTCTTCCGGTTGCGTCGTTCTTTGGCACTTTTGGAACTGAGTTTGGAGGCTTCGGAAGAAGTGTCTGTCATTCCTCCACTAAAATCCCCACTGTCATACCCTGCAGCCACTGCCTAATGAACATGCACAATACAGAAAATACTCAGGCCAAATGAATCTTATTATAAATCATTTGGTCACACTTTATTTGGATGGTCCCCTAGATGCCCTACAAATTCTTAAATCATTAACAAACTTTCTGGTGATATTCAGTTGATTATCAACAACATGATTGTTAGAGTTAGGTTTAGGAGTAGGTGTAGGTTTTGCCTTGAGGTTTGGGTTGGGGTCAGGGATAGATTTAATAAAATCTTTCACACTGAACTTGAAGTTCAGTTGCATTTAGTGTAAATTTAGTTGAATATTACTTAAAGACACGCTGAACATTTACAAAGCATCTACAGTGGACCATCCAAATAACACTCAACTTGAAGTTCCATTGCATTTAACAGAAGTTTAGTTGAATATTACTTAGGGATATACTGAGCATTTACAAAGCACCTACAGTGGACCATCCAAATAAAGTGTAACCCAAACTTTATTTTCTTTCTGTTTTCTATTGTTCTCTCATGCAGTTGTATTAATTATTAGCACTTTAAGCTGCTTTATAACGTGACTCAATACATAGTTTTCACAAGAATAAAGTATATTACATTACATCAGCACATTTTATCTTTCAGTGTTGATGTAAAATATCATTGCTGTCTGAACAAAACCTGGTATCTCCATTTTTTGTTGTTTTTTTTGATTTTTTAAAGGATTTGAAAAAGCCAGCCGTGGTTTACATTGTGTTAAATATGCAGGATATGAACCAATAAAAATGGTCCAAAATTTCCACTTAAATTTAAGAATGTTTTTATTTCATCCAGTGTAAAGTTACCATTCTGTGGATACAACATTTTGTTCTGTATTTCACATTTTGTTCACGCAGATTTTGAGTACACAATTCATTCAGTGCATTACTCTTGTCAGCGTAGTGCCCCACCCCTGATTTTAAACCACAAACTGACTGATAGTGTGGAGCTTGTATACTCTACTGGGAATAAGCAATACAGCTCATTAGACTCTGGTGAGAAATAGCAGGAATTTAATGGCCAGACAATTCTACTCTCTACACTTAAGTCCTCTACAGATAATGATTTAAAGTCACCCAGAGATATACAGCATTCCTTGTGCAGTACATTTTAAACCAGTCTATATTTGTGAAGAATGTCTACATGCAGTAGAAGTCCATTTCCACGTTACTAGTTTTCCACTAGTTAACTTGTATTGGTGGCTGTGGTTCAATTATATTCACATTCCAAGCAATACAACCAGTACAGGTAAATAATACACTTAAATGGACCTGTGCATCAGCCTGTTGTTTCTTGAGCTGCTCGAGCATGGCCTGGAACTCTTCCTCTTTCTGCTGAGCTTCCGCAATGGTAGCCTGGTTCTGTTCCTCATAGGCCATGGCCACCACAGCCAGGATCAGATTCACAAGGTAGAAGGAGCCCAGAAAGATGACCAGCACAAAGAAGATCATGTAGGTCTTCCCTGAAGCACGAAGAGTCTGCAAAAACGCACCATCAGTTACAACCACATTGACACGTAAACTCCACTGTGCAGGGAAACTATCACTGTAATATTACAATCTTCTAGAAACATTAAGATGGGTTTCCATTCTAAACCAGCAAGAGCACACCTGATTCTACTCATTAAATCAGCTAGTCTCAGTCTTCAAACAACTGGTTATGTATGTTCGTGGTTTGTTGGAATGAAAACCTGCAGCCACACCAGCCCTTTGCGGATATGATTTTAAACCACTGCATTAAGACATAAACCGATAGAAGCATTACATTTACATTTACAGCATTTAGCAGACGCTCTTATCCAGAGCGACTTACAAAAAAAAAGAAGCCTTGGTGTCATTTTAAAATATCATTTTTTGTGTTGTACTTTTATTTTTTTAAGGGCTACAAATTATCTGACATATAAATTATATTTTCTGTAAAAACCTAGATGACAAAGTGATGCCAGGGTTCTTACCTCAGGTAAGGGGGCATCCTTCCCCGATAGAGTTCCAGTTTATTTCCCCTAACTCTGCGAAAGTTGGGCCTCATCATCATGTACATAGTAAACTTACGATTTAGCTACATAAGCATTTGGCCTCGTTTACCAATGTCTTCCCAAGTTTTTTCTTAAATTTATGATAAGGAATTAAACGGCACTATGTGCAAACAATTCTTAAAGCGCAGAACTGTTTGCACCTTTGTGCTCTTGAGTGTACATAGATTCTGTTCTGACCTAAGAACAAATGCCAAAAAAAAAGAAAACATTGGTGAATGTCAGAATCTTCACTTCTTGTTCAGAACGGTTGGTGGATGTGGCCCATTGTTCTTAAGGGGGCATTTACCTCAGTTTTTCCCTACTGTTACTCTGGTACTTTATATGGAAAAATCCTTTATCAACATTAGTCTCTTACACTGACTAGTTTTATACTGTTTTACAGTTTTACACTGACCACATTTAGCATGCCTTATTCAGTTTATCAAGTCAGGTGGCTATAAAAGTTGGCAATGACTAGGGTTGCAATAAAACTGACACCTAAAAATTACAAATGAAAAATAAAAATTACAGCTAACTTCTCTCACCCTGGACACGCAGCCGCTCCTCTCTAGTAGAAGATTCAGGGTCATAAAAACCTGCAAAACCAGATATACCAACAGCTTTTTCCCCAGAGCTATAGCGCTCATTCACCACATTGGCTCTTCATTATTCTTTCTTACTCTTATTCTATGTATTCTATTTTTATTTTATTTGTCTCTTAGTTAAATATTTGTTAACAGTCTGTGTGCTTGTCTTACATGTGTGCACTCACCAAGACATATTACTAAGTAACATATTTTATGAAATGAATTGATTTCTTATCACCTTTTGTTCTGGGTTAACAAGCACATTTCTGTCTGTTACTTCTTGAAAACGTTTTTACATGGTTACTATGTAACTATGTACATAGTTACAGGAGGCTCTGCTGGTTCCTTGGTTTGGCTTCAGTAAAGTTTGTCAGTAACTTGTTTTGAAATATAAACACTGCAATTTGTCACTGTCATAACAAAACCTTCCAAAATGTTAACTTTATAGGAGAAGGACAAAACAGTCTTTTCACTTTAATGACATTATCTAGATTGTAATGTGCATTATCTAGATTGTATTCCGCTTCCTTTGAGACCATTTCTATTGGTTAATTCTTTGTGAAAAACTGCCCTTTTCAAATGGTGTAAAAACACACAACGTGAAAAACAAACAAAGACTTGCAAGGTTTTAATATGCCAGTGACAAACTGAATCTATACCGAAGCAACTGCTTTGAAAGAAACTACTGCTTTAGTTTTGCCTTATTACTCTACAGCTTGACCCCTGAAAGATGATAAAGAGTTACAACTAGAATAAAACAATCTTAAATCACTGCCTTGTTTAAACTATATGACTGTATGATTAAAGTATAACTCTATATATTTTTCTATCATAATGGGTTTTTCTACAGGCCACAATACAATACCCAAGCAGATGCCCTACATATCACATGCTTTCACCCCCACCACTCACTAAATAACAAAAGGCTTTCGATGAGCTTCAGCTCAAACATTTAATGAGGCAAACAAAGACTTAGACACAGGTGTGGTGGACATCCATTAGAGAAATCCGCCGAACAAATGCCGCACACTGATCTGCAGACAAACTGATCCTCACAACACAAACACACATACACTCACACAAAGAATCTCTAAAAGACCCACATCCTGCATGATTCTTGGGTTTTATTTGTGTTAGGTCCAGGCATTATTCATTTTATATACCAATTTTCCAACCACTCTACATCCATTAGATTTAAACAGGCTGCTTTTACTACTGTTGCTTTAAGACAGACATATGTAAGTAATTTCTGTTCTGATTCGCTGCCCTGTATTGTGCCTCATTCAAAAAGAAGTTTCCTTAAAACTTCAGTGTGAGTGGGTGGAGTTAAACTCCTATAGGCTGAACAGCTAGACATGTGTAAATGTGTTGGTTTTTGTGACATCACATGCAGCTTAATTTCTATGTATGGATTGTATGGACTGGGGAGTGAATGATACATTTAGGGAACTTTAACAATGTTTACACTGTATATTAAACTCATTTTTAAAAAGCGAGGAAAAAATCTACACAGACACAAAGAATTGTCTAACACAGACACACACACACACACACACCTGTTGGTAGAGATTCTCCCAGTAGTCTTGAGTCATTAGTCTGAAGAGAGAGAGGAAGGCCCAGCCAAAGCTATCAAAGCTGGTGTAGCCATAGTTTGGATTCCTGCCTGCTTTACGGCAGACAAAACCCTCTGGACACTGCCTGGAGCACAGTCGGAAAAAGCATGTTAGAAACAGACAACATATGTTGAATATTTATCAACTTTACAATTTGGCATTTTTTCAAGTGCCAATCATATTTGTAAATTTGAGAGGGCGCTGAAAGAATTTCTTTCACAATCAGAATCATTTTATGTACAAGAACATGACGCTCAAGGAATTTCCCTTGGTGCACAAAAACAAAAAAACACACATATACACATATACAAAATACACAATGCACAAAATATTCTGCAAGTAACACAAGAAATGCTGAATGGGTGTTATGTACAGTACATATATGTGTATTGTATTTGATTCTGAGGTGAAGATTCGATTTGACTTTCGCTAACAAAATAATCTCCAAAAATTGCAACCTCAAATTTGACCTCATGACTTCATGGGGGCATATGCCCTCACCACAACCACTTCACTCTGAATTTTTTGATACTGCATTGAAATTGTTACAATCTTAATATATACAATAAGTACAGCTGAAGATCCTCTATGGCAGTATATTCCAGACTTCATTCAAATTCAAATACAAATTAGAAAATTTGAATGCTAATTCGAAAAAAAATGCTAATTCAATTGTGTATTTACAATTGCATTTCCAATGTGAGTGTGCATTATTAAAGACATAATTCAAACTCAAATGTTAAATGGGCATTTGCATTTGCATTTCTGTGCACATGGTGGTGACTGCTGACTTACCCTGCATCTCTCGCTGTTCCACAGATCATCGCGTCTTTCTTTCCAGATATTTTATACTGATTATCTGTAGGAAAAAGGGAAGAAGAGCTTTCAATAACCTCCGCAACCAAATTTATACAAAAACTACAGTGCACAGTTGCTCATACAAGCGCAACACACACTAACACGTCACCACCATGTCAGTGTCACTGCAGTGCTGAGAAAGATCCACCACACAAATAATACCCTGCTCTGTGGTGGTCCTATGGGGGCCCTGACCACTGAAGAAAGGTGAAAGGGGGCTAACAAAGCATGCAGAAAAACAGATGGACTACAGACTATAACTGTAGAACTACAAAGTGCTCCTAAAGTAAGTAGAGCCAACAAAATAGACAATGAGTGTGGATACATGGAGTTCCTAACAAAATACTCAGGTGTTTCATTCAGTCTGATTGCCACAGGTGTATTAAACCAACCTAGCCATGCAGTCTGCTTTTACAAACATTTGTGAAAGAATGGATTGTTCTAAAGAGCTCACTGAATCCAAGCATGGTACCGTAACAGGATGCCACCGCTGCAACAAATCAGTTTGCGAAATTTCTTCCCTCCTAGATATTCCACGATCAACTGTGAGGGGTATTATTGAAAAGTGGAAGCGTTTAGGAACCACAGCAGCTCAGCCACAAACTACAGAGCAGGGTCTCAGAGTGCTTAGTGCACACCACCACTGGACTCTGGAGCAGCGGAAACATATTCTGCGAAGTGACAAATTACACTTCTTTATCTGGCAGTCTGATAGATGAGTCTGGGTTTGGTGAATGCCAGGAGAACGTTACCTGCCTGACTACATTCTGCCAACTGTAAAGTTATAATGCTATGGGGTTGCTTTTCAGGGGTTGGCCTAGGAACAGTTTGGGGAAGGCCTTTGTCTATTCCAGCATAACTGTGCCCCAGTGCACAAAGCAAGGTCCATAAAGACATGGTTGGGTGAGTTTGGTGTGAGTTTGACTGACCCGCACAGAGCCCTGACCTCAACCCCATTAAACACCTTTGGGATGAACTAGAGCAGAGATTGCGAGCCAGGCCCTATCGTCCAACATCAGATGCTCTTCTGGATGAATAGGCAAAAATTCCCACAGACACACTCAAAAATCTTGTAGAAAGCTTCTCAGAAGAGTGGAAGCTGTTACAGCTGCAAAGTGGGGACCAGCTCCATATTAATGCCTATGGATTTAGAATGGGAGGTCACTAAAGCTCCTGTAGGTATAATGTGTATGTGAGTGTGTGTGTGTGTGTGTGTGTGTGTGTGAGTGAGTGTATATACAAATATACAGTATTTCTTTTTCATGCAGCTACACAATTTCATGCAGCTACACAAATAATATTGAATAATCTCTTACAGGGGTACAAATACAACTGCATCCACAACTACAGCTTACATGTAAATAAATAAACATCTCAAATGTACTATGCAATGAGCTGTTAAAAATCCCAGAATACCACAATGACATGCCTGGGATACAAGCTGCCAAACCCAGTGAAGCCTTGTCTGACCACGAGCTTCAAGCTTATATGAGAGCTTTCCTCTGTATCCGGCTAAAGTACTTTATAATGGGCATCACATTTCCTTCCCAAGAGTAACCATGAATGTCTTTCCTTGCCTCTCTCTGTCTCGCTAACACTTTCTCTCCTCCTCTATGTCTTCCCCAGTGTCATTTCTCCAGTATATACCCATTGTATTCTACTAGTCACATACACCACAGTCTCCCCCCTCTCTCTCTCTTACTCTCTCACACTTATGATAACAGGATTCCCTCTCCACCATATTCTCAGTAAGTACTGCATCAGCTCATCTGTCCTGGCATACACTTACTCTCTCCACTGGGGCAGCTGCTGTCAATCACAATCAGCTCCTCCCAAGCCATGAACTCTTACACTATCAGGCTAATCTATGCCTCAAAGGATCTGAGGAGTAAGCCCTGCTAATGCTTGCTAATGACTCTAGGGTGAGCACTATACTGAGGGCAACATGGGGGTACAGCAGGGAACATTCAGATAGTTTCAGAAAAGCAGGTTTTCTAAATGGTAAGGATATGAATTTAGCTTAATGGCTCACATCCCCAGCCCTGGGAAATGCAAACTACACCAGTTATAAAGAGTAAGAACACAAATTTGGCGCTGAAGATTGACAGCCTGGGTCAACACTGTGCATATTTGCATTTATCCACCTCTAATTTCCTATGAAAAAAGTATCGTTACAGGGAAAAATGTACTGTTCTGTAATGACAGTAGTTGCAATTCAACTACTTTCAGGTGCACACAAAGCGGTTCAATTTGTTTACACACAGGTTGGTTTAATCTCCATAGTAAGGCACTCCCAGTAGAACAGGATGCTCTGGTGCAGCCACACATGAGCCAAAGGTCACCATGCCCAGTGCCAAGCGTTGACAAGAAGGGTATACAGTGATTCGCACAGGATTAATATAACCTGAGGTAATCTTTATGGCTTGTTTTACAGATAGCAAAAGGTGATGGTGTTCCGACTAATCGTTGTACCTTGTCGAAATGTCCTACCGTAGTGGTGTTTTAGAAATTTGTTCTACCCATCGAGTGGTCGTACTGAGCATGCGTATATCATTACTGCAGCGCAGTAACTTAATTTTTCAAACATTTTGTTGTGTTTTTAATGTTAATTAAGTACAGACTCAGCTTTAAATTATTACTTACTCCCTGATCAAAATGTCCTAAATATTCTTTTAATTCCGGTAACGTTTTCTGATAAAGAGATTTAGGCTATCAAATCATCCTACCTCTAGATTTCAGTGCTGGTAGCACTTTCTGATAATTTACTAATTTAGGACATTAAAGTGTCTTACCTGTTGAGTGTTACCTAAAAATATGCGGTACGGTAGGACATTTCGAACAGGTATCACAATTCATCAGAACACTGGAATCTCTGACTTTGGACACGCAGTTGGTTAAAATGACTCCCATGGTGCATTCGGACAGGACTAAAATCACAGGGAAACGCCAGTAATAATTACATTACCCCACCTCCCCATATAAAACTAATCACGTCTAAATAAGGCTTAAGAGATGTTTGCTACCCAGACAGCAAGCATATATCAGTCCACTGGCTTGATAGGGTCGGCACCCTGCTGACTGTTTGCCACTACTGGTCCACCCACAGACCACCCAGATTACTGTCCTGCATACAAGCTCTGACTAGTTTTTAATCTCCCCAAGCAGATTTTCAGTGCACAGAGACTTTTATTTTAGAAAATAAACTTTAACAAATATTACAAACAACTGAGAGAAAAAAATAATGACTTGGCCTGATATAAAATGATTTTGTAGAAAATGTTGTTGCTGACACGGTGCTAACTAATTTACGAAGTATAACTAAAGAAAGGGAGGAAGGAAAAATGAGTAATCTGGACTGTCAGGGTAAAATGAGCGATGACGAGTGGAATTTTGTCTATTACTCTGCTCACCGGTGGACCACCTGGAAAACGCTGAGCAAAATGCCAGCAGACCGCTAGCTTTGCCATTGTGCCAACAGTGGTCCACTATCCTCTTGCTATCAGGGCTAAAGCAGTTACTGGCTGAGAGTTCTGTCATTTTGTTAATTTGTAAACCATCAATTGGCCTTTCCCAAAAATCATATAGGTAAACAACAATAGAGAACGCCTATTCAAGCTAATGGGATAAAAAGTCATCTCTGTTGTCTGCAGAACGGGGGGAATGAGTCCCCCTACTTCTCCACAAAACCACAAGACCACTTTCCTTTTTTTTAACTTGCGCCTCTCCCTTTATGAATCCTCACTGTCTATTATAGCAGCTGTTGCTAGGTTGGACAAGCTTTACAGAACACTGGAAAAACTCTCATTCAGCATAATGAGAAACTGTAGAGTAGCATTGAGTTTTGTCAAAATACTTACATTTTTAATATGTTTAAATTTCAAAGGATATTTATTGTGTATGCATGTGAAAAGCCACACAGTTAAGATTCAGTGTAGATTCTGTCATTCAGCTTAGTAGCAATTATGAAATCTAATGGGAAATTTCAGCAATCTATATTTAGGATTACTTCATGACATTTCCAGAGTTTCCAGTTATGTAAATACTACATTACCCAGTTGAAACTAGCAAATTGTTGTGGTGAATTGAAACTTGAGATGATAATGTCAAATTAGCCCCCATGCTAATGTTAGCTGCACTATGTGGCAAAAAACTACAAATGATCTATGTTAACAGTGTGATCTTCCATATGGATATCAAATAAATACCATTTGTAATTAATAATGCACTGCAAATTTAGTTGCGCCATACAATTTCTTATCAGGCTGAATGGAATATTTGCCAATGTTCTGTAAAGAGTGTTCAACCTAGTGGCTAATCTTGTCTAACCTAGTTTCTATGAAAGAATGCAGTTGTTGGTGGAGCATGGAGAGGCTTTGACCTGCACTAGGACTAGTTATGGTTAGTATTAAAATTCAGATCAGGAACAGTTTTGTGCACCACTGTAATAACACTTACATTCCTCTTTAGCGTAGTTGACGAACCATTCCGGAACATTATTAGACCCATTAAAAGTCAGGGTTCCATTCTCATGTAACGTAGCATTGGGTGGTACTCGTATGCACTTTTGCTTTAGGTTCCCCATGAAGAGCTGCAAACCAATCAGGGCAAACACACTCAGACAGAAGACGGTCAGGATCATGACGTCTGAAAGCTTCTTTACCGACTGGATCAGCGCTCCTACAATGGTCTTCAGGCCTGCAAGCAGCACAATTTTTGCATTGTAGCAATGGGTTGCAGAACAACGATAAAAAAATTATAGTGCATATACAGCACAGTGCAAAAGTCAGAGACCCCCTTTTTATGTAAATTCAAAATAGCCAATAAGTACAACTTTTTCATTTCTCAGCATTAGGAAAAGGCTGACAACATTTATTTAACAGACAATTACAGAGAAGCCTCAGCAACCACATGTAAATTTTTCAGTATTTAGTGTGTTCACCCTGTGCCTTTATCATACTTTCTATTCTTTTCGGAAGACTTGCTTTCAGTTTTAAAGAAATCTGCAGGGATGTTTTTCACAACTCCAAAGTTCAGTCTTAGATGTTGGTTGTTGAGGCCTGGGCTCTGGGGTGGTCAGTTCATTGTCCTGGGAACACCAGCAGCTCCTTTGTTTGTTTTGCAATTTTTCTTCCTTTTCTCAGTAATGGCTTTGAAAGTTACAAAACCTTTCAGACCCTTAACATTCAGTTTTCTTCTCACAGTGGAAGGATGGACAGAAACATGACTGTGAAGCAAGAGAATTAAGTAACATTAAGCCCCAATCCCATTTCACCCCTTGCCCCTACCACTTAGCCCTTAGCCCCCTGTTTAGCGTGTTGCCGTCTAGGGTTAGGGTGTCCCAATTTTTGTTGAGATTTTCCCGTTCCACCTTAAATAGTCCGGCAGTATTGACGCCAGAAGCGGCAGAATGTAACTGCTGCACCATTTAAGGTGGAACGGGAAAATTTGAACAAGAAGCTGGTGAATAGCTGACTTTAGCTTCATATCACCAAAGAATTAGCAGTGGGCGATAATAAATATTTGTCTTGTACCCCCTCTTTGAAAGCATATGATGCCCTAAATGTAACTAAAGCCCAGCAGCGAGGCTGCTGAACTTTTCCCTTCTCTGCTATCACTGAAGATGGGCCGGGTCGCCTACACAGCGCTGCTGGTAGCCTGTTAATGACGCAGTGTAACTTGAGGGTTGTCCCATTTCGTAGGGCAAGATTTCAACCACTACCCTTTGTAACTCTGTTCCAAGGGGTTAGGGTGACACTTGAAATCAAGGAGTAGGGGTAAGAAGAAGAAATGGGATTGGGCCTAAGTAAATCAAGGGTGGTCTCTGATTTTTGCACTTTGTTGTTGAGCTTCTTTCAAATATTCATCACACATTGTTATCTATGTACAGGTTCATTATGTAAAAGGTATGCAGAAAGTGATGTAAATCAGTGAAATAAATACAAAGTATTAAAATTAGATATGTAGTCGACACATGCTCCAAAAAGGAAGCTGCTCATGTACTGGTGATGGAAGTCATGAAACAAAACTTCAGATACAATCATTTCTATTAGTTTAAACTGGTTCTTCATAGAACTAAAACTGAGAAAGAATATACAGTTGGCAGCCAGATAAAAAGAATATCATTAGAAATGAATATATCATCACAAATTATTACTAATGGATGGACAAAGTGATGCATCAAATTTACTTGATTCAATGAGTACATGATGTCCACATGAATAAAGTATATTACATCAACATATTTACTTACAAATGTAAATAAACTGATACAATTGTATCAATGTAATATATTTTATTCACCCAGAGATGATGTACACATTTGAATCAAGTACCTTCACTTGAATTTTTTTTTTGTGTGCTACATGAATTACTGTATTATGAGATTCTACACTGTCAGAAATGCTTGAAGTGTTTCATTGAAAATCAGTGAAAGTGAAGCACACTTATTATCACTTACACAAAACACATTTACGCATTAATGATACATGCAAGTACAATCACATACACATGCACAAAACCACGTTCTTACACAGAAACAGTAAAATACAAACTGGAGTCACGCAAGAGTGCAATGAACTAACAAACAAACTCAAGCCCACAGAAGGAAAGGAGAGGGAAAACAAGGAAATTGCATTGGCAACAAAGAATCAGGGGTGGCCTCACCCTGATCTTGCACTGAAAAAAGAAATGAATTGAATTTCCTTGATTCAAATATGTATATAATTTCTAAAATATATTTCATTAACAAAATAGTTTACTAATTATCAGAAGTACACAGATTTCTGGACAGTATCCATAACAATTTCTGCATTTCTGACCTTGATGTATAGTTCTAGAACCTTCACACTGCCTGGAAGTTAAAAAATCGTTATCTTCACACCAGGGACTGATCATAGTCTCATGAGGCTCCTGGGGACAAGTGTCTTTAGAGAACCCTCACCTGCACAATAATGCAAAAAAAGTAAATAAAAAAGGCCTGAAAAATAACTTTAAAAAACATCACGTTTCTTTATGCTTGCTTTGAACAGTGTTGTAAAAAGGTGATTTAAACAAACTTGCACAGTTCAATTTCTGCAAATTTTTGGTGTTGGCTTTTGGTTATGTAGTGGCAGGATATGGACTAAGGCGACTTTATTTTACTTATTTAGTGATTACATATCGAAGGGATTTTTGTTTTTGACGATGGCTTAATAAAGATCACTCACTGTTCTTCGTTTAATTATTATATGCTTTTTGTACTGCTTTTACAGATCACAGGTTTGAGCTATAACCACAAATTAAATGGGATTCCATGGCAATGGCTTAGCAACACCTTAACAGCCACCTGAGAAACCATAGCAATGGCTTTGCAGCGTCTTAGCAACCACCTGGAATACCACATCAGCAGCCTTACAACACCTAAGCAACCAGCTGGGATTCCACAGCAATGGCCTAGCAACACTGTAGCAGCCAACCTGGGATTCCACAGCAATGTCATAGCAACACTGTAGCAACCACCTGGGATACCACAGCAATGGCCTTGCAATATCTTAGAAACCACCTGGGATTCCATAGCAATGGCTTAGCAATATCTTAGTAACAACCTGAGAAACCATAGCAATGGCTTTGCAACATCTTAGCAACCACCTGGAATACCACATCAGTAGCCTTGCAACACCTAAGCAACCACCTGGGATACCAAACAATGGCCTAGCAACACTTTAGCAACCACCTGGAATACCACAACAGTAGCCTAGCAACCTCTTAGCAACTACCTGGTATAACATAGCAACACCTTAGCAACCACCTGGGACAACATAGCAACACCTTAGCAACCACTTGGGATTCCACTTTGCCCTTCTAGTATAATTTTTGCATCTGCAGTGGACTGTCCCCAATTTTTTAGCCGCCCTGCGCCTTGTGGACTGAGGCCCTCCAAGACTCTTGGCAGTCAGAGGCCACTTATACATTTAACTTATAAAAATGATTTTAAAAAACTATGCATTGAAAGACTATTCACAGAACCAAAATGGCATTTGCACAAAAGAACCCCTTTTGGCACCTTAATTTTAAAATTTAAGATTGCATGTTTGAATAACGTACATATGTGAATCAAGCAAACTGAACATATTAAGCTTTTCACTGTTGATGGCAGCGAGTGGCATGGGAACCCTCACCTCTTGACCTTTACCTAAGCTCTCACCTGGGATGACTAATATAGTTTTGAGGGCTCGAAGAACCCTGAAGGTTCTCAAGGCGGACACATTACCCAGACTCACAACCTCTGTCACATATCTGTAACAGGGAGGAGGAGGGGAGGGAGTGGGGGTGGTCACATACACAGCATGACATACACAGGACATTCAGAGAGGTCGGAGGAGCAGTAGTAGGTCAGAGGTCACACACCTGAATGCTCTTACTGCTTACCTGGGATTACCGAAATAGTTTTCAAAGCTCTCAGTACTCTGAATGTGCGGAGAGCTGATAGACTGCCTAGCTTTACAAACTCTGTTACAAACCTGTAGAATCAAATGCACAGTTACTAGGGGCGCAAGTCTATGACTACACAACTTTGTAGTTCAATTACGATTCTTTAAGAAATGTTCCATAAAATCTCCAACTTCACAACAATACGTTTGGATTTGATTATTTTAACGATTTAGAGAAATTTTAAAAAATACACAATGTTACTGGAGAAACAGTTTACACAGTAACAGAATATAGATAATTAAAACGTATACACATATTTTTCCATTTTGACATCTGTAAAGAGATTAACCAAAAAAAAATAATCAATTAAATTAACCAAACAATACTGGTTACAACATTATTATTATAATTGATCACAGCTGATTCTAAGTTTCCAAAATGTATGCAGTTAAATTGCCAACTTCAGAGTGATGTGATGCACTGATGCATTTTTACAGTTACAATAGAGAACACCTCATGTTATAGATTTCTAAGGCCATCCTTGGACTCGTAGCAAAATTTTACGGTACTCACTTAGGGTAGGTAAGTACCTACTTAATGATAGCCTTAATCAATAAGATAATGTTTGGCACAGCCTGAGGGCTTGTACTCCAAATCAACCATGCTTTTAAGGACAGACACAAAGCTGTTGGCTTGAGTGGAAGATTCTCTATAGATGGCATTGGCCTTCTCACACACCACTCAGATACATATCAAAACAAATATTCATCATTTTGACATACTAGTTTGTAAATGAGACAATTAGAGATTTCATGATTGAACATATCATCACTGTCACAAGAAAACCTTGTATCTCTGAACTGCTAAATTCACAGCAGAAGGTAAAAATGTTCTTAAAAGACTTAAATGTAGTATGTAAACATTGATTAAGTTTCAAAATTGACTGTTAACTGCCCAGTCCATACAGTCAATAGCTGCAAAAACAGCCAGTTTTGAATTGATTGTTCCTGTGATGTCACAAGAAACAGTTCATTTACATGTATTCATCTATACAGCCTACAAGAGTTTGGCCCCGCCCACTCATATTGAAGTTTCAAGGAGTGTTTCAGCTCTAGTGCTTTTCAAATGAGGCACGACACAAAGCAGCCAATCAGAAAAAAGTGCATTTACAAACATCAGTCTTAAAGGCATGGCATGTTTCATTCTAAGGGTAAAAAAGAGGATTGAAAATAGTCATAAAAATTTAATTATGACTATTTTTGGTACATAAAATTACAAGGGTAAAATAAAATACAAGAAAAATGTAGGATATGGGCCCTTAAACTATAAAATATGTGAAGGTAACAAGATATTATTCCAAGTAATTTTGGATCATTTCTATTGTTCCATTTGTTGTGAAATTGTGTATTTTCAAATAGTGTTAAAAAATGAAAAATCAAAAAAAAAGGTTTTACTATGACAGCAATGATATCTTGAATATATGCATAGGGCTCGGTACTTACGCCATCACAATAACACTGAAGTCTAGCCAGTTCCATGGGTCTCTGAGGAAGGTGAATTTCCCTATACAGAAGCCCCTGGCTAGGATCTTTATTAGTGATTCAAATATATATATCCCTGTAAAAGTGTGCCTGTTAAAAATAAAACAAGTCAACCAGGGCAAAGCCAATCCAGCATTTCATAAGAATAACAAATATTCAGTTGAAGTATCAATTAAAATTTTGTATTCCAAACAACTGAGAATTTAGACAGACTTACTCAACATTTTTGGCCCAGTCAGGGGGTTCACTCAGGGTCATAAATGCACAATTAGTAAGGATAGTGCACATTATTATCATGCTGAACAGCGTGGCAGTGGCGGTCAAGGAAAACCTAACATAATGGATGTTCAAGCAGGGTGTGAAATAATTTTGTTTAAGCTTGCGGTGTAAAACTAATTCCAGACCAAGTATCAAGTCTTCAAGTCAGAATAACAGCTTGCAATGAAAAACAGTTTTTGTTAACAACAGTTCATATTACTGTAAAATAAGACTAACTCTTAGATAAGAAAAAAATAGTGGCATGTGGAAAGGATATGAATGCACCAAAATTTTTATCGATATTCTCCTAAGAAGGTTGAAGGGGCTTAAGACGTACAAGGCAGGAGTGGCGTTGAATCGGAAGATTGTCTTCCCTCTGTTCAATACTATAAAGGTCTAAAAAAAAAGAAAGAGAGAGAGAAACAAAGGCAAAGCTAGCCACACATGACTCTAAACATGGAATGCTTGTCTTGCTGCTTGGTGTGTTTCATGTGCACTCACTGTTGATCTCATACAATTATACAGCTTTCTAACAAAGCCTGAAAACCAGTTCAACAAGCCATAATCCATAATGACCTAATAGTTTAAATATTCCTTTAGACGTCGCAGTTATCACCAGCGATAACAAAAGCATGCTCAAATTCAATATGAATTCTTCTTCACTCACAGTTCATTGAAAAAAGCAGAGATAATCTATCCAAAGTGCATATTCTAAACTTTTAATCCACACCACATTTGTGTTTGGAAAAACAAGAAGAGATATTTTCTTCTAATTTAACCCTTTACTGCACACATTATCAGAGAAATATAAAACAAAATTGATATAATTTTCTTGCATAAAGTGGACATAATTATTAAAATCGAATTAAAATCAAATAAGAAAACATTTTCAAATATAACAATATTTTTAAACAAATGTGTTTAGGAATATTTTGGTGGTATGTTGCCTTGAGGCAACATTGTGCAAATGGAAAGAAATGACACATGATAGTATATGAAATAAAACTAACTACATATTTAGTTGATCTTTAGAATTTGTCAAAAATCTATTTAATGTTATTTCAAACCAGTTGTTATTATGAAGCTACATCACAAGGTATTGTTAATTTCTTGCATGCTTGACAATCATTTAAATCCACAATTAAGACCATATTAAAGCACAGGAAGTATCAAGTAATTTAAGGACTAAGTACTCAGAATTAGCTTTCTTTTTCTAAAGAAAACTTTTGGCACAAGTAAAACATATTGTACGTTGACTGCTTCAAGACAAATTTGACTTCTTATAGGCTTCCAGTCACAAATACTGCATATGTTAAATAAATTTTATTTCCTAACAAAACAAAACACATACAATTCTAAATAAAAAATAATTCTAATAATTCCAAATAAAAAATAAATGATTACTGTAGTGCTCTCTCATAAGTGACACTTCACTTGCTACTGGATATATACATTTACTGTTGCACAATGTTGCTTGTTTAAGAAATTTCTCATAGCATAAAAATAATTTATATGATTCTGAATGTTTATAAAATGAACTTTAAACTTTAAAAAATGAACTCTAGATGTGACACTGTATTTTTGAATGGATGAAAAATGAGGAAAAAACAGAAACTGTGTTGTCTACAAACTGCACCATACTGGAAAGAGGTTTTTAAATGGCCACCAGAAGACTGAAGTTTTATATTGACTTATTCAAACTCCTCTCTTCATTATTAACTATGTCACTGTTGTTAAATATGTTCTTTGTCACTGCAAAGTGAGGAAAATGATTTGTTACCCTGAGGCAAATTGTGCATTAGAGGGTTTTATTTGATGAAAACTTATCATTGTGCATCAAGCCTTTTTTATATAAAGAAAACCTAAAGGGTCAATTTTTGCCATATTTTTGTCATTGCTCGATACTGAAACAAAAAGAAAAAAGCTGTTAGTACAGGATGTAAATAAAATGTGAATTTAATGGATCTCTCACTACATATTTAGATATCCAATTAAAGTATTTCATCTGAATAGCATAATAACATATAAGTAATAACTCTCAACTTCTAAGGTTAATGCAATACTTTAGATGTATCAGTATTTCAGTTTAGTGAAATAATTTGCACATACATTTGTGGAGAACATTTACAGGCATAAGGAATTTGTTACCAAATCATTTAAAGCTACAAAGGAGATTTAAAAGCTCCTATGAAACAGGATATTACTACAAAATATATAATAGTGCTGAGGTCTGAAAGCTATGTTAATGTGTTCTACATCAAAAACCTCAAATTTGGCTTGAATTAGTGAATGCATTTTAACTAAATGTATTCAAGCTGTTTTTGTTCGTCTTTAGTAATTATGTTAATCATTTGAAGTTCATGCATTATGCAAAATGACAGCTCATTATGACGAGCCACTAGAAGTCACCCCATGAATAATCATTATAGATTGACAGTGTAACAGAAGTGGCCAATTACACCCAAATGACACTCAAAAGCACAAGACAAATCAAAACTTACTTTCTGATTGCAATAAAATGGGTCCATATCCTCCAGTGGTGTGGACACGAGTCCGTTGGGTATGTCCCCATATATGAGTGGAAGTTTCTTCCCTGCCTCCAAGTCTCTGTTAGGTTGTTTTGTTTCATCCTCATCATCAATATTTCTCTCCTGATCTTCTTTATTCTTCTTGGCGTTCTCCTCTGCGATTCGGTTCTCGATGGCCTTGAGTGACTCGCGGGTAAACGGGTGGAAGCTGTCTGGTCCTGGTGGTTCAAACATCTGTGCCATCTTCGCATCCTTTACCTTCAGAGTGATTCGCTAGCCCTCTGCACGAGAAGCCACTATGGCCGTAAAAAAGACAGACAGACAAAATTAGATTATGATAAACACACTTGATTATAATCTCAGTGAACTAACCAGGAGAACTTGAAAGCCTGTTGCAGGAGCAAGAACTGAGAAGAGAACAGTGAAGATATTAGGAAAGTACTTGCAGCTCCACATGACAAAACCACTGTTAGAAGGCAGAACTAGAACTTGGGCAATACAGCAAAATATAATATCATGATGTATGATCTGTGCCACAAATTTATTGAGGTTTCAAAGGCACTTGCATTTAACATGATACCTATATGTCGAAATGCTCCGTTATCTTCATCGCAACTTTGCAAAACCACTGCAGCTGTAAACTCTTTGCACCCCATTTCACATGAATTAAGAATGAAGGGTTTCTGACATGGTGGTTAAGATTACACACAGTGAGAGGCAGATAACATGTTTCTCAACCCCTCTTCATAGCCTCGTAACTCCGAATACAAATAGAAAAACTGCAAAAACTGTGGACATTTGTTAATCTCTAGGAGTCTTTATGCAATTGCACCCCTACGTGTATTATTGTTTTGTTTTTTATGTTCACTAACTTCTTGGCATTGTTTTGACACGTCTTGCTGAAGCAAATTATATTTATATTTATATTTATATTATATTTATATTTATATAACTATATACTAAGTTATGTAAGATCCTGCAATAAGATGGAATTGAAAGGGTAGATTCTACAGATTCAGGAAATGTTTTGGAAATGTATCGCAAAGACAGAGAAACATACATAGAAAGTTTGAATTTGACGTTGGGGTCAGACTGTTAATACTCCAAAATTCCAAAACTCTAAAAGTGAAAGCTGCATTTCTGTACAATCTTCTTCTGTTTGGTTTCCACTCAGTTCCAGAGGAAAGCAAGCAGAAACACCCAGGAAAAATGGAACAGCCAGACCCTGAATCTTATTCCTGAACTAGTGCATCAGTGTCAGAAAAGCAGATGAGCCCCCAGCACAGCACAATCATTCAGAGATCAATCGACTAATCCACAGGTAGCGCTACCTTAGCTGGATAGTGCCATAGGAACAAATGTGTCTCAGAAACAAAGAGGAATCAAGAGTGTCATGAAGAAAAAAAAGAGCATTTTATGAACACATCACTGCACAATGTATAGACACTAATGCAGACAATTAATGTACAGTCCGAATAATCTACAGCATATTCATATTCTGAAGCAGCCCAGATTTGACAGAAATTTGATGAAAGGTGATCAGAGTCTGTATATATTTCAGAGTGCTCCATTTATATGATTTCTTTACTGCATCCTGAAAATGCCAAAAAAGTCTAATGAAAATGCCAACAGATTTATAATAAATTTGATAGATAAACCTTCTGCATTGGTGAGCAGCTGTTATGTAACATTATATAGTAAAATATTACTGCTGAGACAGTTATATTCAGACATTCAGGCTTTTGAAAAGAGAATCAACAAACCCTTAACAATAATAATGTAACTACTAAATAATACTGCTGCCAAAATACAGCTAACACACCACACAGGCCTTGTTTTTAAGCCTTGTGTTACTTCCAGAGGAACAAAAAGGACCAAAAGCATCTGGAATACAGAAACACCGGGGAAATTACCAATACTGTAATTGGAGGTCATCAGTGTAGCCTACCAGAACCCTGCAATAACACATTTTATCCCCACTGCAAAAGGATTAACAACTGGGCGTGGGCTGACATGATTCTGAATGGAAACCACAGCTGCTATACTGCAGAGATTAGCTGGGTGTATCATTAATTAGTACATAAACATTTTTCTTGCATTTTATGCTTGTCCCAGAAAAAAACATAATAAAATTAAATTCACTATGTGCTTTTCTCTTTATCTATTAGAATTAAACAGAGTGTTTTTTTTGCTGTGCCATTAAGACTGATACATGTAAGTGACCTCTGTTCTGATTGGCTGCCCTGTCTTGTACTGCATTGAAAAAGCCGTCCAGGCTAAAACAGTCCTTATAACTTCAAAGTGAATGAGTGGGGTTAAACTGATGTAGCCTGAATAAGCAGATACATGTACATAAGACATCACATGAGACATCAATCAAAATGAAATGGAAGTATGGACTGTCTGGACTGGGGAGGGAATGGTATGTTTTAATGTTTACATACTCTGTGAAACTCCTTTAAAAAAATATGTCATCACTGTCAATACATATCAAACACAACATAAGTTGGTGTTTTGCTGACCAGCTATGATAGTCTATGCTATTTTATCTAGCAGGAAAGGCAAATTATGCAAAAAAAAATGAATACAGATACAAGGTTTTGTGTGACAGCTAAGGTTTAAAACATGTTTTAACTAAGTTTTGACAATATCTACTAAAACTACTGTACTACAAAATCTATTTAGTATACTAAAGTACTAAAATCTATCGAAAAACCTTTTTATATGAATCATTCAACCAAAATGTTTCAAAGTCAGAGTTGAAAACACATTTTGGACTTTTAACTGACTTGGATTTTAGACTAAAATCCTTTTGCTTTGAATGACTGTACCTTAATTATGTGTATTCTATTAAAATAAATGATTTCATTTTGTCACTACCAAAACAATCATAACACTAGCGAAATGTTACCAAATATTTGTTTTTTAGCCAATTTTGACCAGAAAAAATACTTGTCAGTATATGACTGGCAAATACAGCTTTGAACAGCTGTACACACACAAAATCATATTTTCATTAAAACACAGAAAAGGGTTTGATTAATTACAGACAATATGCATTCGGGTAGTGACAATTCTTAATGTTACACACTGATTTTCAGACTTTGAGACACATTTACTTCAAAACAATGGGCTCTAACTGCTAACCATGTGGCAATGAGAGACTTGGAGACAATCTCACTTCCTGCCCTAAAAAGCAGGGGTGCAGCTAAAAGAAGTCTCTGCCTACAGACTAAATCTCTCAGCATTTTCTGAATACTTTTTAAATAAAACACATGATAAATCTAATTCTATTTATATAAAACTAGATTTAAAAGTTCACTTAAAAAATCCCAATACAAAGTACCATAAAATAAAGATTTTGTATATGTTTAGCTTGTTACTATCTCTATTGATTATTAAATGAAAGGTCTGAATACTTAATAGTTGTTTTTTTTTTTATTTTACTACAGGACCACAGTTTTAACTAATTCAGTAGATTAATCTATTTAGGGACATTTTTATAGCATAATCATATGCTGATGCATTCTGTCAAGGCACACCATCTAAACATCATCATCTAAAACAAGTGACCATAAAAATGAACCTGTTACCTTCAGCGCAAAATGCAACATAACATTATTCTTAATCTCGCTCCTGGGGACCCACAACACTGCACAGTTTCAACTATTCCCTGTCTCAACACACCTAATCCAAATCTCAAAGGATCCATCAGTCTAAGAATCCCTTTCCTCAACACAGACACACACAAACAGTCTTCTAAAATAGTGATCCACAACTTTAAATTATACCAAGGAATATTAATGAGTAAATAATCTTCCTCAGCAACTGTTTACATTTCACCCCTGTTTTTTCTCTCTTTAGTCTTGTTTATACTCTGACATAAATCAGCATGTGATTTACAATATCCTGGATATAGAGATCTCTGTCACACACTGTTAATTATTACCAGGATTTCCCAAGATTTAACAGTAATATTTCAAAGTAAAATACTGTATTTATTATTTTATTGCAAAAGCAACTCATCTTAAGGTATTTTCTGTAATAATACAGCAAATTACTTTGAGGCTGATGCTGCTACCACACAACATTATAGGAAATGACAGTTAAAATACATAAACATTTTAATTAAAACATGTTAAGTGTTTTTATTTTGTCGATTCAACTTCATAAGTTCTTGGCAGGCATATTCTGTTCATGTACAGTGCATATGCAGTAAATATGTTCAATTATATTGTTTAATTAATGTATTTATGGGTCTGTTAAAATAAATTTTAATATGTAAATGTACAATAAATTACTGGCTACTGAGTTGCATTACTTTTATAGTTTTATGTAAAAATACATGAGATTGTTGTAAGTTAATTACAGCTTATAGTAATTAAGTGTAAGTGTACAGCTACAGAACAGTAAACTTGGTGATTTGTGAAGTCATGAAAGTCAAGTCATAATAGTTATAGTATTGTTATTTTACTGCTATTTACTGTTTATATGGTACAATGAATTACTGTGAAAGTAATACAACTAGTAGCCAGTAAATTTCTGTATGTTTTAAGGTGCACAAATGCAGACAAAACAATGAACTGAAGTGATAAACAGCAAGTCTGAGTGAGGACATGGGTTGAGCTGTCCGTGGTCCTGAAGCCCTGAAGCACAAAAAAGTGTCGCCACCACAAATCACACATGAAATAATGTATGTAAGCGCGCACACACACACACACACGGGCAAAACAGTATTTTCTCATTGCCTCTAGAACCAAGAAGCCTCATAAGTAGAGACATTTCCTGGAGTGAAACTGAAAACCACTAATAGAGCACTTGGCAGCAAATCCCTGAAACACTCACTGCATTTGATAATGGATCTAACCGCCTATATATTTATTTGTCTTCTGACAGACAGAGATATTGGAATAGAATAGAATAGAATAGAATAGAATAGAATAAAGTATTTCTAAACAGCAGCTCACTTTAAAATCAACACCTAAATGAACAAGAATTTAGCCTAGTTGTAAAGCTGCTTACTAATTCACTCATTCATTTACTCACTCAAGCCCTTCATTCACTCACTACTACACTCTTATGCAATCTGAGAAAATCTAAGTCATGTTCATTCATTCATTTTGAGGACAAACGCCCAGTAGCAGAGCAAAACTAAAAGGCCACCCATGTTAATCTCAGAATCAAACAGGGAAATAAATGAGTGAAGACTGGGTGCAATCACAGTCCAAACACAGAACATGTAGACCAGGCCCACCTCTTGCACCTGTTACTGCCCAGAACAAAGACCAGACCCAACAGCAACAGGGTTTAGATCCACACACTTGTTTAGAGTGGCTCTATCACTGTCCACAAAACAGAAGTCTAATTCAAGTACTCATATCAGTATCTTTACAATCTGTCTTTGCACATTTGTAGCATCTGGATATCTGACAGTGCAGTACGAAAAAACTCAAAAGCCCTAAAAAATGAGACAGAACACAAAAAAGAGAGAACCCGCACACACACAAACACCAGATCACAATCTCACTACTCATCATTTCTTTAAGCATCAGGCTAGGTAATTATTAATACTATTATTGAAAATAAATTTGCAATGAACTTTATGCCAGGACATGTGAAAAAGCATTAGTTCAGCCCAAAATCTGCTGCAAATACTGATGAACCCTTCAGCAACTTCTCATTATTTCAGGGTTCGGAAATTATATTCATGCAAGAGAACTTGGGTGTTTAATTAGACATATTAGCTCGGCTCAGACCCTTGCAGGGCTGCACCCAACATGACGAAACCACCCCAACCTCTGCTTACATCACATCGGCTTCTGTTCAGTTCATGGATAATAAGATAATCAATTACTGGAAAAGGGAATAACCTGTAGGGCATCAGCTGGTTCAGAGGCTGCTGGCAGGTCTATTACTAAATTAATTTCTTGAAAAAAATGGCATATTGATAGCTGACTAAATGCATAGCTACTCTATTCTTTTAACTTACATTATTTTTATCAACACATGCAGTCAGAACAACTGTTCAAATGTTTAGGATTTAACTTGTGACTACAGTCTAGTTAAATTCAACACCAGCTCTTCTGGCTTGTCCGCAAATATCCAATGAGACAAACAGAGAAGCAAAGAGAACACAGACCAGAGATTCCACTCAACTCACACTGACAGGGACTGATAAGCATCTTCATTTAAGCATAAGCAAATCATTACAAAACAACATCTTCAAATGATAAAAACAAGACAAAAGAGAACATGAAATAGACATTCTTCAGTTTTAGATATTTTGGATATAAAGCTAAGAAACACACATGAAAGAACAGAATATGAAATGGAATAGAAGAACTACAGAATAAAAACTGCAGGCTACTTCGCTGGCTACTGAAGATTATTTTTATAAAATAAAAGCTCTAATCAACTTTTATAACGTGATTCTACTCAAACCATTTACCATATTCCTATAACAGGAGACTTTGGAGAGTATTTTTGTTATATTTGTGTACTTTACAGTTTTATTTTGGACTATCACTTCTCTTTCTGATTTTAACACTACAACGTAAAGCCCTTTGAGACGCATATTAAATATATGTAAGATGCTATATAACAAAAGTCTGTTGTTATTATTTATTAGCCGCTATTTTGAGTGTTTGATCTAGTCAGTGTTGCTCCATCAGTCATATAGTGTGTATACGCTTATGCCAATGAGTTCTAAATGGAGCATCTTACATTTAAAAAGTTTTTTTTTCCAATGTCCAGACTTTCTTGTCCCACCCATTACTACTTTAGACACTCACCATCCTCATCCTCCTCCTGGGCAGGTAGTCTGGGGTCAGCACACGCCTTAAAAGTCGCACTTTATCCTCAACACCCACAGCAAACAAGAAAAGAGAAGAAAACACGGAAAGAGCTCGCGCTGGTTTAAAAGAGATAAATTCCAGTGTGTATTCGAGCCACAATCTCTCTCACTCACACACTCACACACGGACAGAGAGAAAAGCAGATGACCACACCGAGACCCGCCTAAGAGCAAAGCCACAAGCTTCCGGTCGTTTACTGGAGGAGCAGCGGTGATGACGTCAGAGCAGCCGCGAGCTCCGTGCACGTGCGCGGGGGCGTCCATCGCGAGGTGACGAGCACGGATCAGTTTGAGTACAGTTTATAAATACAGTCTGAGTACACATGAGTACAGTTTATAAGTACAGTTTGAGCACACATAAGTACAGTTTGAATTCATATGAGTACAGTTTATAAGTACAGTTTAAATACACATGAATACAGTTTATAAGTACAGTTTGAGTACACGTAACTATAGTTTGAATCCATATGAGTACAGTTTATAAAATACAGTTTGAGGACATATGAGTACTGTTTAGTACATGTGAGGACAGTTTGAGTGTGAGTACAGTTTATACGAATAGTCTAAGTACAGTTTGGGTACAGATAAGTACTGTTTGAGTATGTGAGTACTTTTTGAGTACATATGAGTACAGTTTATGAACATGTTAGCATAGTTTGAGTGCATATGAGTATAGTTTATGAGTACAGTTTGATACTTTGAGCTCCTCCTGGATGACTGAGCTCCTCACCCTATCAAGTAGAGTGTAGCCTGCCACCCTGCAAAAAAAGCTCATTTCTGCTGCTTGTATCTGCGATCTCATTCTTTGGGTCATTACCCAAAGCATATGACCATAGGTGAGGGTGGGGATGTCGACTCACCAGTAAACAGAGAGTTTTGCCTTGTGGTTCAGCTCTTTCTTCACGACTACAATCCAGTACCACAACCACATTACTGCCACCACCTGTTCCATTCTGCGGTCAATCTCACAATCCTTTTCCCATCATTCATGAACAAGACCCAAAGATACTTAAACTCCTCCACCTGGAGCAGGTCCTCTCCCCTTACCTGAAGTGAGCGTTCTGGGAGAGGAGCATGGACTTCACACTCAGCTGCAAACCACTCCAGCGTGCACTGTGCCTTTTCCAAGTCCCCAAAACACACGTAGACTGGGTTGGCAAACTCCCATGCCTCATCATCAATCCTCGCAAGGGTAAAAAGCTTGTTCATTATTCCGCAGCCAGGATGGAATCCTCACTGTTCCTCTTCAAGCCAAAGTTTGACTATTAGTCAGAGTTTCCTTTCCAGCACTTTGGCATTAACTTTCCCAGGGAGACTGAGCAGTGTGATACCCTGGTATACACTCACCGGTCCCCTTTCTTGAAAATAGGGACCACCACCCTGGTCTGCCAGTCCAAGGGTACTGTTCCTGAGGTCCATACGACATTGCCACATTCAGTGCATTGAGCAATTCCGGGTAAATCTCATCCACCCCAGGTGCTTTGCCACCAAGGAGCTTGTCAAATACCTCAGTGACCACTAGGGAAATGGCGTTTGACACCCCTGAAGTATGTCTCTCGTGTTTAGGAGTTCGTTAGCGTGCTCCTTCCACCGACCTACAATATCCTCATTTGAAGTCAGAGTTTCTCCACCCCTGCTGAGTACAGCTTGAGCAAAGCCACTCCGACTACTCCTGAGTCGCCAGACAGTTGTCGAGAACCTCCTTAAAGCCAACTGAATGTCTTTTTCCATAGTCTCTCCAAAATCCTGTCATGTTTTGGATTTTGCTTCTGCCACCATTGCTACCGCTGCCTTTTTTGCCTGTCGGTACCTATCTTCTGAGTCGGAAGTCCTAAACCAGTCCCTAACGGTCTCCTTCTTCAGCTTGGCGACCTCCTTCACCACCAGTGTTCATCAGGGAGTTCCTGGGTTGCCGCCCTAACATGCACCAACAAGCTTTTGGCAACAGCTTTGCCTGGTGTCTTCCACAATGGAGGTTTTGAACAGGGTCCATTCAGACTCCATGTCCCCTACCTTCTCTGGCGCATGAGAAATCATTCCGAACAGGGACCTCTGCCTTGGGTCTACCAGGTCTGACTGCCAGTCTTCCCTGTCATTTGATCCAACTTACCACCACATGGTGATCGGTTGACAGCACAGCACCTCTCTTCATATACTGAGTGTCCAAGTCACATAGGCCCAAGTCAGATGAAACAACAACAAAGTCGATCATTAAACTTTGACCCAAACAGTTCTGGCACCAAGTACACTTATGAACATTCTTGTGTTTGAACTTGGTGTTTGTTACGGATGTTTTTTTTCTGAGAGTGTATGTAAAAGTACAGTGTGAATACATATGAATACAGTTTGGGTACATATGTGTACAGTCTGAGTCTATATGAGTACAGTTTGCAGACATATTAGTACAGGTTTTGAGTACAGTTTATTAATACGGTTTGAGTACATATGAGTACAGTTTGGGTACGTATGTGTACAGTTTGAGTACATACGAGAACAGACTGGGTACATGTGAGCACACTTTAAGCACATATGAATACAGTTTGACTACATACAATCACAGTTTGAGTACATATTAGTCAAATGTGAGAACACTGAAGCAAGGTCAGTATGATTATATATATGGACTGAGTACTCTGGCTTAAAAAAGGTCCAGTCCAACGTTTTCATTGGTGGTTCAAAACTCATGGTTCTTTAAAAACGTAAAAGCGTAAAAGTAAAATATAATAATGTATGAAAACATTAAGACGTAAATCATGCAAGGCACACTGCTAGCTCACTCTCTGCACATCTGGAATTATATAGACATCTCCAGGCTTGTTGAGGTTAACTTTACTTCATTAATCCCCTAATACTCCCTGTCTAGTACACATCCCACTGTGCATGAAGCGCTCTAATGACATCTTGTGGCCAAACATATTAATGACTCCACTACTCACTCACAGGCGGTGTTTAACAGACTGTTATGATGATGAACTAAAACCATTTTGTAGACTAAACTTGTATTGAAATCTGAAGTAGATATATTTGATATGTGCAATTTGGACTTTATTTAATCTTTTGTGGAAGCCAAAAATTACACCCTTTATTTCACAAAAAATTCAAAAAGTGTGTTTATAATTGCATTGAATTTCACTTAATTTCACTCTTATCATGTTCGTAGTCATATGATCCTGTGGTCCTGTAGCCTACAGTTAAAGGAGTCCCTCTGAGTCCCGCTGAGCAGTGAGGCAAAAGAAAGTTTCTATGGGATCAGCCAAATGTCACATGGTCGTTGCTTAGCAGCAGTGGAGGATCTAGGGGAACAATACTTAAAGATACAATAGCACTACAAAGATTCTTCTCTTAATGGATAATAAGAGTTCTATGAATTACGGATGCCCACCTTCAGTTATGCCTTCAGTTACTCTGAATCTCCTGGGAGTGGGGTATTTATGTTACTAACTGTGTGAAATTATGTGTCTCCTTATGTAAGATTGTTGGTATATGTTGGTATATGTATCACCTCTGATGGTCTGCGGGTAATAGCATTATAGTATGAATGCTATACTAGATTTCTGCAATACTATATGTTTTGGATAAGAATTGGATTCTGTAAGACAACTGAAGTCTTGGAAAGACAATCAAATAGCCAATGAAAAAATGTCTATGAGTTTATCCACTGGATGTGAGAAAAACTGCGTTACTATGCATATGAATATAGTATATTCATTTTCCTACTTTACTTTGTAGGCACCAGTCTTTGGGAGCTTTTTAAGATGTCATCCATAACTTCCTGTGTCACTGGGGTCCAAATATGAGGTGACACGCAAGCCAAAGAGTCATCTATCAACATGGAAAAAATAGGAAATACACCAATGAAATAAAGTAAAGGTTTATTGAATTTCTTTAATGAGAAATGCCAACAAAATACTTTCAACACTGCAAAGACCAGTTTTCATTATTAGTGCAGTAATTAAGATGTTTCAAACCATCAGAGCTGTGATGAACCTGCCTGGAAGAGGAACAGTACTTTGCACCCATGCACACTGAGGATGGTTTGAGAGGCAAACTTTTCTCCAAGGATCACAGTCGGGCAACAGCAGGAGTTGGTTGCATTGAGGGGTGACCAATGCTGTGTTTGAAATGGTCCCCTAATCACTCAGGAGCTCTATATGATTACAGAGAAATAAAATTTGTAATTCAATAAACAGTTTGATATTGTAACATTACACAGTTTTACACTGACTTTTTACTTATCACTCCTCTTTCATGCACTTCCATTACACAGTTTTTGGATCATCACTCAGTGGCAGTAGTCACATCTTATTACGTGCAGTATGCATTATGAATATTCCATGTATTTGTTGCATTGTGGAACTGTAAGACTGCAATATATATTCTCTGCTGGGTTTCCCAAAAGCATCTTAGCACAAAGATGATTCTTCAGTGGCAGAGCAAACATCACACTGAGCACTCTCTCTACCAGTTAAGATACTCTTAATACTAAGAAGCTTTCAGGAAACTGGACCCTCCACAATAGGTCAAGGCTGTAGCCCAGGTAGAAGAGAGCTTTCTCACGCTGTTATCCAAAGCCTCCATTGAAGTGCTCAGTCCTGCACAAACTTGACAGCTTTAATTATTGATATAAGCAAAGAGACATATTTGAATGTTATGTTAAAAAACATTCAGTTAAGATGTACATTTCATTACAAACTCTGGAGCCACAGCATCATTTTTAAACTGTTTTTTATGCATATGAAGGATTTTGGGTGATTTTGAAGGATACACCAGTCTTCCTCAACTGCATCCAGCTTTGACAGATGTCTTTTTGAAACTAGTACAAAATGTCAAGCTCTCTAAATCTGTTTCAGGACCCATAGAGTGAAAAATAGAATTTCCCTCCCTTTTTTCAAAAAAAAAAGGCTTTGATTTAGTATGTAAACATTGATAACATTTTTAAACATGCCATTCAACCACACTCTAAACAGTCCAATTCTAGAAACTAACCTGCAAAAACGACCTGTCCAGGGTATATACTGCCCTCAGTGACCGCTGGGATAGGCTCCAACACAAAGGAAGACCTTTCCTATAGGTAAGCTAAAGACCTACAGCCACAGTTTCAACTCTTTTGTGATCTTATTGCGTCATAAGTGCCAGCATTGAAGAGAGTGCTTTCATATGAACTGACATGGCTCTAAGATTTAGACACATTAAAAATGAACTGCATTCAAGCAAAAAAAATGAAACAGCTGAAAGTTGGACTGAATAAAACGGGCTTTAAATCTGCCAGTCTTCGGCTATTTAGGCCATGTGGCATGTGTTGAAAATGGTGTGTAACATGATGATTGGGCGTAAGAAAAGGCTGGGCTATTACATGTATGTAGGGTCTAAATCATTTTTCCCATGGATTTCCTTCCCGATTTATATTCTGCCCCCATTTTGTGCCTCAACAAAGCCAGACTGTCGAACAAAGAGTTAATGCTGTTAATACGATTTAATGGTTTATGCGTGTCCAAAGCTGGTCAAAGTTGTGGAAAGTTGAAGCCTAACCGTTTCTAATGCTTTTCCTGGCAGTAGCAGCAGAAGAACAGAGGGAACAGGCAGCGTCCCGGGGGCGGAGGGGAGGCAGAAAGAAAGAAAGAGAGGGAGAAGAAGGGTGAAGAGTGAACGACTGAAACAGCTTAACTTCTTCAGATTTGGAAATGGATACGAAAAGAAATGACACGAGTGGGCTCATTCACAAGGTAGGCCATGCAGACCAGAGCAGCCAGCAAAATCTTTTAGCGTAATATATTCATGTGCAACCACTTCTGAATCCACATTTGAATCATGAACCATTTGTTTCAGTGTAACTCTCCTTCAACATGAGGAAAAGTGGTGAAGCTTAACATTCACTGCTGCTTTTTCAGCAGGATGATGAGAGGAACTTTTTACTATCACCCCATAATAAGGATCCTGATGAAGCAGGTACAAGCTCGATGACCGCTGCCTCTTTTAATTTCATCAACTCGATTATTGGATCCGGGCTTATTGGTAAGATCTGAGCTATTGTTATTAGAATGTATGCATATCTCAACATAATCTGAATTAAACATGAATTTAAAGTGTACTGTAAGCTCGATTCTACAAACTCTTTGACACATACACACCTAAAAAGATGGTTCTTCAAGGGTTATTTAGTAAAGGCAATGGTTCTACTTAGAACCATGAGTTCGAAATAGAACCATTTTGTCCTTAAATATTTCTAGGCATGGCGAAATCGTTCTTTGGATTGATGAAGAATGTTTTGTACATGGTTCTACCATGTTGAAGATGGTTCCACATAGCACCAAGCGTTCTTCTATTGTTATGATGTCAAGCTTATAATAATAGAAGGACCCATTTGGTTTGCATATAGAAGTATTTTCAGAAACATAATATATAGAATCTTATACAACACATTCTCCATCAATCTGAAAAACCTTTAAACCCTGCAAAGAACCATCTAAGCATGAAATGGGTCTTTATAGAACCAAGGAACCCTTTAAGAATCATCTTTTTTAAGTGTGTAGCAACAGTGGAACCCTTTTTGGAGCTGTATAGAGCCACTTTTTAAAGGTTTCTTTAAAGAAGCATACCTAGTTTTCTATCATAGGGAACAATGAATGTAATGTATGTAATATAAAGTAGTTTACTGAAGATTTTTTCTTAGATCCTGCTTATTAATAAGGTGTTTAATAGACACTGACAGTGAGCACTCATGTGCTCAGTATCTCAGTATGCCCCCTGGTGCAGAATCATATGACTGCTAAAAATGTGACTCAGCACAAGACTCTGAGAGTTCAAAAGAGAACTCTTACACATGACTCCAAAGAACAAGTTACTGTAGGTGGTTAACTTGGAACACAGAACAGCACTGATCTCATGTTTGTGAGTATGTGCATGTCCACGTGTGTATGTGCGTGATAAATTTGGCCACATTTTAAATTGGCACTCCTGCAAAGCAGCTACAGTGAACAAAGAACAATGTTTCACAAACCTGAACTTGCTCAACTCACTCCAAATCTGGTTGCCTCCTCAGAAACTTCACAAAATGCTATCACAGCAGTGAAAATGTGACAGTGAATCACCTGAAAACTAGATCTAACACTGGTTATAAAGCATATGAACAAAATCTGGCACTCAAGTACAACAGCCTGGGTCTGATTTTACAAGGCTAGCTGTAATAAATGAAAGAAGCATTGATTGTTTTAATTTTCTGCAATGTGTTCTCTTCAACCAGGCCTGCCGTACTCGATGGCGCAGGCCGGCCTTCCACTGGGACTGCTACTGCTCTTTCTTGTTGCTTACATTACAGGTACTAAGACATTGTTTCAATAACTGCCTTTTTTCAGGCACAGGCTAATACTCAGACATGTGGGACCATGTCATTTGGAATGTCGTTTGTTAAAAAAACATCTTTAGGTTTGAGGATGTCGTATTTCACACTTTAATCAAAGCATCATTTCAAAACCTCAGAAGTAATTTTCTTTTATTTTTTACACCATTTACATTGTGTCAGATTTTGTGATGGATAGGCCAATAGAAATGGTCGAGAATTATGTGGAATAAAATCTCATTTATATTAATGTACATACAAAGTTAAGAACACTTTTTCTTTCTCCAATGAAGTTGCCAGTTCAGAGATATTTACAAAAAAATTCAAAAGAAAATTGCAACCTAAAAAAGATACTTCTTGTGGTTACAAGCATTGGACTGGTTTTATTCAACTTAAATAAATACTTTGGATGAAACACTAGCTTAGTCAAGGTATTTCTTTGAGTTGAATAAAACTGGTTAAGCTGTTTGTTACCACATGAAGTCAATTTTTAGGTTGAACTGAAGAACCATTTTTCACAGTGTAGGTTTGGCTATGTCTTTTTCAACATAACCATTTATACCTAAATATCATCACAAACCTGTAAATGACAGCCTGTCACCCCTCTGCAGACTACTCCATCATCTTGTTGATAAAAGGAGGGAACCTGTCAGGGACACACAGTTATCAGTCATTAGTTCACAGCACGTTTGGCTTTGCTGGATTTCTGATCCTATCAGTCCTTCAGTTCCTGTATCCATTCATTGGTAATTACTACCCTTTCATTTTCATGTGTCTCTATAGTAAAACATATAACATATATACAATATATAGCAAATACAAATGAGTGACTGTCATTCTTTGTCCACAAGAAAAATACATGAAGGTTATGATGTAACATTCTTGTCTTTATTTCATGCAGCTATGATAAGCTACAACATAATCACTGGAGATACTATGACCAAAGTGTTTCAGAGAATACCAGGAGGTATGCTACCATGCACGGAATGCCAGTGTGGTGTTGTCTATAGTCACAGACCTTGCATTCAGAAGTTATTTTATATGTTGTTTGTTGATGCATTCATGTTTCCATGCTCTTGCAGTTGGGCCTGGTCACCTTCTGGCAAATAGACACTTTGTCATCTTGCTCTCCACCATTCTCTTCACAATTCCTCTGTCATTGTACAGAGATGTAGCTAAACTGGGGAAGGTATACTTCTAGTTATACAAAAATTTACGAACATTAATTACTCTGTAAAAATATATCTCTACACCTTCTACACCATTTGAAAACACCAGCTGCTGTTTATATAGTGTGAAGATTTTATTACAAAATAGCAATTACCCAAAATTACTTTAAATCAAATCTCTTCACTGAAAGAAATGGCACTTTGAATTTTTATGATGAAAATGTGGCAAGTAGTGGCTTACGAACAAGTCTTACATCAACACAATTATTAGCAAAACAAGGCAATTTAAATAAAATAATTGTGTTGTTGTAATATATTTTATTTGTGTGCTACATTTTAGTCATTAACCTTTTTTTGTGTTTACATTAATGTACAAGATGTTGCCATTTTTGATTTTTGTTTTGTTCTCCGGATGTTACACATTAATGTGAAACGGAGAATTGGTCAGTCTCTCTATTTCAGGTGTCGCTAGTGTCTATGCTGTTGACTCTGGCCATCGTCATCATGGTAATTGTGAGGGCCGCAACGTTGGGACCGCAAATGTACTAAGCTAAGCTTCACTCTATATCCTCATCAGCACCATCTAACACATGCTGCTAATATGCATGCTTCTCTTTTCTGGTTAGGCTTACTAATTCAAACAAAAGGCCTATTCTTTAAACTACACTGCAGGCTTATTATTGAGTCATTAATCTTAAAGCTTATTGTCAAGCAACTGCTATGAGTTGTTTGGTAAGTACTATAAAACTACTATGTATGTTATTAGAGTGAGTAAAGGAAAGATGGACCTCCTGACAGGTCCTCAGCATTTAAAGGGTTAATACTGTTTTCATGATTGTTTTCAGAATACAGTTCCTACATATGGACACTTACTGCATATCAAACAAATACACATTCAACTTTGGTGTAATGTAGCCATTTTATCTGGGTATAAACATGCATGAATGCATCATGATGCATCAGCCTGAAGGTGGCAGTTCAGCTGCATTTTGAATATTACAGTCGCCTGTTATTGATTCTAATAATGTTCAGGTATGTGTGTATAAAAGTTTTGTTTTTTTGACCAAATATTCAAATGTAAGCTATTTTCAAAGATGAAATAACACACACAAAAAAACTTAGTGCTTAGTCTGTACTCCACTACTGTGTAAGCAGTTCTTCATGTGTATTCTGTGTATTTTTGGTTCGGTAATTATTACATTAATACACAGATATTCAAGTTTCGCCAAAATAATCAAATTCAATCATTCATGGTGACTCATTGAATTGTTTCCTAAATAGTCACAATTGAATTGAATTTTGAGGTCTGAGATATACAGCCATATTTTTTACTCTTGGATTCATGTTGTCAATAGCCCCCCTTCTGAGGACGCATGGGTCTTTGCACGCTGGAATGCAATTCAAGCAGTTGGTGTGATGTCTTTTGGTGAGGTAGCTCTGAATTAATGAATTATAGCTAAACCTTTTTAACAGACTTGTTTTCTACTGTGTATGTCATTTAACACTGGTAAGCTTTTCTCTTCATTGCAGTCTTATTTGAAATGTTCTGTGTTTTCCAGCCTTCATCTGCCACCACAACAGCTTCATTATCTACGAGTCGCTGCAGGAGCCCACTCTGAGGAACTGGTTACGCATCACACACACGTCTGTGGGCTCAGCGGCCCTCATCAGTGCAATATTTGCTGCTGCTGGCTATGCTACTTTTACAGGGTACACACAAGGTAAATCAAGCTATGAGTAGACACATTACTGAGCATACACAGATAAAACGGTAAGACGCATTTCTCATTTCATCATCATAATTTTATAAATGATACTTTTTCCATTAGGGCTGCATGATATGGACATTATGCAATGTTTGAAGTTGTTGGATATTACAACGATGCTTTGAGAAGCAATAAAATATATTTAAAATAGTGTGCCTCTAACTCTTCCTTTTAGCAAATAGCCAAAAAATACAAAAGCAGCATTGTTATTGTGCAGAATAAATATAATGAAGTATTAATAGCTACTTTCATCAGAACTGCGGCACATATTTGTGCACTGTAAGGCTGAATAAGGACACACTGTGTCACTGATGAGGCATTGCTTTTATTAAGCATCAAAAGACGTTTGGCTGCTAATGGCACCCCCTTCTGAAGAATTTGTGGTCCGCATAATGTGAGTGAGTTCCACGAGTCTAAAAACAGTAAGGACCCTCTGATCAGCTTTTTATATTCGTGTTTGCAGTCAGGCTATAAACATGAATAAATATGATGATGCAGATTTGTTGCGACAGTAGCCATAACTGCTTTGTACATTTTACCCTACCACCTGTTTTATACATTTAAAACACTGAGAATGAGATCAGCCATTGCATTTTAAGTGTTTTTACAGGCTAGTAGTTCCGGATAGAGTTGTTTTTGAGCTGTGCACGTGTGTGTTTTGTAACTGGGCTTTTAGCCAAATGGTTAAGTTACTCACTCTCCACATGGGAGAGCATTGTTAAAGCCCAATGCAGAGAAGCACTTGTTGGGTTTCTAACACTACATTCCTATCGTATTATGTCACTTTGGCGCTGTGCATGTGAGGTCTTTTAATCCGTTCTGCTAGCACGATGTGTTTATCGCAGAAACTCATATTGCAATCACAATAACAATATGATTTATTGTGCAGCCCTAGTTTCCATATATAAATGATCTGCTTGCATAATGAATGAGAATATTATGTGTTCTTCTTTCATCCTAGGTGATATATTTGAAAACTACTGCAAGAATGATAACTTGGCCACATTTGGGCGATTCTGCTATGGCCTCAGTATAATCACCACTTTCCCGTTAGAGTGCTTTGTTACGAGAGAGGTATGTTATCTTTTTATTCTGTTGGGGTTAAGTAGCTTTTAGTAATACAGTCTCCTGCACTATTCACTGTAGGTTTATATATTCACTGATTTGTTGTTTTTATGCCACAGATTATCACCTTTGTTCACATATTTGCATAACCCAGAATTTATTATGTGTTATTAGGAACATAAAAGCTCCAAGGAGACCATTGGTCTCTGACCCTCAGATCTCTACAAACCTACATTATTATTTGCCATTTTATAAACACAAGGCATGATGACTACTCACAGATTTAGCTCTGCCTTAATATGCAGTATCTGCATCACTGCCAGAACATGTCTAAATTGTTTCCTCACACAGGCCCTTAGTTTGTGTGGAAAGTGTGAGTTTTTATTTTAGAGTGCATAATTTTTGCTTTAGCTATTAAAAGCACAATTGCATTGTTCCTCATTTATGAAGTTCATCCCGCATTTTGTCTTTTAGGTGGTGTCAAATGTCTTTTTTAATGGACTACTTAGCAACACTGCCCACGTCATGGTTACCTTGGTGATAATATCAGCGGTTACTGTGATTTCCCTCTCTTATGACTGTCTGGGTGTTGTGCTGGAGTTGAATGTAAGTGTTGTACATTATGCAATACATGAATATGAGAATAGTACCTTTATTCAAAACATACATATTAAAAATCCTAAATGTATGTGATGAGACTAATTCTAAATTAATCTAATGTGAAATCCTGTGTTTCATAGTTTCATGATGCGTTTCCAAGATTTTTTTGTTATGTGTAATTTTAGACCATTTCCATTGGTCAGTTTGCTGTGAAATATTCACACACTATGAGGGCAGCTGCTTTTTTAGATGGTCTTAAAAAATAAAAAGCTGGTAAAAAAATTGAGTTACAACATTTTGGATTTTGATAGCAATGATTTGTAGTATTATGATTGACATTTTATTTTGTCATATCTTGTCTGAGGAGTGAAAAAAATAAATACAGCTGTAAATATTATATTCAGCATTTTAACACGAAACATTTGGCCAGAATGAATGTTTCACTGGTACTTATTTGCACTGGCATTTAGTATCTGTGCAGTTATTTGACTTTTCCTAAACAGTGCGTTTCTGTGTTTTGCAGGGTGTTCTGAGTGCCACACCTCTGATCTTCATTATTCCCTCTGCCTGTTTTCTGAAACTCTCCACTGGGCGCTGGTTTCAGAGGAAGAAGCTTATTCCAAGTCTGATTCTCATTGCTGGGGTTTTTGTCATGATCATTGGTTTGGTTATGACAGGACTGTTTCCTCAGGACTGCTCACATGGAGTAGAGATGTTCTACTGTACAAATTTGAGCTCCTCCATTTTTGCTACTACCCCAGCCAGTGCCATGCTGAAGATCACAAATGTTACTCAGAACATCAGCCTTTTCTAAATGAAAACTGGGCTTTGACTTGTCAGTTTGAATATCTTGTTATTTTATGTGATTTTTATGATGTTATTACTCTTCTGTGTGAACATAAAATACAGTATATTAAGAATGTAATAAAATATATGGAATGTAGGTTGTAATTTATTAGCAACATAGTGCAATGTATTCCATTTTCATATGGGTGAAATTACCACACTGACAAGTCTTCTACCATTTCTCACTCTTTAATGGCACTGTTTTCATTCCTTCAACCTTGTGCTGGATATCTATTATAATTACCAAATGCAAAACATTATGCTACTGCTGTGTAAAGTAAGTACAGTAAAACACTCTAACTGTACTGTACCCCATCATATGCTGCGGAGGGCCCAGATGTGCTACGTTTCTGCCACAAGGTGTCGCCACACAGACATGAGTAGAAGGAGTGTTCGTCTATAAAACATCATACTGCCCCAAATCTCTGTCTGCTCAAACCTGCCTGTAAAATACAATCAGAGTATATGGGGTTAACTGATATCAGAGTAACATGACTTTATCACATAACCTCCTACATTCTTTTTTGTTGTTGTTGTTTGTTTGTTTTTGTTTTTGAATCCAAGCTAAATCCAGTCCGATAGAATACTGGCAGTTTGCAGTTCAGTTCAATGTTTCTAGTAGCCCTAATGCAAAAAATGTGTTTCTGAATTTTTTGGCAGCATAACACCCCAGATCCTAAAATATGTTTTGTTCCCTCCTAATAATCCATCAATTGTTCATCTTAATTAATAGTCTAATGATTAAGCAGAATGGACATGATTCCCAGTCATTCCACTCTTGTCATCTTTTCTCTTCCTTTGTCAGCAATAATGTAACACAGTCTTGTCATTCCATGCATACCATTCCCCGTAATCAGCAGGAATGGACCTGTGATCATGGAGACCACTGTAATCCAGTGAGTCTGGCATCCCGGAAACAGCCCTGATCTCATGGATTAGTGGGCAAGAGAAAGCGTTGCCCAAGGCTGGGAACGAGAGAATAGCTTTAATGTTGGTCCAGGTTCAGAAATGCAAGCCGCCAGTGTTCTAACACAAGTGGTATTCTACATGATCAAAGTACCCATACAAAGGGCATTTCTATGCTGCAGCATAAGGCCTTGCATTAGATCAGTGTGTCTTAGGCTGAAAGAATCAGTAGGCCCTAGTCTGATTTTGTTAATACTGGATAAAACAGAGCAAACTAGTATTTAGTGGATATGCAAGACACTAACATAGGGTGCCTTGCTGATTTTGATGGACAACCAGCATTGTTTTCTGTTTTGATAGGATGAATTGAGTGGCTTTAGTGGTGATGAGGTTTTGCTGATTATGGCTTATGCTGACATAGCCTACTTGGGAATCAAATACGTTTTTTCAGGCTACCATCCTGTTCCCCAGCATTTGTATCAGGCCTACTGGAGCCACATGACTTCTTATTTGATGTTCTCATTTGATGGGCATTTCCATAGCCCGTGGCTTATAAAACTGTTCTCTCTTCCTTCCCTCATTTCTCACCGCAAAGTACCATTGTGTTTTAAGCAGGTGATCCGCAAAAGCAAAGAATTAACAAATAAAGCGATTTGAAACAATGGTAATGACGAAGGCAGCACACTGGTGTTTATCAATAGCTGCCCGGTCCCTCCAGGCTCAGCACGTTTTCATGTGATGAAAATAACTGCTTACGTTTACTCTACAGCATCACTGTTGCCCTGGCAACAAGGAGGCCGTTCTCACGGCTGCTGACATTCGTTCGGACCGTACCACCTTACGCGCCTGCGGGGTATCCCGGAGCTTCGCATATTTCAAAAAACAGCCTTTAATGAGCCAGCGTACCACAGAATGTCATCGAATTTATAAAAATAAATTATTTATTGTTCGTTACGTTTTCATTTTGTCCCTGAGCCTCAGCTATTCATCGATACCCAACCGGCGGAACCCCCGTTTGCAACTTACGAGCTCTTCCAGAAAAAAACAGACTCGAGCTGTCAAATGCTTGTTGCTCGGGGGAAGTCGGAGCTGGAAAAAAGTGGCGAATTAGCAGCGAAGAGCGAACTCTCGCTTTAATTTTCTCTTAACCCGATTCGGGCGAAGATCCGTTTTAACAGTTCATCGCGTTCTAGAGCGAATCGTATCGTTTTTAGCGCATGTTTTTGCCTTGACTTTTTCTGCTGTGTCCGCGCTGGGTGGTTGCCGTCTGGGCTTCGTGACTGTCGGTGTGGCTAGCGGCGCTCGGCGGAGGGCAGATTCGTGGCGATGAGGTAAGCAGGTGGAAAACTGCGGCAAGTTGCTGGCGCTGCTAGCTAACTCGCCTCCTCTTCTCTTTTCAAACAGTTCTCTGCCCCAGTGTGTATACAGAAGTATACACAGAAGCCGAGCTTTATGGAGGGAAGGCGGTGTAAAGGTAATATTACGCAACCAGGCTGAAGTGAATGCCGACTGGGCGACATCGAGCTAGCGCCTGTAACGTTAGCTGTCGTGCTAGCTAGGCTACTGTAAGTTAGCTCGAAAACTGTTTTCAACTTGGTTGAGCTGAAGCTGCGTTGAGTGGCTGTGCTAGGTTAGCTAGCGGCAGGCTAACTTACACGAAATGCCGGACAAGTTTTGCACAAAACTAATATAGCCACGTAAAACAAAAATGAAACTCGTTTTAAGACCGTTTTGAAATCTGCCCCGTCACTGTTCTACACTCAAGTTAGCCTACAATTATTAATAGCAACTGTATAATAACTGTATAATAAGTAGTTGTGTGATGTTTACCGCACGCGTTTACTATGAAGTTAGCTAACCTAACTAGATTTTTAAAGATATTTTTTAGGGCTTGATGCATAAAATATCCACTGGCATTATCTTCCAGTGGATATTTCCAGAACTCATGGTATAAAGCTATTTTAATCAACACCTGGTATCATTTATAGGCATAAATATCCGTGTAAACTATACATTTATATTATTTCTTATAGAATGTTATTAGTGTTAATTTTATTTTATTGTGCACACAGACGGAGTTTTCGACAGCACTAGTGTAAGCTCAGGCTGTGTTTTAGTACAAGGTAAACTCAGCTTGCCTAATAAGCTCAGAGCTCCTGAAGCCCGAGCAGGAAGGTCTTTCAGGAAATGTTGGGGCAAAAGGAAGGGTGAGGTTGGGTAAGAGTTCATTGCTTTAGCTTTCGTTTTTGTTTCATAAAAACTCCTGCTGTGGATGGGGCTGAGGTTGTGGTGTAGTGTGGATAATGACAGCCATACTTACCCTTTCACTTTACGAGCAAACAGATTTTACTTACCTTTCTTAGTTTCTGCGTAGTGGAGAAAAAGAGAGAAGAAGCACGCTGTATGGTGGGTAAGCATTTTTCGTTTTTTTGGAGTTTTTAGTTGAGAGAGAGTACGTAAAAGAGAGAAGAATAAGAAAACAAATGCAGGAACACACCTAAGATATACACCTTTTCACGAAGTAGCCACGTTCTGTTCTTCATAGTGTCATGTTTACTCACTGAACACTAATCGGTCATTCATTATAACCCGCTTTATGCCTCGACCTTTGACTCCCAGTATTCCAGTGTTAGTGCTCTTATAGTGTTAGTGACTAGTAACTAGTGTTAGCAACCAGGCACACATTAGCCATATCAGTTTGATCAGCTTCGACAATATTTATGCTATACCTTGAATCGCAGCCATAGTCTGCAAGCCACATCTGAAACAGCATGTTAAACCAGGCTTGTTCTGTTTTCGTCAATGCAGTCCAGTACTGGCCTAATTTAGACATGTCGCCTCTGGCTCACAGCACCTAGTTACAGCTTCATCTCACCACTTTTTCATGTCCACAGAGCCATTCTGATCCTTAATTCATAAGCATGTAATGATTTCAAAATGGTATTGAAAATTAAAAAAAAATGAACGTTTGAAATTTTAAAAAGTATCACTGCTTCTCTCCTCAGTCTCTTCTGATTGTCTCTCATTTGCCATATTTCATGAAAACCAGTGTCACTGATTGAAACTAGGAATCTGGGTGCATGATGTTAGAATATATTGGTTGGGTTGGTGCTTATGGTAATGCACATACGCATGCTGAAATGATGGGGCTTTTTATTTCTTATAAATTCTTGGGGTGGCCATTTTTACACATTATTTTGGTATAAAAAATCAGATCGAATCTTGACCTCATAATTGAAAATCGTATCAAACCTGAAAATATGTGTGATGTGTTAATTCATAATTTCAGCAGTGTGTAACAACCGGAAAAGGAGAATTTTAGTACATATAAAACAGGTCTGGGTACCGTTGAGTAAAATTGGTATGAATTTTAAAGTGTTGTGATGCAATGTGTTACACATTTTTAGCAAAGTACATTTTTGAAGAACTTTTATTTTTGAACAAAATAGTATATTAAATAAACAGCCCACTATGTAGAACATAAATGGCTTATAGAATTGCTCTGAAATCTAGAAAAGAAGCAAATAAATATTGATGCATTGCAGTTCATGTTGATATTTAGAATATAGCTCGAACTGCTAGGGTAAAACAAAATGAAGGGTGATTTAAGCTATGCACTGTATATGATGTAACACTGTATACATTTTATAGGCCAGTATTATTCTGTTCATATAATGTAAGCAAACATGAGTTTTCTTTAGAAACCCAAATAGTAATGTTATTAGAAGGACGATGCATGTGGCATGATGGTCATGAAAAAGGAATCATCACACTTGCCTGTAAAGATTATTTGTTGATAAATAAATAATTGCATGGCCCTGTCTGTCTAAATGGTTGAGAAGGAAAATAATATTATACGTCTTTTCGTATTGGCCATATTCAACATTTTATGTAGGCATCTACTGTACCAATGTCTTATAGAAATGTTTCAATACAAAGAACCTCTCTATCTCATGTCTTTTCCTCAAGGCTATGAATCTCACACATCAGAGCCAATTATCATAGCAAAAACCCTGACACACTCACTGGTTTAGTACTGCAGTCCCAGTGATTCTGACAGAGAGCGGCAGGAAAAACACTGGAACACCCACACAGAGCCAAAGGTCAGAATATTGAGCAGCAGAATGTAAAACAGTATCTCTGCCCACCTGCAGTCGGTCAAATCTGTTTACACACATATACAGTAAATATGCATATTGTATATTTCAGATAATGCTGCTTATTAGCAACTATAGACAAGAAACGCATCAATACGTGATTTGTCTGGAGATGAAAGTTTTTTTTCCTTGAATACAAACATTTAGTGAGCAAATATTATCTGGTCCTTTCGCTTCCCTCTGGGTATATAAGTTATTTTGAGAGAGAAAAACACAATTGCCCCAATTATGTTTTAATCCTTTGGGAGAACAAAGTGAGTTTCATTTAGATGAGTGAGATGATGCCCATCTGAAATAGGGTGATGCATGTGGCCTACTTACACTGCTGCTGTGTTAAACTAGCTACTGTGGCTAGTTCCATGCTAAGCAGTATATTCACATTCTTATCAGGTGAGCAGAGTTACACATGCTGGGTTACAACAGAACTACCAGCGAGGATGTGGAATCATTTTTATCACTTGTTGGTCTGTCAGAGTTACAGCTTTGATGATGACTGTATGCTGTAATTTGGATGTTACCAAAAGAGAGTTGTGCTGTTAGAGAAAGGATGTGGTGCCCTATTCCTACCAAGTCAACTATGATCACTTCACTGATACCATAAATATACTTACATAGGTAACGTGTATGTTCATGTAAGTGTATGTGTGGATATTAATAGTTATAGTATGTTTTCAGTAGTACAGTAAGTAGGCCACATGCATCATCCCACTTAAAATGTGGTGCAGAAGAGCTCAGCTGGTATTAAATTTTCATTAAACACAGGCAGAGACTGGCTCAAGGTCAGTAGCATTAATCAATCAAAGTCAGATTTATCAGTCCAATCAGCAGGAGGCTAGTATATGTGCATGCAGAGACATAGAGAGAGAGAGAGATGAGAGATGCTATGGTGACAGATTGACATTACTGTAGGCTTTGCAGCGTCATAGTCAATAACTACCCTCCTCTCCACCATCAAGCTGCATCAAGAGCATTTAGTGCTTTTGCTTTGCACTCTGGCACATACTGGACTTACAGCCGCTTGACTCTGTAGACTTATATGAAGCACTTCGGTAGTAACATGCTTATATAGCTATAGTTTGAACTATAGCTGGGGGTTATTCACTCTGAATTATCTCTCTTTCCCTTTAGCTGAGACCATTAAGTGTCTGTTGTCCTCAGCACTTCCTGTCTCTGCTGGCAGACAATGTGATTGCAGGTATTAAAGATTTGGCCTGCTCTGCTGTCCTGCCATTATGAGCTCAGATTGCTGAGAACTGCCCAGACTGCACTTTAACACAACATGGTCTCAGCCACCAGGCCAGGTGATCTGGAGTAGGCTTTTAAAGGTTACAGGCCTAGTCACGTAGTAACAAGGCTCTCTCTGTAATTGCTTATTATGTATTCAATGTAAATTCAAGAAGGTTTGATGTAAGAGCAACCTCAATTCTTTGATTTCCTTCCTTTGTATATCATTGCTATTAGATCAAAACCTCATAACTCTCTCTCTCTCTCTCTCTCTCTATATATATATATACATATATATATATATACATATATATATGTATATATATATATGTATTTGTATATATATACACATATATACATATATATATATGTATTTGTTTTACACCTTTTGGATGTACTGGGTGTCCTTAACATAGTGTGAACATTTCATGAAGACAGAACCTGTGGTAATAACCCTGAATGTTTTGGAATAAAATCTTTTTACATTTACACTGCATCATTTTGCAAAAGCGATAAAAACATTAAAGTCTCATAAAGTTAACATTTTGGAGATACAGAGGATCGGAGCTGTTGTTACTTCAGTGACATTGTAAATTTTGGTTTGTGTTGACATTTGGCCATGTCTGACTTGGGTAAGATGTTACATCGGACCCAGTGCTGATCCCCATGTGATGATAGCATAAGTAGGCTCTCATGGTGAACATTCTTTCCAACAATTAAGATGATCTTAACATGGTAATGCTTTTAGGAAGCTGAGCCCAAGTGTGATAGTATCAGTATCAGTAGTATGTATTTGTGTGGTTGTGTGTTTGATTGTTGCTGGGCAGTCTTAGCCTGATTTCTCTGAAGTGAGTGCTTACTCTCTCTGTTCAGCAAATCTCCCTGGAGTATGTGATTTAATAGGATTTCTGCTGCGTCCTGATCTGATACAGGTCTGGCAGACTGCTGTTTGCTCAGAGATCTCAGCCTGGAGAATCAGTAGTGGGGATATTCACCAAACCTTCAGTAATATCGGGGAAAATCATACTAATGTCAGCCAATTGACTTCTCCATGCTCTGCTCACAAACGCATTCTTTCATAGCTATTTTTGTTGTACAAGCCTTACAGAATGTTAAATGTGTTAAATGTTAAAAATCCCAGAGTGATTTATGAATCCATATTGTCTTATTTTATGATATGTGTGTAAGTTTGTACAGATTAGATTGGACAGATTAGATGTGGCTTTTTCTGTTTGTCTTTTTTTGTCATCTAATTCTAGATAGCAAGATGGTAGCTAACATGAGAATAGTGGCAAGTTGGATGTTGTTGTCATTTACAATGAGGATGTGTATATTGTATTCTGACTAATTTTGATATTCGAATATCTGCAAAAAGAGTTAATAATTCTTTTTGCTGCATTTTAAGGTATCACAATACACAAAGGTGGTAAACTGGTGCTAGCAGCTGAGTAAAAAATCAGTAGCACAAAAGAAAGTGTAACTCAGAGGTGTACATTTGAAAACGTCTTTTTCAAAAATAGCCAAAGGGAATGTTTTGATCTCTGTGCTTGAATAACAGAGACTACTTCTTCAGAAGGGCCAGTTAGCTGATGCTACAGCACAGGAGCTAATTGGTGCAGCAGTACAGGTATTGGAATGATATGGAACAGGTTAGTTTGTTGAGGTAACACTGAGAAAAAAGAAATATCTTTTCATTGTTTTTGTTTCTAGCTAACGGCAGCTAGAGTAGTTACTACCTGCTCTGCCTTCTTGATCACATCATTAAGTCAGTTGCTTATTAAAGTGAATATAATGTACTACTAAATACGAACAGTGCCTTTCAGCCCTGCTAAAAGTTACCAGTATTTCACTGAATTGTTGGCCTGTGTCCTGACATACTGGACCGGTTAACTGAGTAACTACTCAAGTAACTTGTGCACAGTCCTAGTTTACAACTTGCCTAGTTTCAGTTAGCTACATCAACACTGTCCGGCTCATTAGAGCAGCATTTTAAACTGTGAAGTCATTATTGTGTAGTGAGTCTAAACAAACGTTGTAGCAGTCAAATATGAATAGTTTAGGTGCATGACAAAAACTGAGCTGCAAATTTATCATTAGGCTGTATAGGGTTTTTTCTAAGGGTGTATAACGCTTGTCCAGCCATGCCACATTTGTTATGAAAAAGTCTATTTGTGGCAGAGCATGGAATTAGGTGTGCTTGACCTTCTTCATGGTTTATTACAATGATCACTTGACATTTTAAAATAGGTTGGGCTGCTCATTGGCATAGTGTATCACAGGGCATAATGTTGTATGTTTTTTCAATATATTGTCTTTTTTTGTCTCTCTCTGTTTTCTCACAGACCATTATCAGGAAGTGCCTTTCACACAACTCCCCACATCGTAGCTGATCTCTGGTCTCTGTCTGACTGTACCACCCACAGTCCTCTCTCTCCACCTCCGTCAGAGCACTAATCCCTCCATCACAAACCATCCCTCTATCCACCTGACTGCAGCATTCAGTTCACCCCATAGGAGCCGCCGGCAGAGGAGAACAGCTAACGGCCACAGCCAGGAGAGCATAAAAAGAAGAGGAAATAATAAACTGAGCCTTCTCTAAGAGTGGCTGAAGGAACATGCTCCACAGGAACATTACATTTTGCTGATATAAGTAAAAATATTCGGCCAAAGGAAGTCTAATGCTCTTCCTGTTTTGAGTGCCACAGAGCATGCCTGTTTCCCTTCTCAGTCTCTTGTCAATCAAACAGACAGAAGTGTGATTCACAGCCAGCCAACCAATCGCAGTCTTTGTTTACCATAAATGACTTTACACAACGGTCAGGCAGTCTGAACGTAGTGGATAAGTGCCCGCCATCTGATCATTAGATTTTTTATTGTTTAGTCAGTTTCAGTGGACTGTCAGCAACATGTCTGTGGCGTTGCCCGCTGTGCGTGACACTAAGTGGCTGACTCTGGAGGTGTGTCGACAGTTCCAGAGAGGCACGTGCTCTCGCAGTGATGAAGAATGCAAGTTCGCTCACCCACCCAAGAGCTGCCAGGTGGACAACGGTCGAGTCATAGCCTGCTTTGATTCTCTCAAGGTAAGAAACTCTAGGTGAATGTTTTAGTAACTTTAATAACATTTTAATAATTACTGTATACCAGCTGTATGTAAGGACCTTAACATTGCACTCCTCAGGGATTAACAGGGATATAGTCACTCTCTCTCTCTCTCTCTCTCTGTCCCTCTTTCTGAGTTAATCTCTCTGTCCTGCTTGGTGCTGATCTGTCCTGCTGGATTACTTTGCTAGAGTACTCTTCGGGCAAAGCAATTGGGGCAAAAATCCATATCACAGTAATTTTACAAATTTATTGCATGGTATAACAGTGACATGAAACATCCAGATTTTTCAAGTGTTGAATAAATGTTCACAAGATTACAGTTATTTTGTTATTTTATTAGAAAAAAATATCCGCTTTTAGAGCTCATTTTAATGTTCAGCTTTGAGTTTACCTAACATATTTCAGTATACCAGCTAAAAAATAATTTGTAAACCATGTCAGCACTGTGAAGAGACACTGTTTAGTCACAATATGCAAGTGCACCCCCAACCGCCCCCCCCGCCCCTTAATTCCATATTGGGATAATAATGTGTTCACGGTGTAAAAAACAGCCCTAAATACTCTCATACTAGTTTGCCCTTTAAACATCCCTGAACGCACCAGAGCAAGCTTTCAGCATCAGGTCTTCTCTATAGCTAAAGGTTACAGAGGTGGTATTTAGAAACAGAGGCAGGAAGACAGGAGTGGACGTGTTAGTCTCCTGCATGTCCTCCATAGCAGCCTCATGTCACTGAGAAAACCTTGTGTGCTCAGTATGCCTTCCTTAACTTGGATCATATGATATCACTTTAGGCTGCTCAACACACGTCTTAGAGACTAATGGCATTAAAACATAGGCCCGACTCTGTGTAAGCTTCATACAGACACAGCCCTCAGTCAGGGTGACAGTACACTATCTCCTCTGACCCCATCATGTCCTGCTGCTCTACCTCCCTTCCTCCTCTTTTTTTCTCCCTTGAATCCCCCTCTCTCTCTTTCTCTCTCTCTCCCTCTCTCTCTGTGCTTTGTTGTAATGTTGTTTGCCCGTGTTGTTTGTGCTGGCTGTCAGTCAGTCTCTGTTTGAAAGCCAGTTTTCTCTGAGAGAGTCTCTGAGGAATTGTGAAGGGGGGAGGTGGTAAGCTCACTGCGCGAGAATATTTCAGACTTCGGTTAATGCTTTTTACTGTTACTGTTTGCATCCCTGCGAACATTTTGCTTTTTACTTTTACTGTAAAACACAAACCGTCTCATTACACGAACTGACACAGTACATCATGTAGTAAGCGTACACATGGATATTGATAGTGTTTGATGCATATTAGAAATGAACAGTCAGCAACATGTGGGTGTGTAGCTGAGTAATGTATCGTCTTTGTGTAAAAATGAGATTGATGCCTAAACCTTAAATCCTTCCTTATTGATTGGTGTCTAAACCTTAAATCTCTCTAATCTGATTATGAAACATTAGGCTATTTATTGTGAGATTAAGGCTGAATTAGGCTAGTTATTTTGAAGCATGTATTATTGTAAAGTTTTCCAATCATTTCCTGCGTCATAAATGGAACAGTAGTGCCTTCAGACCCAGTGTTGTGGTGCAGAGCAGCAGACTCTGTATTCTCTCAGGAGGGAACTCTCTGTGTTCCTTCCCCTTATGCGGACTCCCTCTCTTCCTTTCTTTGTCATTCTCTCTCTGTCTCTCTCTGTCTCTCTCTCTCTCTCTCTTTCTCTTTCTATCTGTCTATCAATCTGTCTATTTCTGCTCTGGAAAAGATCTTATCTTAAAAATGTAAAAGGCTGTGAGTCACTGAGCACCGGGGTCAATAGATTTTGTAAGCCGTGAGGAACCTTGGTGTCATTGTGCAAACATAGTAAGCTACAGTAGAAGCAAAGAGAAATGCAGTGCATTGTTGAAGGGAAAACATATTTTGAGTACATGAGTGTGTTTTTTTCCAGCTGTTTGTCAGGTTGTCCTTTATGTTGGACGAGTATGTAGTTCTTCAAAGAGTGTCACTTCAGCGCCTTTTTGTGTGATTTAGGTAAACTGAATAGGAAAGAATCTTGATTGATTTTTCAGTAGCGCAAGGTCAGGCATTTTTTGCCATTTTAAGCATGTTCCACATTTTTATACAAATTAAAGAAACAACGGCTGCTGTTGACGTAAGATCACAAGCAGTATGCGAAAGAACATGGTCATCATCAGAATGGTGTGCCAGGAAATCAGCAGATGGCCAGTGTTGATTCAGGTGCTAAATGATCACATAGTTTTAAGGTCAAAGGTTATTCAGCATCCTGTTCACCGCAGCGCACACCTTTCACTGTGCTGCCCCCACTTTCAGTCATGACATTTGCCTTGACTACACATTTCTCTCTTTCAGTTTGTCCATCCCCCCATCTAATTCTGTGTGAGACTGCTGTTTAAGTTAAAGGCGTGGCTGAGTCTTTACTTTGTAATGAGACCGAACACAGAAAGATTTTCACTTTATAATCAGACTGAACGCTGACAGATTGGTGCCACAGGATAGCATACGCATCATATTTAATTCAGTTCATGTTCTTTGTATAAGCATTTTACCACAATCACTGTCACAGTGTAGTAATTGTCATATATAGTAACAGTAGTGATTATTGTGCAGTAAATGCATCCTGACAAATCACTTGCATTTCCATTGTGTGCTGTGTAAGCTTCTTAGATGAGTTGTAGTCTATGTTCTCTGTGTTTTTCTGACAAAAGCACACAACCTCTTTAACCCTTTAAGGCCATTTCTTATTTCTACTGTTAAATCTACTCGTCTTGGTTGATGACATGATTTCCCAGTGCTGTTGTTGCATTTATATGATATGTTAAAGAGACCATTTCAGTCAAATTTGATATTCAAATTTGTAAGGTATTATTTGTAAAATGTTTGAACCCCCTCACCCCCCCCCACCTCAAAGGAGAAAGAAAAAAAAAGAGAAGACTGACATGATAAACATTTTTCATTAAATCTATACAAGCAGAGTGTAAATTGAACTTGGGCTTGATGTTTATCTGTGCTTTTCTGCGACACTTCCTATGTGTTATCATTGCGCTCTGTGCCATCTGCTACCTGATGTCAGAGACCCTCTGCTGGCACAGTGCTTCGTGTCCGGTGTGCGGTCACCTTTAGCTGGCTGCAGCTGTCTTTCTGTGCTTCCTTGTTTGGATTAAGAGATGATAAACTCTGACCAAAACGTTACACACACGCTTTTCACTGCTCTCTTGTATATAATTCTGTATAGAAATCAGACTTCTCATGCTTATCTTAAATATGAGAATGACTAACTGTAGAGAGAAGCTAATTTGCTTATTAAGAAATCCTAAATTACTATTCCGTTTTATGACTGTTCGAAAATTTGAAAATTCTGACCTATCCCTAAAGAACGGGCCAAATGTTGGCCTAACACAGTGAAAAATATGTAGATTTTTATTTTGTTTGTGTCATAGACTACTTTTTTGAATAAGCACATTCATGAATAGGAATAGATTTCACACACTAGTAGTGTTTTATCAAGACTCTGATTAAACAAAATATTACTAATTAATAGTGCTCATTGAATCATGTAAGTGGAAAATAACACTGTTTTTATATTGCTGCCATAACATGTACAATATGCTACATAACTGCAATATTTTATGTAGCAGTTCTGCAGTCCTAGTATAAAACATTTACATTTTTCGCCCAATGTTGAGCATAGATGTAATGAATTATTGATTAATTCATGTTCCATTTGCAAACTACAGAAAGGAAATAATATTAAATGTTTATTTTTTTAGCAAATTTGCTGAACCTGTTTAATCCGAACAAGGCCTGGTATCATCTTTATTTACAATTTAGTGTGCTGCGTCAGAATTTGGAGAGCTGGAAGTAATGTTTGTTGTCATTGGTCCAGAATTTTCCCGTGTTCATCACTGTCAAATAATGTAAATAGAGGTGTGTACCGCTACATACCGCATGTGCAAGTGAAAAAAGCATGGAACGAATGAAACTGTGTCACTGAAATAAGTGGTTGTGTAATCTGCACACGACTGTGTTGTCTAAAATTTTACTTGTTACACTGAATTAAAAATCAACATACCAGATTGTTGGTATAGCAGAGCAAGATCTGATGATTTTCGTATGCCATGCATCACCTCCCCCACAAGTTGACTGATGTGTGAAATATCTTGGTGTCTAGAGAAAGTATTGTGAAAATTTAACTCTAAAAAGTGAGCAGGAATTGTCCTGCCATTGAAAATTGAGTGTGCGGTTTGGCTATGCAGAAGAGGCATTTTGCAGTGCCATTGTGCTGCTTCAGCAGTCAGTATTGTTGCTGTATTCTCAGAGTAATGTGTAAAATTACACTCTAATTAGAGCCACTCCTGGGCTGAAAATCACCACCCTTGCTCTCTCTCTTACTGCTTTTCTCTGGGCGATTATCATAACAACACTTACTGTCAAGAACTAGAAATTCCAGTTTTGCTTCCATTATGTTTATCTACAGGTGCTTACCTTAACTAACGAACATCCGAGAACTAGATGTTCCACTTTTGCAATGCCAAAGTCTGTGTGAAATAGCACTCCAGGTTGTAGGAGGAGAGGATTTGCTAGACGGGGGCAGAATGAATGAAAATTTGTATCACAATAATTGGCCAATGTATCTTCTCATCATCTCATTAAAATGTTGTCTAATCAACAATATGAAGCATGAATATGAATTTGTCTTCAGTTCTAAAACTGCTTTTCTATTCACAAATTAAAGTTTAAATTGAAAGGCTTTTTTTGATTACAGTATTCCACATTCTTTTTTGGAACGGATTCCGTACTGCAGTAAGAGCATTCTCACAGTATACCCTCACCCTCAGGACTGAATTATGAGTGATTACTAAAATAACACTGTTGTCTTACTGTGTGTCTGCTCAATCTAGCAGCTTTCCCCTGGGCTAACGGTTTCTCATTACTTTTTAATCTTAAAAAATGCGTTCTTTTTATTGCTAATACAGAGTTCAAAGTAGCTGTGTGTGCTTTTGCATCTTCTAGTGAGACACATAGACACACACTCACACACTTTGCATCAGTGAAGCAGTTATATGAACCGTGGACAACCATAGGAAACTGGTTTCCCCCCTCCTTTCTCCTGAAAGACGATCAGATTCTGCTTAATGGACTCTAATCTAAAAGGCCCCTCTAAGTTCTCACCAAACAGTTAATGTTTTTCTGGCTGAGTTATAAGACTTTTCAGTCAAATGCAGTACAGGTAGTTGTGTGTGTTTGAGAAAAGACATTCTTTCTCACAAAGCAGTGCTTTATTACTGAATCACCCTATCAGCTGACTCAAAGCACACAAACACTGCAGTTTAACCCCGAGGACCTAAATTCAATCAAACTACCATAAAAGTGCTTACATCCCAATGGACCATTAACCATTAGCTTGTAATGTGTGCATGGCTGAAAATGAAAGATTGTAAACTTTTTGAGGCCATGCATGAGCCAGCTGGTTGGTTGAAGGTGGACCTGAGAGAACCCTAATCCGGAACCACACTCTGAAGCTTGATGACATAAACAGTTAGCACTAACGGGCTGCTGATTACGTACAAGGTCATAAGAGGAATCAATGGCCCATCTGTAAAACAGCCTAATCAATGCTAACTTCCTCAGGGAGAGTTGAATCCCAGGCTCTATTATGAGGCAAGTCTGTAAAGTCTGTACAGGGGAATGGATATTCATTAAGATAGTTTACCAGGGAGAGATTTTAATGAGTTTACTAATCCTAATCTGTTTATGAAATTAGTTATGTTTGCTGAAACTCCTCCTGGCTTTCATAACCCTTAATTATTTTTGGGTGTATTAACAGTAGGAGGAAAAAATAGGGCTTGTTTTTTTTCCTTTTTTTAATTTTACACTGCAGTCTCTCAGACTTTATTGGAAAAAAACAATATGGCTATCAGAGGTGCTCTGTTTATCTTGCAGCATAACTTTTGTACTACCGTTATTGAGCCTACCTAGTACACAACTACTGGGAAGGTGAACTCTCTCCAAAGAGCATGGCATATGAGTTCACGCACATACACCACACACATGCACACACACCAACCACTTCAGCTCTTCTTTTCATGTCCTCTGCACAGTCCGGTTCAAAGATGGGATATTGACTGGCGTGACCGTATATGAATGCCCAGCCTGTGCTACCGACCAGTCAATCAAATGTGTTGGGTTTTGACCTATTCACTGTAGTGCATCTAATATGTGCTGTCCTCCAAAAGCCTCAGCTTAGGGAAGAGCTCTTGATTTGCTTACTGTTGGTACGTTATCACTGAATCAGACTGGTTTTATGAAACCTTTCTATATATAAAGATAACATCACAATATTTGCATTGGTTTAACATCCATATTCAAATGTTTGGCAAATTCTTTTTTCTGAGACTTTTTCATGTTGCTAAACAGGCCCACTCTTGACTGTGACACAGTGAAAAAATGCCTAAAAAGCAAAAAGTAAAGGCGCTGTGACCTTACGATGAGTGATATTATTCGAACAGTCTTATTGTGTTATTCAGTAGGAATCGCAGCCAATTAACATGTTTAAGAATATTTTGTATTAACACTGAGCAGTTGCTATTCAATGAACATTTTACCAGCCTTGTCGTGATTGTCTTTTATGCACTTCAGTTTCTATCATGTATTATTGGATGATATACATAACATGCTCTTTCAAAAATATGAAGGCTGATCTGCCTTGCTGCCCAGGGAACAAAGTGTGTTATTCTCTGATCTGGGTGCTTGCTTTGCATTTCAGGGTCGCTGTTCAAGGGATAATTGTAAATACCTTCACCCTCCATCTCACCTGAAGAGTCAGCTGGAAATTAATGGGAGGAACAACCTGATCCAGCAAAAGACAGCCGCAGCCATGTTGGCGCAGCAAATGCAGTTCATGCTACCGGGATCCACCTTGCCTGCTGTGGTACGCCCCACCCCCATCCCCACCACTTCTCTCAGACCTAAAGCCTACAGTCCATTTCTAAACACAGCTCAGATATGGTCTCCAGTGTCACATTTTTTAGAATCTTTTACCTTTGAGCTGTGTGTTCCATACAGTAAAATATGACCAGTTTTACTGAACCAAAGTGAGAGCTTCACAAAGCGTTTTGAGGTTCCCTCCATTTTATGCACATGAATGTTTTGGTAAATATAGCTTATGTAAAAATATAGTATGGTACCAGATTTTACATGCACTTTGTTACTGCAAATGAATCATTTCGACATCTTTATTTGGAACAATTACAGAGACATCTTGGCTTGTTTATCCTCAGTCAGTCTGTCAAAGTACTCGAAAGATGTTATTGCCAGGTTCTAGGTGAAACGCAAAATCCTGGCAGACGAGCTTAGCTCAGCTTGAGTCCTTGAGTTATTTGGCAGTTTGTTGCTATTCGGCTTGGATAGAGTTGCAATTTGGATTTTAAGGCCCTTGAATCTTTATCTTATGTAAGAGATATTGTCACATTTTTCCACTGATTGATGTCTGATCTCTGTGTTTTTGTCTCTGCAGTCTTCTTTTCCTGTTAGTCAGAGTTTGGGGCCAGGGCCTGGGATCAGCTACTCCCCCTACCTCTCCTCTGTCCCTCATGGGATGGGGCTGGTTGCAACGGAGATGCTCCCAAGCAACCCTGTTATTGTCCCTGGAAGCCCTGCAGTAGCGGTGCAGAGCTCCAACTCCTCTTCACCATCTCAGAAAGCATTGCGCTCTGACAAGCTGGAGGTACAGATGCACACAAAGGAGTACCCTCAGTTACCACTGAAGTGCACATAAACACGCATACCAATGCATATCTTCCTACAGTTTTACAGAGAACCTTGTGCAACCCTAACAGTGCAGTCAGTCTGCAGGACACTTCTGATGCCTCTGTGCTTTGTGCATGTAGGTGTGTAGGGAGTTCCAGCGAGGGAACTGCTCCCGAGGAGAGACAGACTGTCGGTTTGCCCACCCAAGCGACAGTCCCATGATTGACAGCACTGATAACACGGTGACGGTGTGCATGGACTACGTGAAGAGCCGCTGCTCTAGAGAGAAGTGCAAATACTTCCATCCTCCAGCTCATCTGCAGGCACGCCTCAAAAGCTCTCAGAGCACCCAAAGCACTGCTGCAGCCGCTGCTATGGTGAGGCTTGGTAAACACATATACACGCTGAAAACACACGCACATTACACCCTATACACAAAACCTCTTCTAGAGCCAAGAACTGCTGCTGCTGTCCCTGCTGTGCTGATATTTAGTACACGCACACACATATGCACGCACACTGTAATACAAGACCAAGAACTTCTCACAGCATCCAACATTGCTGGTGAGCCTAGATTCACCCCCTCAAACATACAAGTCAAATCTGCAAAGAATAAACAGACTGAAACCTTTTTTTAGATCCATTTACAGCATCAAATGGCAACTACTCTTAGACATTGCCACTGCTCATGCTTCATTAGTTTATCTTAAACATGCCAGCAGTTCGAGCCTCAAAACTTGGAAAGTGTCGTGTGTGTGTGTTTTATAGAGGGCATTTAACATCATGATTTTTCATAATACATAAACTTTCCTTTGTATTGTTGTGGTCTTGTTGAGCGACTAATGAAGCATCATCAGTATTTACAGTTTCATGCTGTAATAGTGTTTCTGCAGCTCCTGTTTTTAACAAAACTGTACTTAGGACTTAACGAATATAACAATGATTAAACCTGTTTTGTTTGTGTGCATGCATATTGTTTATGTAGTAAACAGCATTCAGGTTATTTCATTTTTTGTGTTTTTTTTTTCCTCTCACCTCTCCACAATGCAATGCTGTTCCCATGATGCACCTGTGCTTGCTGTATGTTAATACGCTTGACTCCCATTGGCCCACTGCCATCATGTGTTGGCTGCGTGCTGTGTGCAGACTCAGTCAAGTGCCAAAGTGCTGAAGCGACCCCTCGAGGCAACTGTTGACATGGTACTTCACCTTTCACCTCTGGCTTTGCATGGTCTTAAATCACTGTTATTGTACTGTGGCCACTCACAGATTTGATTTTGCTTCTTCATTTGAAATACAGTAAAGCTCATCCTGTATGTGTGACATCATGTACCCTCAGCTAAAGATTTACCTTCAAATCCTCAAGTCTGACAGGCCTAAGCTCTCGTATTTTGTACATGTATGTTTCAGCGTTTTAAAGTACTTATAAGATGGCATAATTTAACTAGAAGGGAAATGTATTTTACTTTGTTTGTAGTGCTCAATGTAAAGATCTTGGGTGTTCATTTAGTATGTCATACATTCATTTTCATTCTTTTTATCTTGTTTTTTTTTTTTTGCTCGATCTCTATCTCAGGCGTTTCCTCACAGTATGTTGCAGCCATTGGCTAAGCGAGTGGCTCTGGAGAAGAGTGGAGGGCCAGGTGGTCTGTTAAACCCAAGTGTTCTGCACTACCAGCAAGCTCTCACCAACACACCACTGCAGCCTTCTACTGCACTGTTCCCTACAGGTACACACACACAAACCCACATTTCCATACAAAGACTCAAGTTCCTTTTAAGTTTATGCTGCAGCACTATGCCTTTACAGTCAGATTGAGTCCAACTTATCTCAGGCTCTGCTCCACTCACATTTGTAAAGCTCCTCACAGTTCCTCAGTTCTGTCTAATTCTCAGTTCTGCTCTCTCCACTCCACGCCTCTGTGTGGGCTCACCTGCCTATCTTTACCAAAGCCTTTATTAGCTGTGCAGTGGGCTTTGGCTTCTGTGGATCAGAAGCATGTAAAGCACTCTATAACTGGGTGGCTGTCTTAATTCTCTTTCCTCTCTACTACTGCTCCAGGTTCAGTCCTGTGCATGTCTCCTGGACCTGGCATCGGTATGTTCCTCTTGCTTTTTTTCTTTGACCTTCTCCAATGACCTCTCTCTCTCTTTCTCCCCCTGCTCTCATCTTCTCTCATGCTAGAATAATTATGACTTGGTTTAAACAGTCATTAAGATATAGGGCCTCTCAAATTGCTTGTTAGTCTTAGAATCCACACCATTCGCAATGTGAACAAACAGTCATCTGACATATCCAGCCAGCTGCGTTTTGTGTATATGTTGTTGACATTTGAAAATATATTGACCATTTGATCTATTCACATGCCATGAGTCAGGAGTAACTGAGTAGGAGAAATACTTGATTATTAGCTGATGATTCAGTCACTCTGCTAATTGATGGGCCTGACTAAAACCCCCTCTTATTTGGGTCAGGTAGCTTATCTGTGGTGCCTGCTGTACTGTGCACTTGCTTGCTGTGAAATTTTTTCACAGCAGCGGTGGTAATTTACTCTGATTTTAGTTTCAGTCGCTGACTCATGGTAGTGTAAATTATTACTGTACACTAGTTGTAACAAAGGTGATCATAAGACAAAAAATTGCAAGCGTGCAGTTTGTTTTATAGTCGTTAGTCATGGCTCTATAAAATACAGAGTAGAACAAGACTGACTTTTTCTTACAATCTGGCTTTGCCTTTTTAATTAGCTGTATGAGACTCAGCTTAGAATGCTCTATGTGTGTGTTTGTTCACATGTATGCATGTGCTTTTATGTCTGTATGTTTCTGTTAGCTCTGACTTTGTGACAGTCTTCATTACTTCTGTTAGTGCATCAGTCTCGTGGGGCCTGATGTGATCTCTTCATGAGAGAGAAGTTTAACAACTTGTTAAACTTCTTGTCCCCAAAAAATCTGCTGCAAACAAGGGTATGCCCCCCTCTAAAACCTGCCCCAAATTCCTTTAGTCTGAAAAGTACAGGAATTTGGTACATCCAAAGTACAGTCAGCAATACAAGCTAACCAAGTTAGCTAGTGAAAGTTATTGTTAGTTCAGTGGTTCTCAAACCAATCCTCAGGACACCACAGACGGTCCGCACTTTTACTCCAACCTAATTTGCAATGCATATGGATACAGAAAAGATATAAATCATCTAGGGGTCCCTGAGAACTGGTTTGACAACCACTGCTTTAGCTAACTGAACTGTTTTTCCCTTGCAAGAGGTCACATATATTTTTATAGCAAGTAATGCGTTCTACGTACACAAAACACACATCCACACGCTTAGATATAAGTACATGCTTAGTTTTGGGTGGGGACCTTTCTGACGTCTCTACTTATATTACAACCATGGATAACGAGAGACTTGTCAGAAACATGACAGCAAAACACTAGAGGGCGCCCTCAAGCAAGTCCTGAATAAATGTGGGTGAATAGAGTGGCTAAAAATAAAAATAAAAATTAGCCATTTATGCTAGAACATCCTTCAATTTTGGAAAGTTATATGTATGTATGTTGAATTATGTATTCCATTTAAAAAGAAACTTTATCAATATCTTTTTGTTTCAGGATGCTAGCATTACTGCTGTTGAGTGCTGACTGATTGGTGTGCTGATCAGTTGGTTTACGCTCACTGACTTAATGAATGTACATAAAGGCATTGCTAGAATTCAAAAGGTAACATCAGTGTTGAAATATTTTATTAAGTGATTCTAAATTGAGAAAACAAGTGCATTTTTCTGTATGAAAATTATTAATTGTTAACAAACTACGGATTTGCTTAAAAGCACCATACGTGTCCATTAATTCTGAACTCACTCAGGAGGGCCCTTTAACAAACCTAGGAAATAATACTGCCACTGCTCAGAGCTGCTTCTTCACAATACATTGGATTGGTTTAAAAATTTCAGTTTGTACACACCCACATGCAGCCCAAAATTTCTCATGGTTGTCCCCAGTCATTCTCATTTCAAGATCATGTCTGACCCCACAAGACTATTAAGAGCATTTACCCACATGGTGATTGTGTATTTCATCTCAAAACCTACTATCCTGTAACACTAGTTTTATTGCTGACTGCCTGTTCTCTCATAAAGTCAAGGGGAAATCATGGTAATGGGAGTCAAGGCATGTGAGATTTAAACCCGTACAATGGCTTTATGTAAAATAATTGAAATAATAAGGCAGTGATTATGGTATAGACAGGTTATCTTACTCGTACATTCTTCTCCCTCTCTTTTCTGCTTCGCTTGTTGTCTGCATGCCATCTGCTGGTCTGATTTTAACAGTGGCTTTACCTCTTTATTAGATACAAACACAGACACACACTTTCACGCACACACACACACACACACACATGCACACAGACATATCCCACACGATTCTGTGGTTACCATAACGCTGCTCCTCCTTGTTCATTGCTTCCATGGTTCCCCTCCTGAAAAAAGTTCCCATGATGCTCAGTGCCCCGCCCGCTACTGCCTCCGCTCCTGCTGCAAGCCCCTACGCTGCTGCTGCTGCCGCCGCGGCAACCGCCAATCAGGTTTGCTCCTTTACAAGCTCTCTCTCACTGTCCCCACCCACTTAGTTCTAAACAAGTGCTGACCTACCAGCAGTACTTTCTTTTACATAGACCATACATCGCTCTCTTAGCACAACCCCATTTAAACATATAAGCTATCAAGACGTGTTTCCTGATGGCTTATTGGTTGCTTTTCTAACACAGATCATGCTCTGCTGAACTGGCAGATGGCCTTCAGAGCCGATTACATTATTGTAGCATATGGATTTGTTTTTAAACCAATAAGCTGTATGGGAAAAAATATGTCTTGTATGCAGTTCAAGTATGTGGTCACGACCCTGTTTTCTGGGCTTCATTTGGTTTTAGAAGTCTGGCTCTCGCTCGCTCTATATTGCCATTGGTAGTCCAGGTCTGTAAGCAGCTCCTGCCATCTCAGACACTCACAGCAACTGTTTAGAGCTCCCCCTTCATGCAGTCTGTAGTCATGTTCTGCTGCTTCATTTATGTCATTGTTTTGCATGTGTTTGCCTTTATTTAGCTGCCCTTGTCATTGGCACAGTTTCTCTGGTTGGAGGCAGAACAAGAGAACGCATCCGAACAGATGGACTTGATAATTTGTCATAAAGGAAAGCACAATTAATCACAGAGAGATCTGCAGTTTTGTGAAGCCTGTATTGAATAGGCAATGTTTTAGCAAATTCATAATCCATGTATTACTGCCCTCTGCTGGTCACTCCACAGGCTCTCACTGACACGTCAGCTTAAAAATCAGGAATGAAGATGTATGGCTGAATCCAAGTGTCAGGTTTTCTATCTCTAGACACGCCAATTCTGACCCAATGATTTGTTGGCAGCACCTAATCACCACAAAACACATTTTCTGTCAGAGAAAGGTACTGCCCACCCTGCGAATCATCCACTTTCATCACAACCCACAGCTCAATCAGCTGTCAGTCAACAGATAGCATGGTTTGCTAGGCCTAGTTTTAGCTTGGAATCTGCTTGAGAGAAACTAGCTTACCAGCTGATGGAGACTCCAAAAAATTCAAAAATTGTGCATTTTACTGGTAGAGGTGCATGCTGTTTGAGGAAGTCCAGTTTGTTTGATATTGTGTATGAAATTTCATAAATGCCCTTATAACCATATTTATATGTAGTTTCATTTGAATTTTAAATGCATTCTTCAATTTTTGCCCCCAACACTGTACGTAAAAAGGCTCCACTGTGTCTTGCTGTTGTTATACAGTCCAGTTTAGTAGTTTAGTAGTTTAGTAAAATTATCACATGACAGACTAGAGAGGAGGAAAAATTTGGAGATGTTGAAGCCCTTATTGTTTTAGATGCCACAGCAAAACTAAAAGACCCGCAAATTTAAAGAATTTACACTTACTGCAAAAGAAAGGGGAGTAGATCTGTGCTTGGGCACAATAACACCTTTTCCATTGCGTTAACTTACCCAGCTATATTAATCTTTAGCAGTCCAGACTTATTATTGTGATTTGACATTACATAATTACCTTTGATTTTATGTTACGTAATTATTTAGATGTAATTACATAATAAATTACATAGTTACATAATGAATTACAGTCACACTCGATGTACATTCTGTTTTGACGACTGTACACCTCCAGACTTTTTCTGTTTGTTTTAATATCAAAAGTTTACATAAGTGTAAAGGACAGTTTTGCCTTTGTCCAGAAAAGACTGTATGCATGACAGCTACTTATCTTCATCAAACTGAAATCATAGTAAAATATCTCCTCTTATACTTGTGTTGGAAGAAAGTTTAGAATTCACACTTTTGACTTTTTCTTTTTTCCTCATTTGTTGCAGATGAGAAATAATTAAATAAAATTTAATAGGAAGTTTTTTTTTAAGGTGTATATGCCATGGGGGCCTAGCAGGGTTAACATGGCAGTTTGACTAGGAAAAAACTATAGGACTTTATATGGATTATGAATTTGCTCTCCAGTTGAGGGGCAGTCACTGCTTCAACAAATCCAAATGAATATATTTATGATTGAACTGAGTGCTCTTATAATGAAAAAGGTATTAAAACCCAGGGGCCTTGTTTATAAAACATAGATACATTTCATTCTAAATTTGTTCTTAAGATAAGTTCTCAACATTTGTGTTCAACTGATTTATAAAACACAATGTTCACAAATTACACTGTAATGTCTGTAGCACACTGGCACTACTGTTTGTATGTGAGGTTGGAAACTTACACACATTTTCACTTAAAATTTACATTTTATGTATCACTACTTTAATGTGTAATCATTTAAAGATCAAATCTGTGCGTACAAATGTTTTATAAATGAAGCCTCAGGTGTCCGCTTCTGCAAGGCAGCCAAAAATTGTGCTAACTAGGAAAAAAAATGTATAATCCATTTGTAAATGTGTAAATTTATGTGTGCAAACCAACTAATTGGCCCACCAGAGGAAGCACTGAAACGTTGTTTTTAACCCTTTGAGGGCAACTTTAACTGTGTGAGTTCCATGTAATTATTGGAACTCTGCTTTGGAAGTTGTAATTATTGGAATTCTGCTCAAAGCAAAGTTCTAATAATCAGTTTCGGTTATTTTTCTTTCATTTAAAAGGTTTTGGAAGTGTTTCTTTTAACATGCCTCTTTGTTCTCTTTGCAACAGATCATTTTGAAATAGAGCGCAGGAGAGGTATAGAGTGCCAGCGCAGCATACACACACTCCTTAGACGACAAGTGTGTGGATACAACATCCTCAACTCACCAGAACTACAGCTACATGCATGTTGATACACACACACATACACACATAGTCTGACCATTAGATAATGCCTACTGGATTGCGTTCAAGAAATATATCGTACAAATATATAGATATAATATGTATATATAACCAAGTAAGTAATTAAAGTAATTCTAATTAAACATTTCTAGGAGAGTTTTACTGGAACAAAACCTTACTCTTTCTGCTTGTACATTTTAACACATCATATAATTATACAGTTATACACAGTACCATCATCAGTGTTGAGTAGGGATTAATTCAACACTTATTTTACTGTGTGAATTTATTTGCACTTTTTTTTTTTTATAAGAGGCAGTGACTTGAGAGAGACTATTATAATCCCAGTGAGAGGAATGCTCTGTTTTAGCTGAGCGCAGAGATACTGATGTATAAGTTTACCTGTGTGGACAAGCAGCAGGGAAGGTCTCGACACCCTAGTGCCGAAGCATGTCAAAGCCATGAAGAAGGATGGTGGACAGCATGTCAAAACCATGTAAAAGAATGGTGGACAGCATGGAGAACGAGAGGGGAAGCTGATCTCTCAGCTCCACTGCTCCACCTAATGCCCAGCACGAACACTGCTGCAGCTCCACAACTTGAACTGAGAGGATGGCTGCTCTGTTTGCCAAATTCTTGGTATGGAAAAAAATAATAATCCAATGTTTTGACCTTTAACAGTGGCCAAACAGAATAGTGACACATGACTTTGAACCCTTTAAGACTTGAGCGTGAATCTGAAGTTTAATGCTGCGGCCGTTCCTTTGTAATTTCTTTAGTTGGAACTATTGAGTGAGTCATATTTTCACCACACTAGAGGCTGTTCTCTTGTTCTCTTGATACTGTGCCATTGGAAGAGAGTGAAAAAGATAGAGAGAAGCCAAGAGATAACTACGTGCAAACGTGTGACTTAGTGTGTATGTGTGTCTGTGTGTACAGTAATGTAGTTCAACATAAGTTAGTAAGCCTGGGCTCCACAGCTAGACTCAGGGTCTAGAATTCCCAGCACTTTGAGCTGAGTTCAGTTGAGCTGAGTTGGGCTTTGAGCTGAGTTCATCCTGTTCCTGGTTTCTGTTTTTATTTTCTGTATTTATTCTCCTATGATTCTGTATAAGTGCCTAACAAAGTTCTTAACTACCATCTTATGGAGACTTTGTGTTCAGTTATGTTGCTGCATTGTGTCAATCTCAAAAAGAAAAAAGGATAAAAGATTGTGGATGTCATTTAATTTTTTAATTGTTTAGTCCTTAATGAATACAGTAAAAAAGCGGATTTGTTACTATTTAAAAACATAAAATGATGTCGTATACAGCAGGAGTCTACGACTGCAGTCTGGGAGGCCCACTGTGTTGCTCGTGTTTTCTCTGCTCTCACACGTGATTCAGCTCATCATATAATTATAAAGCCCTTCATGGATTGAATCATGTGATAGAGAAGGGAAAGCTGCAGGCCAGTGGCTCTAAAGCTGAAAAACACCTGCTATAGAGAATGCACAATCTTCCCTGGTTAGCACTTCTGCATTTAATTGAGTAACAATCACAGATACAATAGGTCTTGTTTAAACCAACCCAAATTCCATGCTTAATTTCCAGCTCTCTTCATGCTTTATGTTCACCTTGACATTTTTTTTTGTTTTGATTTCATAGAACATCTCAAGGTTGTTCACTCACTGTGTGTTTGAATTTAACATGTATTTACCATAATGCTTAATAGCTCTCTTATTACTACAATTTACATCTTAGGAAACAGTCAGCGATTTTCTTTCTGTGTCTGTGTGCGTTCATGCATTTTCAAGAGTGTTTTAATTCAGGTCGGAGATATAATGCCATGTGAGAACTTAGACAATCTTCAGTTTATATACACAAAGGCACTGCTTAAACTTTTACTCATTTAACTTCTCAGCAGTCAATGCCTGAGGATAATTTATGTTGTGATAAGATATATGAGAACTATTATGTAATGTTGCGGTATTGATTGTTGTTAATGGACCATTGTTGTATTCTGTTTTGAGATGAATGTAATTTATTTGAGATAGGGCCTTGTTGTTCTGGTGATGTTTTAAAAGGCCTGCTCAGTCCTGCCTCCCTCTTCTAAGTCCCATGACTTGCGGAGGACATGGTAAGGGCTGGGTTCCACTTTGGTGGGCTACAATGTACTCACTAAACAGGGTTAAGCGTTACTTTGGATCGTACCGAAAGTAGTTTGATGATACTGTTGTGAATCTAGTACTTTAAGATAACACAATAGTTGTTGAATCTTTTGAGATTTAGAGGTGTGTAACTATGGACGAAGGCTCCTTTTTGTCAAAGAGGGAAGCTTAGCAGTGAGCAGTGAGTAAGTAGCCAGGCCAGAGGAACAGGCAGCAGGTGCCATCAGCCTGCCAGTCCCACCACAGGACACATCAGCACAGGCCAGGCTGGAAAAGTGCTCATATTATGTCAGACTAAAGATATACATTGCATTTCATTTTATAGAAGTTCACTTTTGTGTGCTAATATTTTAGAGCAGTACTAATTTGTTAATGTGACAGTTCAGAATTGCTATGAATGAAACTGTGTTTTTGTAAGTGATGTTACTTTCTTTTTTAAGATGATAGGTTAAGTAAGATTGTTTCCCTACTACTGGAAAAATACTTAGTTTCAATGCCTTATTGTCATGTTGGACCATGCTATTTAATTGAAAAGATGTTAAGTCTTAAGTTTCTGACTTATTCTACCAAAAAATTGAACAATGAACTTAAAAGTTTCATACAGGTCTATGTCCAGACAGAAGCCTACATGCAGAATTTATTATGAAGCAATGTATCATCACTCACGAGACTGTAAAGGATCAAATACAATACAATGTGCTTATGGTCATGTTCCAGAAATGAGCATAAAGAATATTTCAACTCCCTGGTGTCTATGTGCTTCAGCCTGATGTCATGTGTCAGTGCTGGACTATTGAATATATGAATGTGGCCCATTTCTGTATCAATGTATCTTCTGCTCTCTTAGTATCAGTCTGGTGGATCAGAAACTCAGAATGTGATTTCTCTCTTGACTGTTGAAACAATTTCTGGACAGGTTTACGGCTGGTTAGTAGTCTATTCACACGTAACGTTTGCCTTATCTTCTATGTGATGCTCTTACCATTTCTTGTCTTTAAGCGTTCTTTGAAAGCTTTTTTTTGTAATGCAAACGATTGTATCTGACCTCCTAATACTTAACAAAAATTTCCCTGAAGGAATATTCTGTAACAACCTGATACTAAAGGAGGTGGCAGTTGAAAGTGATCAACACAACAAATTCTCCTTTTGATGGCCATTAATCTTTTGTTTCTGTTCTGAGTCTTGTTCTCCATAACTAGAGTGAACAATTGGGCTTAGATTCACTGAATGGAGTGGAGGCTGGATGTGTGGTTTCTAGGTGTGGGGAACAGACGTTCAGATCATAGCAGTTTGTTACTTACGTGTTGGTTTTCTCACCTCCATCCTGTTCCATAGGCTCCGTACAGCACCACTTTCAGGGGAGGAATCACAGACAGTCAAATTCCATGATTGATTCTGCCACACATTATAAGATCCTTTTAGGACTTTTTATATGCTCTTTTATGTAATATTAAGTAGTTTATTGCTTTGGTTCCCTAAACATACAGTATGTAAACTGTATTGTCACAAAAATGAATAAAAGTCTTTTAATGAGTACCACGGTTTGCCTTTCTGTGACTATAATAAGGCTGTTATAAACATGTTGTAGTCTACACATTTAGGTCAGGTATGCTTTAAAATGAAGACTAGCCTCATCAGCCGCTCATGTTTTTTTTTGACGTACAGAATCGCACAGCCAAATCAAAACAAGAGTGGGTTTATGGAAACAATGTATTTCACTCATCAGAAGCACACAGTAGGTGTTAATGTGATTACACACATGTTGACATTGCTGTAAATGTGGGTCAGCTGATTATTTATCTGGAGATAACTGCACATCATACCAACGTTTTTCCATAACATTCCTGTAGCTTTTTAACAATATGCCATGTGAAACTGTTCATCAAACCTGTGTAGCTTTGCTGTAAGCTGCACACCACAACTCAATATTAAACCAGTGCAAACTCTAAGACATGACTCTACTTGTGAATCTCTAGATTTTACATCCAACTCCTTTAACTGAATCATTTTACATCAGAAAATACCAAATATGCAATTACAGGATCACATAAATGTTATTCTGTTTGGTAGCCCCACCTGTCCTACTTCTATAATATTCACTCCCAGCAAGGTAAGCTAGTGATTGCCCCCCCTTTTTGCCTGAAGGGCTTACTCCTCTCTATCTATCTATCATGAATGTGTAAGAATTCTGCAAAAAGGTTAAGATATCATGACACTATTCTTTCTTATATTAATTTATCTTTTCATCTATACATCATCTTTATGGTGCTGCAGTTATGCAAACTTTAGTAATTTTATCATATAAAATTGTGTGTATCATATAAATAATAATAATTAAAGTTATAGTTAATAATTTGTTACATGAACGGATGGGCCAGTGTAGGGTGTTAAACTATAAAAAGGGCATGTTATTGGCACCTAATTTTTGTTTGTGGCCCTGTAAATGAAAATAAAGTACAGAAACAGTAAACAGTGTAAACCTGACTGTAGTTTTACCACTCGACTCAGAACTGCGCTCCCATTTAAAGTCGCGCATGCGCTCTGCAAGGCTGTGCGTTTCCATAGCAACACGAGCCGGCGCCCCACCATTGGCTGAAACCTGAAATCCCCCACTTCCAGCGTGGCTGTGTGCGCGTCCTCGACCGCTGAGAGGCGTGAACGCGCCCACCGGGGCCCCTCGCACGTCCCAGCCAGCCTTCCTCCTCCTCCCCTCCCCCTCCTCCTCCTCGTCATCATCATCGCTACGGAGGCCGAGAGGGCGAAGCGGACGGCGACGGGTCCCCACCCGTGAGCATGGCGGCCGCGGACGCGTCGGTGAGCGGATGAAGAAGAGCGGGACGGAGGCGAAAAGAAAAAGCGCGGATCGGCGCCGGCTTATCGTTGCGTTGTCGTTCACTTTAACGCAAAAAACAAATCGCATCGCGTTTCTGTCTCGAGCTCGGAGCTCTCGCTCTCGTCTTCACGTTCGCGTTCTTTGCTCTTTCTTTTTTCCGCAGGCGGCCCCCCAGCCTCTGCGTTTTTCCCCCCTCTCTCCCTCTCTCTCTCTCTCCCCCCTCTCGGATGATTTAGGATGGTGAGCTCAGCAGACGCTGCAGCCCGAGTGAAGCCCACCGCGCCGAGAGGAGCGCGCTGATCCACAGCGCGGCTTTGGGCGCCGCTGGCTGAGCGATGATGGCTCCTGCACTGAAGCGCTGCTGTGGGCTGCACGCCTTTGTGCGCGGCTTGTTTATCTCGGCCAGCTAAAAGCAGCAGCAGCAGCAGGCGCAGCGGCGGCGGCCAGGCTCTCGCCCACATGCCGGACAGCATGGGAGTGCCGCTCTAATAGCCTATCTCAGCCTTTAACTCCCCCTTTTCCCTCTTCTTCTTTTTTGTTTTCATGTCGAACGCTGCGTGAATAGCTTTCTCTCCCCCTCCCTCTTTTTGTCCTTTTTTTGTTGTTGTTGCCGTCGTTGAACGCCGCGGCCATGCGCGAATATAAGGTGGTGGTGTTGGGCAGCGGCGGCGTGGGGAAGTCCGCCCTCACCGTGCAGTTCGTCACCGGCACGTTCATCGAGAAGTACGACCCGACCATCGAGGACTTCTACCGCAAGGAGATCGAGGTGGACTCGTCGCCGTCCGTGCTCGAGATCCTGGACACGGCGGGCACGGAGCAGTTCGCCTCCATGAGGGACCTGTACATCAAGAACGGCCAGGGCTTCATCCTCGTGTACAGCCTGGTCAACCAGCAGAGCTTTCAGGACATCAAGCCTATGCGGGACCAGATCATCCGGGTGAAAAGGTGAGGGGAGAGAGAGACAGAGGGAGAGAGTGAGTGAGAGAGAGTGGGCCTGCAGCAGTCTGACGCAGCTCCTCTCTCATCCTGCAGCACGGGCTGCTGCTGCTTCTTCACCCACTCCCACGTCCTGGGGTGGAGGCAAATAGCTGCATGTTCCTCTGGGTTACCAGCCCGCTGTTCTTATTTCATTAGATGCATTAGTGCGTTCCAGCGCATTTACATTTAGTGCAGAGCACCTGGCTTCGTGGAGTGACTCAGACACTGAGCTAGACTGGCCCGCAAGAAGGCCTGCTGCTGAAGCTAAAGCCTTGTGTCCGGCTAATAAAAGCTGATTACTCTGTGGGATTAACCTTTTGAACTCCAGGCTTATTATTTAGTTATGAATCTTAAGGCTTATTATTATGTAACTACTATAAATTGTCAGGAAACTACTATGAATCTAATAGTAATTACAGTGATGAATTAGAGTATGAGCTCTTGAAATTAAAGGGGTTAACCGCAAGGGCCTGTATGTGGACCCAGTGTCATAACTAACATGTTAGTTTTGTAGTAATTACCAGGTAATTACAGAGTAATAAGTCTCATTTTAAAGCTTTGTAGTTTTTAAAGCAGAAATGTCAGATCAGTATTGATATTGGACAATGCCTAAGGTGTCAATATCGAGATTGGTATCGGTACAGAAAAGAAGTGGTATTGTGCCATCTCAGAGAAAGGCAACGTCTGCTTTCTTTGCCCCTCATGGTTATATGTCTCAAGTAGACACAGTAGTTAACTATTCTGTCTACTCAAGACTGCACCATTTGCATCATAGCGGCAAATGCTCTCTCAGGTGTCCTGCCCTGAGCTTGGTCAAACTACAAATGCCACAGTCCTATTTCTTTTCTTATACCAATATTGAAACCTTAATATTGGCTGATACAGATACCAGTCCGATATGTATTCATGAAAAGCTACTGAGCTTTAAAATGAGCTGTTTTAATTGAAGTTCTTCACTTAAAATGAGCATCTGAAAATAAGCTATTGTGCTCAAACTATTCGATCACTCTGCTACCTCACAGTAAAAGACACACAGCTAATAACATCTGCAGTGTGAATGAGTGCTATTTCAGGCTAGATCTGATACAGGATTGAATCAGATTCATTCTTTTTTTTCCCTCCGAATTCCATTTCAGCATTTTCTGCAGATATCGGCCCGATGCCCATCAATACGGATATGACATCTATAGTCCAAAGTCTAATCACACTATTACACCCCCTGTAGACCCTGTAGTCTGTGAACGTGGGGGTCTTCTCATTCTGACACGCTGATATTGCCACATGTGCATTTTACAGCGTGGGATCAGCTGGTCTTGGCCCGAAGAGCCTGAATACACAGGAAACACTGGAAGTGCTTAACTTCCCCTGTAAATTCCTCTGAGTGCACAAACTAACTATGCGTGTGTGAGCCAGAGCGAGAGAGAGTGCATTTATGAGCGTGCGTCTCAGCAATAAAGAGTCTTACACGGCACCATACACCCATCTGAGCTGCAGGTGTGGGCCTACTACATACTCCACTACTCACACTGTCTCTCCACAGGCACTACTCATTTTAATTTAAGCAGTTGTGAGCGCTTTCTGCTGTGATTGTCCAAACAGAGTTCATTTCAAGGAGAGTAGCTGTGTTTATTTCTCTGGTATCAAGCGTCGATATCCAGGCCATTGGAATGTCCTGGAGTTACTGCAGCACTGCAGAACCATAAGTGCATCCCTTTGGAACCTAAGGACCCCAAAACTGACTTTTACATCAACGTCAGTGTTCCCAAGGTGGAGACTATTCATAGACTTTTCTTGTACTTATGGCAAGACTGTCTGTCAGCAGAGGAAAGTCTGAAGTAGACTTGGCAGAGCATTAAGAGGCCAACTGCACAGAGTAATTTAGGCTAATTGATTGCTTGTCAGTAGCTCCAACTTGGATAAATTTGGATAGGAGGGCATAAATCTCCTCATTTGAAACTGAAACCATGTTTCAAATCTCAAATGAAGATATTAAAGGGGTTCTCCAGCTTTTGTCAACGTAATTTCTATCTGCTGCATCTGTAGCTTATGTTTGACTATGACAGACAGTCATTTACCTGTACATAGAAAATAACAGAACATCTACTGAGTCAAATGCACCTTTTAGTGCTTCAGTACCTGCCCTTTGGCTTCTATTGTAAGTGTCTGTTCTTTTCTTTTTCTAAGTACAAGGAAACATATCAGAATTATTGTCAAGGTAATCAACCATATGTTACAGGTACAGCAGATAAAGACTGTGTTGAAAAATTCAGGAGTAATTCTTTAACTCCTTGACCTGTAAAGGCATGTATATAGGCCCACACAATTCCTTTCTCTCATAAATACATAACCACAGTGATTATTGAATCATTTATGTAGTCAATGAATAATAAGTCCTAAGATTAATAACTGTATATAAAGCCTGCAGTTTAAGTGATTCTTACTGATATTGGAAATCAGATCTTTGTTAGTGTTATATAGCGTCAGAGGCAGTTGTATCCTTCTCTTGGACTGAAGCTCTTTAGGGATGATTCTGAATTGATAGTTTTGTGTTCCTCAGTGGGGCAGCTGTAGGAGTAGAGAGGAGAGGGATCACAGTGGCAAGAGTCCAGGCTGTCTGGAAATGCACAGGACTGTGTGTGAGGGACATGTGAGGTCACCAGGGTCAGTCAGTAATGCAGATGGAGCGTAGTTCTCTCTAGAGTCCTTTAGATGGAAGGATGGAAAAGATGCTTTAGTCTGCCTGCTATTCAGAACAAGGCCCAGGTCCAGAAGGGTCTGGGACAGAAGCATCCTCTCCACTCTCCCCCTCCCTCTTAGCTAGTGTATATCAGTGGAGTGGTCATGTATTATATATAAGCTGTGTCTGTGTCTGCTGGAGCTGCTGCTGTGGGTCTGCGCAGCAGCAGAAAGAGCTGCAGTATGGGCCTGGCAGGAATGAGTCCAGTGGATGTATGTGTGTATGATAAAAATCTATGGCTATGGGATGTTTACACCTGTAAACTCATGTGTGTTTCTTTCTTGGGTTTCTTAAAGCAATATTTTGGCAAAATTCAAATTTATACTAGGGATGCACTGGTATGAGAACTGTGGGCTGATGCCAGTATCAGATATTTTACCGATACTGATGCTGATGCAGATACGTCAGCATTTCTTACATGCAGAAATTGGGAATCTACTTGCATCAGTAATACAGACAAATGTAAAGTTTATTTCTATAAGGTTACAGAGGCTGTACAGTGAATGAAATGCAGACATTTCAACACAGTATACCAGCATCACCTCAATGTACTACTTCTTCCAGAGTACAATAAATACAATATGAAATATCAGTTGGAAATATCAGTCAAATCTAAATTTATGTTCAATGCTGATTATTTTTTGAACCAGTTCTCTGCCAATACCGATATGATGATTCTGATATTCCTGATTTAAACGATTCTCCCCTTACCCTAAAAGGAGTTAAGACAAGGTTAGTGTCTGAAGTTTGTTTTTAGTTTTGCACTGGAGCTAAGAGGCCAATGTAGTTAACAAGTAATGGAAGCTTATGTACATTTACCTTTATGCTAACTGCATGCCTAAATCAACACATGCTTGCCACAAATTACACTTTTAATGTTGAAGCCCCCACCCCACCCCAGTCTGTGGTGCTGCTCTAAAAGCCAGACAAACCGCAGTCTATAACTCATCCACCATTGTGCAGGCAGGTATATGCACACACAATGCTTAACTGTGTCACTGGATCAGAAAAATGGGGGAATACAGTGGGAAGTAATTGGAACATTGCATGTGGTTTGTCTGGGCGTAGTTAGTGGACCACCCCCCACCTCCCGAGTCTATGGCGCTTTAGTCAAACAACTGTCCATAGCTCAACCCTCCTTATGCAGGTGTTGTAGTACTATGTGTGTTTTCATTCAAATGCTGTGCCTATACAAATACTGTTTATTTTTAGTTGAACTCCCTGGATAAATAGACTGCTGCGTGTTTTATTTCGCTGCCATAGCCTGAGGGCAGAGTCATGCGTTTTCCTTCATCAGCTGTACAGCAGCATTTTCCAGCTAATCTCATTCTGTTCAGCGTGATCTAACTGAGAACGCTTTAGATTAGGATTGTATCGTCCTTCAACTCATACATGAATAATGCTCAAAATTTGAAAAATCAAATTTACAATTTTCCTCTGCCACAAATGCACTTGATCAGTCAGTCAATCATGCAGTCATGTTATTTATCATGTTTGGTGTCCAAAGTTTTCTTCTTTGTTTTGTGCTGGAGCTACAAGGTGAATGTAGTCAACAAGTAATAGAAGCATATACACACTGCAGCGTAAATCATCACAATCTTGCCTCAAACTGTGTTGAGACATTAAAGGGAAATTCTATTTTTTTTCCAAAATTTCTGCATAATTAAATAGTTATTATAAACAAACTCATTCAAAGTGGTTTGATGTGAAGTTTGTAATTTTGGAGAAGCATACCGAGTCAGAATTGTTCTCAGTTGTGGTGATAGAAACCAGACGTCCAAAGTGTTTTATGTCTCCGAAAGGAAATACATGAAATGGTAATGAATACAGCCTGATGCCAGAGACATGGTTCTATGATAATTTTGAAATAACTAGGCTATCTTTAAAATTCTTAGTGGTACATGCAGGGCATTGTAAGGCAAAATAGTCCCGAAAGGAAACTTATTTTTTCAGATTTACCACTATTTTATCATCTTCAACATTACACGCAAAAACCCAGAAGACTTCCAGGTTACTGGTGGTTTTGCACAGTAAGGAAAGTGGGAATGTCTGTGTAGTAGACACCATGCTCTCTGGTTCAGGACAACTGTAAAGAAATCCAAGTGGATACGTTTCTCTAGAATTGAGCCTTTCATATCAAATCACTCTGAAGGACTTTTTTTACATCTTAGCCATTGAATTACACAGACATTTTGATAAATCAGTGGAATCACTTCTTACGTAATCACAGGTAGATTTATGTATGTGATTTCTATCACTGTATACTATGACAGTGTTGTCTGTTGAAAATCAACATGTCTTGGTTGATCGACTACATGTGGTTTAAGGGAAAAGCTATATACATTTGTTTTTTTGCTCGACTGCCTGTTCAACTGACATGATTAGTTACTTTTAACCAATGCGTAGATTTATCCTGAACACTCCACTCACACATATAAACACTCAGAGACAGTACAGAATCTCTCTCTCTCTAGCTCTTACTCTCTCACTCTGACTGTGTGGGTGTATGGTGTGTAATCTGTAATAGGCACTGGTTGAGTGTTTCACTGTGATGGCCACCATCTCGGCACATCACACCACTTCCTCTCCTCCTCTTCCCTTGCACTGATTCCCCTCCTGCAGCACTGATTCTCTACCCATCACCACTGATTCCCTACCCATCACCACTGATTCCCTACCCATCAGCATTGATTCCCTCCCTATCAGCACTGATTCTCCACCCATCAGCACTGATTCTGCACCCATCAGCACTGATTCTGCCCCCATCAGCACTGATTCTGCACCCATCAGCACTGATTCTGCCCCCATCAGCACTGATTCTGCACCCAGCAGCACTGATGCTCCACCCAGCAGTGCTGATTTTCCACTCAGCAGCACTGATTCTCCACTCAGCAGTACTGATTTTCCACCCATCAGTACTGATTCTTCACCCAGCAGCACTGATTCTCCACTCAGCAGTACTGATTCTCCACCCCGAAGTGCTGATTTTCCACTCAGCAGCACTGATTCTCCACTCAGCAGTACTGTTTTCCACACAGTACTGATTCTCCACCCATCAGCACTGATTCTCCACCCAGCAGTACTGATTCCCCAACTGTCAACTTTGATTCACCACCCATCAGCACTGATTCTCCACTCAGCAGTACTGATTCTCTACCCAACAGCACTGATTCTCCACACATCAGCACTGATTCTCCACCCAGCAGTACTGATTCCCCAACTATCAACTTTGATTCACCACCCATCAGCACTGATTCTCCACTCAGCAGTACTGATTCTCTACCCAACAGCACTGATTCTCCACCCATCAGCACTGATTCTCAACTAGCAGCACTGATTCTCCACCCATCAGCACTGATTCTCCACCCATCAGCACTGATTCTCTACCCAGCAGCACTGATTCTCCACCCATCAGCACTGATTCTCCACTCAGCAGTACTGATTCTCTACCCAGCAGCACTGATTCTCTACCCATCAGCACTGATTCTCCACCCATCAGCACTGATTCTCTACCCATCAGCACTGATTCTCCACCCATCAGCACTGATTCTCCACCCATCAGCACTGATTCTCTACCCATCAGTACTGATTCTCCACCCATCGGTACTGATTCTCCACCCATCAGCACTGATTCTCCACCCATCAGCACTGATTCTCCACCCATCAGCACTGATTCTCTACCCAGCAGCACTGATTCTCCACTCATCAGCACTGATTCTCAACTAGCAGCACTGATTCTCCACCCATCAGCACTGATTCTCAACTAGCAGCACTGATTCTCCACCCAGCACTGATTCTCAACTAGCAGCACTGATTCTCCACCCAGCAAAGCTTGGAGCAGCACCTCCCACACGGACACTCTAACCTCCCCCCGTTATGAAAGACGTAAGGTCTCCAAAGCAACTACCATCTCCACCCCCCTGCCTCCACTCATTGCTCCCAACAACAGTGCTCAGCATGCTCTGCGCTGAGACCACCACTATAATCAGTGATTTATTTAAAGAGCTGCGTGTGGGGGTGAGTGTGTGTGTGGCGGATTGTATTTTTTTTTTTCTTTTTAGGCATGGGCCCATTTGGTGTAAAAATAGTTCACTGTGGGGTTTGGACCTCACATGTGACAGCCTGATTTTCACACAGTCACAAACCTGTGACACACACACAACATCTCTGACCACCTGCAGAGTTTATGTGGTGTTAGTATGCCAGTGGTATAATAGTACAGTGCTCAAATGCTCAGGGGCCACTGTGTGGTCCACACTACAATTCCTCACTCTCATAACTACAAAATGTACATATTAGGCTCACAGTGGTTACCAGATAATTGATATTAGTTACAGAATGAAAAGTCTTAGGATTAGTAACTGAATACGCCAATAGTTTAAAGGGCTAAAGAGCAAAGCGTGAAATTGTTTTACATTAACCATTTAACATTCAGAGTTATTACTGTCGTTTTGTCATAGCCAACAGTTCAAAGGTAATTAGACACTTAGATAATTTTAAAGTTAGTTGCATGGTGAATTACATTTCAATTTGATTTATGCTCTGATTCACTTTTTTTCTGCTTCTTTCAGTGTCAATGAATGACATACACATGGTAAAATTGTAGAGTAGAGTAACTGTATCAGTAGCGCTGGGGATTGGTATTGGGTCCAAGTCAGCAGAAAATGCTGAATTGGATATCAGAGGGGAAAAAAAGAATGAATCTGATCCAATCCTGTAACAAATCTAGCCTGAAATAGCACACTTTGTTGTGATGTGAATTTGTTAGCTGTTTATTTCTTCCTGTGTGGTAGTAGTGTTTTTAAGAAGTTTGAGTATGATAGTCTACCTTTACATGCTCCTAAGTAAAGTGCTTAAGTTAAGGCTAGTTCATTTCAAAGCTTAGCAGTTTTAGGGGAAGAAATATCAGATCAGTGTCAGTATCAGCTGATGCTCCAGTTTTCAATATCTGTACCAGTACTGTAAAAGAACGTGTGTTATCATGCCACCTCTGATGTAAAGGATGTTTTTTTCTTTCTGTAGAACCAGAGTGTATGCACAGCAATAACTTTTCAACATTTTAAAAAATAATCAAATATTTCTGGTACTTACAAGCACAATAATGTATTTGATCGAAGGTCTCTGCAGGAATCTGCCTGTTCGACCGAATTTCTCTGTTTTCTTCAATGAGCTGCGAGTGAGAATTATTAATATTAAATTACACCAAGCTTGTGTTATCACAAGTGATAATGATGACTTCTAAGAGTTAAGAACCTTTTTGGTGTCCTTTTTTGCACTGGCCTACCAAAGCACAGTGCTTTTTATCTGTTTACAACTCATTTTAAATTTAAAATGTATTTTTTTACTTATTTCACATTAAACTTTTGCCTCCATGCTGTTTGATCATTAGTATGGAAATGGGATGCTCCCACTGAGACCCCACTCTTCTGTGTTAACAATCGATCTGTCCCATCTCCAGCTCAACTCACAGGTGGAGCTTACACTGCTCCTGCTTTACCCTGAGCAGAGAGAAGGTGACAGAGAAGGAGAGAGAGAGAGTGACAGTGAGAGTGACAGTGAGAGAGAGAGAGTGCAGTTCAATCAGACCCCCTCCAACACATCAAAGTGTCGTGTGCTGATGTGCTGATTTTATCAGTCTGTTCATGTGTGTTCCTCAGAGTGGTCAGGCTAAACAGCGCTGTGATCAGGCTCTAGTCTGGTCCTCATAATGAGTAGAGATGGAAAGATCAGACAGCAACAGATTTTAATCACAATATTTTCATAAAAATCTATGATGCACAGTGTGTGAGCCAGATTTTACTACATGTTGGAATAGGAACACGTCATCAGGGAGGCAGTTTTTAAAGTTTCTGATGCCAATAAAAAAGGAAATAAAAAAGAGGAGCACTTTAAAGAATAGATAGGCAATAAATAAGATTTCCATAGATTAAACCTGATGTAGTCAATCAGCCACATGTTTGGTGTCCAAATTTTGCATCTTTAGTTTAGAACTGGAACAACAAGGCTAACGTTGCACTAGAAGTCAATAGTCACCCAAATCTTTTCCATAAATAGATTTCCAAAACTTCTCTCAAACCGCTCAAACCCCAAACAGGTCTTCATTGTGGTCAGACTTGTTGACCTGGACACAATATGACTTACTGTGAACTTACTGTGAACTGACAAAACTGTACCATGTAGCTGAACACTGGGGACAGACATTTAGACAACAGGTGTTGTTTTTTTTTTACCAAACAATTCCTTTAATTCCAAGCCAAAATGATGGCTATATCTGCTTTTTATCCTCTTTTCTGTTAGCAATGCAGTTTTCAGTGGCGTTGTCACATTTATTTTGATAGCTAAAGATGTAACAAAGCTGGAAATTCCGCAATTTTTATTTTACTCTTGTCACAAACTACCATTTTGAACAAGCAAATATATGAATAGGTGTATATTTCACATTTCAGTCACCTTTTATTGTTGCTCTGATGAAACAAATCGATAATAAGCCCTTAGAGATCTGAATTCTGTTCTTTTCTCGCTCAGAAAAGATCACAGTTCATTGCACAATAAAGGCAGCATCATGTTTCTTTTATGTAGTGACAGAAAACACAGCGGCAAAAAGAAAGCTCTACTTCCACATGCTGATTTATTTTACTGTGTTGTACGTGTTGTAACCACTCTAGGGCAGTATGAGTTACGTGGGACATCACCATAGTTTCTGAAAATATTGCCAGTGAGACGTTAGATAAGATTGATATGGGTTAATACTTACAAGTACATCACCCAACAGAGTACAGGTCATTCAGGATTTAGGATTCTACTGCTTTATATCTCACCTAAAGTCACACCGTGCAAGAAAGACTCCAGGACAGTCCTGATTACAACAGTCACAACCTTAACCAGTTTAAAATGCTTAGTGTGATTATGTGTCATATATTGAATTTTTTGTCTAAATGTAATTTAAGGCCTGTGTTCAGTGTTAATCTTAAAAAAGGAAAGTAGAGTGCAAAAGGACCACTATCTTAAGTTGGATACACCAGCCATTATCTTAAGCATTAATAATTTCTAACTGCCTTGTGTCTTTGCGTCTAGGTGCCTAACATCCCTCTGATTCAGGCAGTATCAACCTTACACAACACTGATTGGCCCACCCCTGTGTAATGATCAGTGACTGTCTTCCTCAGTGCCGGAGCCTCGACCGTGATCACAGCCGCTTTTCTGCATACACTCTTGCACACTACCATGCGTGTTTTTCGCCTTTCAGAAAATGGTGAATAATTTAATGGCATCAATATTTCATACAGTAAAGCCAATGTGTAATGAGGGAGGGTGAGTCTCTTCTCCTGTGATGCTGTTTGTTCCGTTTGACAGAGGGGTGAAGGAGGAGTAAGTGTCCCCGGTGCTCTGCATTTGAAATGAGCGTACTGTCATGGCAAGCTACCCAACCTCCAGATATCATACGGCATTTACTGTCACTGTGACCGTGATCGTTATTGTTATCGTGCTGATTCATCATAGCTTCAGCTTTTGCATGGTCATGACCCCACTGGTTTTGCAGAGCTTTGTCCAGCTAAATTCAAGCAGTGGGCAGCAGTGGTGCAGGAGCTGAGAACAACTAGGACCACAGCTGAGTCAAAGACAGGAACCTATTGGTCTACATGATAAGCAGTCTCACTGTTTATATTACATGCAGAAATATGACCAGGCCTGGGTCCCCATTCATTTTAAACCTTATAGCCGTTCTCATGTTATGTGGCCTTTTTGTTCAACTTACTACTCTCATAACTGCATGACTGACATATACATAGTAGTTATCATGTAATACTATTGTAATTACTGAATAATTAGCCTGAAGCTTGTTTATTTAACAGTTAATGTGTATAAGGAAGCACCATCATTATTTCATGAGGTAAATGTACTAGATATAGCCAAAAGGCAAATTTTTATCTGCAGTTCCTGAAAATGTTGATGTTATATCTCATATAGGCAGAGCAACAATCACAAGGCACACAGAACAAAATAAGACAAAACAAGTGACACGTTTGTTAGTGTACAAAATATGTAATATCATTAAGCGTTATGTTAAAACCATGTTTTCATATTATTGGGGGGGGGGGTTCAATAATGTGATATACAATCATGAGATAAGCTTCCACAAATAGATTTAAAGAAATTATATTCCACAATTTTTCTACATAAGTTTGCATAATTCAGTAGATACATTGTTAACAAAGTCATTCAGTGTGGTTTAAAGTGAAATGCGATGTTCTACAAAGTCATAACTGTTCACGGTGATCGTGGTAGGAACCAGATGTCTAAAGTTTTAATGCCTCTTAAAGGTGCCTCACAGTCAATTATTGCACAAAAAGGTTACAAATAACTTGTCTGATGTTTGAGACATTAGTTTACCTTATTTATAAAATACGATTTTGGCCTAAAACCTGTTTAAAAAAACATTTATGGCAGAGTGATACATAAAGAACCATAAGGAAAAATAGTTAATTTGTCATTTTAGATAGTAAATTAAATGTCTGTATGTGCTTTGTAGACATTGTGACCCCTGGCTCCCATCACCACCACTGTAAAAGAAATCTGAGTCAGCAAGTTTCTCTACAATACACCATTTCACCTCAAACCACTCTGAATGACTTTGTTTACGATTTCCAATCTTAACGATTGAATTATGGAGAAATATAGAAACTTTGTGGAAATTTTGTATCATTTATGTTTTGTGTAAATGTGGGAGAGGTGGGATGCACCATGCTGTGGTTCCTTCACAAGCCTTTCAGTTCTGAATGTAACAGTCCTGCTGATCGCTCTCAGCCATTACTGCTCCTCACCAGGAGATTATGCTGAGCAACACTGCAGCATGTTGCCCAGAATCCATGTATTCTTTCCCTCTGTTAGTGGGATATTTATTGCTGTTGTGAGGCCAATCGAAAGCACAAGAGCAATATAATGGGATTACACATCTCTCTGATGCTCTGCTGTTCTGCTTGCACACAGTGAATTTCCAGGTACCGCAGAGTTCAGCTGTGATGTTCTCTCTGAGGCTGCTGATTTCTGGGTGTGGCACACAGGGGCTGGTTTCCCAGCAGGCACACCCTTCTCACTCCTTGAGCATCATTAGTCTGAATTTTCTGCTAGGCTTATTATTACATTATTAGACTGGAGACTTATTGTTCAGTGATTGTAAATTATTCTATATCTACTTTAAAACTAATATGTACATTTTGTAATTGTGAGAGTGTATGAGAGTGAGGAATTGAAGTGTGGCAATACACAGGCAGTTTATATGCAGTTTAAAGCCATAATTTGTTGAAAAGTCAAATTTCCCCTTATGCCTCATGTAGTTGATCAGTCATTTCTTCTTTAGTTTTGCTCTGCAACTTTGGCATTAATGTAGCTAACAAGTAATGTACAGGATTCCCATTAGTCTGCATTGTGCAAACTGCTTACCTAAATAATCACACTTGCACCAAACTGTGTTGAGTTCTTCAGTAATATCAGACAGACTTGTATATGTAGCACATTCCGATTGGGAAATGTAATCAGACACAGGCGTTTACATGGTTATTATTCTTCTATTTAATGGATTATTTACAGGATTACCTATCTCGTTCAATTAGATAGAAATTGTATTCCAAATGGCCTCAATCGGACTAGTCTTTTCCAATTTAAGTGTATACTTGCACATATTCTATTCTGATTCAGCTATTAGTCAGATTATTAACAGATTATTATGATAGATGTAAACATGGCTATTATCATCTAAATAAAGGATGAAAGAAAGAGACATAATTCAGGTTTCTTCTACTACTTTTTACATACATGTGATCATTTATTTTGCCCATTTTTATTGATAACAGTATCAGAAACTACAAGTGGGCAGAATGACAGTATTTTATCATTATTGTGATGCATTTTGTCATTTTGATAAACAGTATGCTTCTGAGCATTTTGTGGATTTCGTCCATAGTTGAAGAACGCTGATCTACTGAACATTTCTTTAAAAAGAGCACAATAATTAGTCCTGTTTTAACCTGCAGTGCGGTTTGTGAAACACTGAACAAAAACAACTACCCAGGCATTTTTATGGCACTTTATATGCGCCACTACTAGTGCATTGTGTCCATGTGTGAGAAAACTATGATACTTATTGTGTATCTTAAAAAAATGTCTTTAAGTAATATATTTTTGCCATATCATCCACCCCATCAGAAACCACATAATCCAGTCTTTCTGAGATTACTTAACTACTCAACATGATGTAAGAGGAGTGTGTCATGATTTAGGCACAATGCTAATTCATGTGAATATATATTGCTTGTTAGCTACATTAGCCTCGCTGCTCCAGCAAAAAAAGAAGCAAAGTTCTGACACCAAACATGTCTTGGGTGTTTGACTACATTTGAGGAGAACTGTGTAAATTATATTTTTTGCTGAACTATCACTAGTGATAAATTACATTTGGGTGTCGGCAATACTTAAACACTAAACAACTGCATGTTTCATTATAAAGAGAGCTTAATTAAAGAAGAATTCAAAATTGCTGCATAATTGATTCTTGGAAATATAAAAAAAGACGTTTTGACGTTTTGACATGAAATGGGTCATTGTAGAGAAATTTACCCACTCAGATTTCTGTACAGTGGTGGTGATAGGAACCAGGGATCACAATGTCTACACCACAAATATAGTCATTTTGTGTACTATTCACAACCACTAGTGAGCCTACATGTGTTTTTTGAGTTCATATGTAATGTTGATGATGGTAAAATAGTGGTAAATCTGAAAACAAAGCTGTATTTGGACACTCTTTTGCCTCAACTTCTAAAACTATCAGTGTCCCAGGCATTAAGCAGTGTAATCATTTAATGTAATAACTTTCTGTGAGGGAGCTTTTAGTAGCATTAAACTCTTCAGACGTCTGGTTCATCACCACTGTGAACTTGGTAATTTTCTATAGAACAGAGCATTTCACATCAGATCACTCTGAATGAATCTGAACTACTAATTATGCAAAAATGTTCAAAAATCAGTGGAATTCCTCTTTAATCCTACTTAACTAGACGTGGTGCAGTGCAGTGTGTGAAACATTGAATAAAAATCATTGCACTCTTAGTTTTTTATTGTATTAAGGCAGCAATGCTGTTGTAACTTATCAAACCTCAGAAAAATGAAATATCAAGATGCATAGCAAGTATTATAAAATGTCTTCAAGCATCATGATGTCATGTTTTTTGAGTGTGACGTGTGTTTTTGTTCTTTTTTGTGTTCCTCAGGTATGAGAAGGTGCCGGTGATCCTGGTGGGGAATAAGGTGGATCTGGAGAGTGAGCGGGAGGTGTCGGTGAGTGAAGGTCAGGCTCTAGCTGAGGAGTGGGGCTGCCCCTTCATCGAGACTTCCGCCAAGAGCAAGACTATGGTGGACGAACTGTTCGCCGAGATCGTCCGGCAGATGGACTACGCAGCGCAGCCGGACAAAGACGATCCGTGCTGCTCCTCCTGCAATATACAATAACCCTCCTGAGCGAGGACTCACACACACCCACACACACTCTCTCTGTACACACATACACACACACACACACATGCACACACTTACAAACATGGTCAAACACATACAGGCGTACACAAGAGTTTCAGTGGATGTTCTTTTTTGGTGCATCAGTTTTATCATAGTGTAATTAATTCTGGCATATATGTCCATGACTGAATGGGGAAAATGTGAGGAATTTTTGTCACTTTAATAACTGACTGACTTATTACTGAACCACAGAGAAGTGCACTGGCCTTATGAGTGTTCCGTTTCCTGATGGAGTAGGAGATGTCTGCGGGATTTACTGGTCTCGTACGGTTTGCTACTTCTCTCTGCAGCACTATTTAGCCATTGTTTTATTTTTTTTGTTTGTTGTTGTTGTTGTTTTTTCATTTGTAAATTCTTTTCTTGTTGATCTGACCCACTTTTTTGGAAGGTTGAAGAGGTGAGTGTCTCTGACCGTTTGTCTGAGACAGAGCAATGAAATCAGCCTCCTCAACCTCAAGCATTAAACTTTAATGAAAGATTGATTAGAGTGAAAAAGAGAGGATGATACACGCACTCCACTGACACTACCAAAAAAAACTTCAAAAGGCCTCCTGTTCTCTCTTTACTTTTTTTTTAGTCTCTGATTGTTCTGATGAATGGGACTGCAGGCCGATTCTGTACTTTTTCTTGAACATCAGTGTGATGGTGCTGTGTCTCAGTTGTGTTTTTTTTTTTTGGAGATGTCACAGAACTTGGACCACAGAATGCCCAGGACTCCTTTAGTTTCAGTGGAACTATATTTTCCATTATTGCGTTAATAGCATTTGAATTTCGCTCCAAAAAAAAATCTTTTGTTTCTGAAAGTTAGGTTATACATTTTTCTCAAATGGTGCCATCGGACTCCACTCTCCTCTCAGTGTTTCACCAACAGGGGTATGAGAAGAGAAGCCATCTCAAACTGATAGTGGAAGAAGTCACTGGTGATAATTATAATGATGATGATTATAATGACGATGATGATGGCGGTAGTGTAAATACGTTTATGGACGTTGCCAGTTCCGTTCCTGCTCCTTCTCCCCTGCTGGGGGCTGTGGACTGCATGCATGGTCAGAAACTGGCGGGCAGACGAAGCGAGTGAGATCACAGAAGGCGGTTTGAAGAGTTTGAGCCAAACATGACGATCACTCCTGTCCAACCAGAGGAGCGAGGTGCTGTGTATTCATTGTTGATTTTCTATTTTTTTATGTGAACATTTACTCTCTACCCTTTCCTGAATGAATGGTGACACTCTTTCATTTGGCACCTCAATAAAGTGTGTTCAACACGTCATCCACCTGCTCGTTACAGCTTCTTTCCTCGGTTCTGAAGAAGGTAGATCGTATCCTCTGTACCCGCCTGTGCAGAGATATTTTTGGGGGCAGGGGCACTAGACTTCTCAAAATCAATGTAAGAAAAAAATGGCAACCTAAATGTGAATGAAAGTTAATTTACAGCATAGGGCAGACACTTTTATCCAGATGCAGAGACACTCTAATCATATTTGAGAGGAAAGTAAATGTAGTGTTGGGAGTCCTTCCCGAAGCAGACTAAAACGTTGCCATTTCTGCCAGAGCAGAGAACTGATCTTCAGTATACACTCTCAGAAATAAAGGTCTGAAACTGTCACTGGGGCAGTACCACTTATCACTGAGGTGGTACCTTAAAGGGTACATCTCACTACCATTAGTCAGGGAACATAATTGTACCATAATCCATTGAAATTGTATTTCTCCACACCCCGTCTCGTCTCCAGGCTTTTTATTTTATTGTTCAGTTTTAAAACATTAGGTTATGAAAAGCAGTTTTCGCTTGGAAAAAACTTATTTAGGGGACACAATTGGGCCTTAATACCACTGTTGTACCTTTGTGGGTACATTTACATTGTTTGAACCTTTATGAGCAAGAAATATACCTGCACAGTACCTTTATTTCTAACAGTGTAGAGCTACCATTAATCATGGCACTGTCCACACACTGTATATGTGCATTATAACTGTACTTGAGACGTCCACGTTGCCCTGCAAAAATTTGTTCAGTATCCTTTTTGGTTTACGAAAAACATGGTTTAGCAAGTGTTATTGTTCCAAATAACTATTCCCAGTGCAAGACTGAGTGAACTGTGCCTCACAGCAGCAGATCTTGAACAATAGCAGAGGACATATAAAACAAACACCAACCAGGCAGGCACTTGTACAGTCTGAGGGCAAAAGGGCAGGGGCTCATGTCCCCTGTGGGGTCTGTCCATGCACTTGCCTAATATTTGGTATGCTTTGGCTGAAATGATGAAAAGAATGCTGAAAAGTGTTGCAAGAGTGTGAAAACCCATCAGCGTCATTCATGGGGTCCATGTGTGAAATTTAAAGCAGCAAACATCAAAAGAGACATCTGTAATCAGTTGGTTTTTATACAAGGGCTATTGAGAAAGAGCAGTATGACAGAAGTTTAAAGTGAGTTTTTAAACTTGGGTTTTTTCAAATGATTATGCGTTTATGTGTATAATAAGTGTATTATGTTGGGGACAGCATCTGTAGGGGAGATCGGGGCACAACCTAACACGTTTTTTGCATAATCATTTTAAAGGTATTTGAGCAAGATTAATGATTATTTTACACTCACGCATCTCTGTTACCAATGAAAATTTTGTTTCCAGCACCTATCATTTATAAACAATTCAGCCTAAAGTGGCTCAAGGGCAAAGGCTATAACCCCAAAGGCAGGGTTAATTATAACAGAGGGGCTAGTTGTAACAGTTTTATGTTGTTTGAACCAGAAAAGCTTTCTCACTTAATGCACAAAAATATACTGATTAAAATAAATATGCTGAGTGAAAAGTGAGCGTGTCAAAGATAAAAGTAGAACAGCAAGCATTAGCACAGTACAACTGAAATATATTTTATTTACATGACATCTATAGTATGTTTGATGAATCTATTCAGAAAAGCTAACAATAAATTGACTTGAATTTCTATGGGCAAATACAAACTTCTCTCATTGTTAAATTTAGGAGGCTTATTAGTAACATTGTTAAAACTAACAATCTGCAGTGTCCGTCTGTGTGATTGATCATCCGTTGCCTTGAGGTAACAACAATATGACTAGAGGCACGTTCTGTTTGAACCTGTTTGACTTCATGAAATATCCATGTTACGTATTACTCCATGTTAGTTTGTGCCTGCTCTCCTGCTTTGTGACTGGTCACACCTCTTGATTGGTCACACTTTTTGAGCCATTTAAGAGTCGTAAAAGAGAAGAACAGGAATTAACTAACTTCAGTTCAAATTCTGATAAATGCTGGGTGTTCCATTGCAGTTCAATAACTACTGCAATTCAGTAGTTTTTTACTTCTATTCAAGTTGTTTTTGGAAACCTTTACTGTTGAGTCATTATTTCGCTGAAGTAACAGTGCTTTTACTTGAGTACGAGTCTAAGCTACTCTAGTCACCTCTGATATGTTACATGATATGGTACTGCTGCCCTTAATAAAGTGGTGTGTGTGTGTGTGTGTGTGTGTGTGAATTTAGAGTACATTCACAATACATCTTAATTTACTTAAACTTAATTTACTTAATTTACACTGTTCCTCACTGGTTGGCAGTTTTCTTCATGTAATTCTTCTGTTAAAATGTTTCATGTCAAATTCGAAGTTCCCAAATTCTCAACTTTTTTTTTTCTCTTTCATCACCTGTTTCAGTCTGTTCAGACCCATCTTCCCTCAAAAGAGTTCAGTAACGGTGAGATGAATTATCACAGTGGTTTATCACTCTACTCAGGCTTTAGCAGGAACCTCAGTGTTTGTAAAGAAGCGATTAATTGAGGTTCTCTAGAGTTTGTCTAATGAGCTTGTTTACTACGTGCTGTGCACTGATTGCATTGAAGGTGTTTCTTTTAAAGATGGATTATATTTTTTAAAAGTTCACAAGGTAAGTATTCTAAACAGATCCTCTTATAAATGTAAAAGTAAGTATATTCTGAATACTGCCATTACAAAATGTAACTTGGACTGAATACAGATATTTAATTTCTGTATTCTGAATATGTATATACAAAGCCTGTGTGTGTGTGTGTGTGTGTGTGTGTGTGTGTGTGTGTGTGTGTGTGTGTGTGTGTTTGTGTGTGTGGCCTTTTCTGATTTGACCTTTTTACACATACAGGAAGCTGTGAAGATATGAAAAACTGAAGAAGCTAATATAGATTGTGTTCTATTTTATAAGAGCAGTTCCTTCAGAACACTTGTGGCTGTAAATTTGAGAATCTGCCTCATTCATTTGTCACAGAGGTGAGAGGAGTAAGCGTGAAAATGCTGAGAGAGATGTAGATGATGAGGAAGACAAAGGTGGGAGTCTGCTCTGTCCTATTATCTGGGTTCAAAGTAACAAAATGTGTAATTGGATCATTTTATCAAATTGGTTAAAAGTCAAAACTCATTTTGGACTTTAAACGGACTTGGACTTTAGACTGAAATTCTTTTGCTTTGAGTGACTCTATACCTTAATTATGTTTATTTTTAAAACCGGGTCCGAGCCCCCACGAGCAAGCCAGTGGCGACAGTAGTGACCTTCAGTCGTGATAATTTTAGCTAATTTTGAGCTGAACTCAAAAACACTAGCCAGTGCATGACTATCAAACACAGCTTTGAACAGTTGCACACACATACAATCATAATATTTTTGATTGCCGCACAAAAAAGTTGACTTATTTGCAGGATGTGTTTCACAAATTGAAGAAAATGTTTCAGTGGGGACAATTCTAAATGTTACACACTGATTTTCTGACTTTGAGACTTTTACTTCAAAACAAAGGGATCTAACTGCTCACCTTGTGGCCAAGAGGGACAGTGATGCAGTCTCACTTCCTGTTCTAAAACAGGGGTGTGGCTAAAATAAGGCTCCACCTACAGACCAACACTCTTTGTGTTTTGGTAGTGAGATGAAAACTCAGGGCAGCATTTTCTATATAAAGTTTTTTAACTTACAAATGAAACTCATAATAGAATCTAAATCTTTCAGCTTTACGTTAAAAAAAAATCAAAAAGATCTCTGGACAAAACCTTGAAATCCAATCCACTGATCCATTCAAGCTCTCATCATTGCCTGATACCTGAGTCATTGGCTTGCTTTGAGTGTGGCATCATGGATTAATACCCAACTATACAATTTCAATATAGGCTTCACAGAACCGCAAATGAATATTTTGGTGAATGTTATGTGTGAGATTATGTCAGCCAGGTTCATGAACTATCTGGATTCTTTCCGATCCCCTGTAGCCCTTCCCCTTTCCATCACTGCAGTAGAGGTCCGACATCGTCTCATTAGCCATAAAGCATCAAACAGAACACTTCTGACTGATTTCTGTCATCTTCTTAATTTTGCCAGCTCAAAATCTGGCCTTTTGGTTTTGCTGTTTATGCAGCCGTCATTAACTCATACAGAACATGTGTGATCTGCTGAGAATAGCAGCTCCTGCCTTCTAGAGGTTGTTCCTGATTTCAGTAGCAGATATTTTAAGGTTTTCTTCACAGTTCTGGTTATTTTTCTGGCTATGTGAACCACAGTTTCTTGCCTCAGGCAAGCTGGTCATATCTAGCATCTCAGTACACCAGTGGTTTCTGTTTTTTCTGTTTTTAACACTATTGATTCAGCCAAGGCAGAAAACAAGAGCATGTGAAGTGTTCTCAGTCATGACAACTTTGTATCGTAGACATCGTATCAGCTATATCTGTTCCAATATCCATGGTTAGTTCTGAGCACCAAATATATTATCATTCCAAAAACAAGAGAACAGTTAAACACACACGCTTAAATCGCTCAAAGTCAGAGGCCTTCTGTTTGTCTTTTTACCAGCTTGAGTTCAAACAGCAGCTTTGGCTTTACTATCCCGTAAGTCTAAGAAATCTTTATGTAGCTGCCAGCTGTCCTTTACATGTGAATGGACCAATAGCAAGTGTCCAGAATTAGAATAATCTCTTATTTTACATTCACATGCATTAAAGTTAAAGTCAATGTGAACTTGAACTCATAACTCAACAAATAAACAATAATTAAAATGATTGTGTATTAAAATGTGCAGAAGTGTGTTCTCTGTAGAGAATATTACTTTTGTCAGAAGAAAACCTCGTATCTCCAAAATGGTGACTTTACAGGAAAAAGAAAAAACCTACTTTACTTTTAATGCAAGTCAATGGAACCATACATTTTTCCAAGTCATTTTGGACCATTTCTTTTAGTTCATTAATCATGAAATTTTGACACATTGTAGACAGCAACAGCCATTTTTAAATTTTGTCAAAAACTGAAAAACAAAAATGGAGATACAAGGTTTTCTTCCAACAGCAGTGATATGAATTTATCAACAAAACATAATTTGACTTGGGCGCCCAAACTTTTGCATAATACTGTTTTATTCTAAGTTGTATTATTCTGCAAATTGTAATTGGGGATGTTTAACCTAATAACAGAGCACTACATGAAGAATTCCAGTTTCAATTTGAAAAAAAAATGATGTGCTGGTTCTTCGTAAAAAAAATCATTTATTGAAAATAATCACATTTAAATTGCGACTGCAGTACTGCTCAGAAAAACTGCAATTTTATTTTTTTCTCCAAATCGTTCAGCTCTAGTGTGAGGAAAGGTCTCTAAGCTAGCAGAGCGTTTTCCTTCAGTCATAGATGGGGGGTGGTTGGAAACGAGTTTTTTTGCCCCTGCCGACTGGTGCATGATAACGTAATCAAACATCAGAAGATAAACATCAGAGCTGATTACTGTACTACACTTGGAAAAAAGAATTTTGTCCTTTAAATATAATTTAATGAATTGTGTTAATGTATTTAGGCACATAAACTAATATGGTGAAAATGTCCTTTTTTATTTCAGGTTGACTTCAAGAACTTTTTTCCTGGTCCTGTGAAGCTAATACATACACTGCCAGTAAAACGACTGAACACATACAACTGAATATGCAAGATCTCAAAGACATTTTGATCTAAAGACTTTTGCTTAAAAGCAAATAAAATCTATGGATAATGAAATTCATTGTAAAGTATCTAGAAAGAAGATATTTTAATTTGTTTAACAGTGTTTTGATCATTGCATACTTCCATGTGTGTTTTGTCATAGTTTTGAGGTCTTCACTATTGTTCTACAATAATTTAGTAAAGAAAACAGTAAAAATCAGCATGTAGGTGTTTTCTCCTGTAAAGCTACTATTTTGGAGGTACATGTTTTTCTTTGGATGGTGACGATATGTTGAGATGCTGCCATTCAGATGTTTAATATGTCATTGGTAGGTTTTTTAATAGCATTGCATTGTGTATATTGTGTCCAACCTTATGCTGAGGCGTGACTGCTGAACGTCTGACTGAGCTCTTGCTGCAGTACGTTGGCAGCAGGTTGGATTTGTTTTGTGAAGATCCTGCTTCGATTCACATGTTAAAGCAATCATGTCACGCTGGTGCAGTAAGAGGTTAACGTGTGCTGAAGTCTTCACACTAGGGGTTGCTGCAGGGACGCTCAGTTTTCTCTTCCTCTCTGTACTGAAGCCTGTACTGCGTGTGCAGCACAATGAAGGAGCACAACCTCCGACTGGAAGAGCACTTCAGCTTTCTGAGCTGGGAAAACCATTTAGTGCAGGAGAGTGGTCAGCCAAGGGACGCAACAAGAAAGAAAAAGAAATCTGTCTCTGTTCGTCTCAGCCCAAACGCTCTCTTTCTCCACTCTATTAAGACCTCAGTAGAGCTTCAGCCACTCTTATTTCTGTTTCTGTGTGAGTTTTGAGAATGATTCAGAATTTAGGGCAGTGTAACACTCTGGTCACCTGGACAAAAGCGGAGATCGTGGCATGTTATTTTGAAGATTGCTGATTAAATTGTATTTGCGTTAGTGTTGCTGCAGCCCACGCCTTGTTATGAAATGCCGTCCTCCGCAGTATTCCTAATGTTAGACAGGGAGAGTGAGTTAAGGCTGTCTATTGGTACTCGGTGTCTCTCTCCCTCCTGTCAGCCTCCTGCATACACAGAGCCGCTTTCAAAGAAAGCCTTACATAAGGTAGTGTGATGTGGTGTGATGCGTGGGCAGAGGGGAGATGCTCAGAGAAATCTCAGGAGGACCTGCAGTCTGGAGTCTACACTCATGTTTTGGTAATGAGCTGAGTCATGCTTTACCTGTGTGTGTGTGTGTGTATGTGTGTGTGTGTGTGTGTGTGTGTGAGAGAGAGAGTTCAGTGAGCAAGTTTTATCTGAAATCTCTACCTTTATATTTGTTTGTTCGTGGGTTTGTGTGTGGAGGAGTGAGGGGAGGGAGAGAGAGAGAAGGGTGGCAGAGGAGCAGAATGAGAGGGGGGAGAGAGAAGAGGAGGTCATGAGAGATTTGTGAGAGAAGAAGAGAGAGAAAGACAGGAGGAGACAGAGAGAAGGAGGAGGGGGAAAGAGAAAAGCAGGAGAGAGAAAAAGACAAGATGAGAGGGAGAGAGGAGGAGAGAGAAAGACAAGATCAGAGGGAGAGAGGAGAGTTAGAAAAGGAGGAGAGAGAGCAAGAGGAGGAGAGGTTGGAGAGAGAAGAGAAGGAGGAGTGATTGGAGATAGAAGGGAAGGAGAGAGAAAGACCAGAGAAAAGAGAGAGAAGGAGGAGAGGGAAATAGAGGGTAGAAGGCAAGATAGGAGGAGAGAGCAAGGGGAAGGAGTGAGAGAGGAGAAGAGGAAATAGAGGGGAGAAGGAGGGGAAGGAGAGAAGAGGAGGAGTGAAAGGGGTAGTGAAGAGGAGGAGAGAGAAAAAGACAAGATGAGAGGGAGAGGAGAGAGAAGAGAAGGAAGGGAGAGAGGAGGAGAAAAGAGAAAGACAAGAATAGAGGGAGAAAGGAGAGAGAGGAAAAGGAAGGGAGAGGAGGAGAAGAGAGAAAGAAAAGATGAGAGGAGAGAGAGGAGAAGGAAGGGAGAGAGGTGGAGAGGAGAGAGAAAGACAGGATGAAAGGGAGAGAGAAGAGAGAAAGAAGAGGAGGGGGAGAAAGAGAGGAAAGTGTGTGTGTGTGTGTGTGTGTGTATGTACGTGTGTGTGTGTGTGTGTGTGTGTACAGCTCTGTGAGTTTATGAGTCTGAACTGAAGACCCTCTGTTGAGCTATTATCAGCAGATATTAATGCTGTGCAGCTACACGTGTTACAAAATGATAAGATTCATAGATCTGCAGTCCTTCCATATAGAACATTCCCTGCAGAATCCAGCTGAGCTATAGATCAGACAACAGCACTGTGAGCCTCTCAGTAATCTGCAGAGAGAGAAAGAGAGAGAGAGAGAGAGTGAGAGGGAGGGATGGAGGGAGGAGGGGTTACACAGAGATAAAGGAAGAGGAGCTCCAGAGAATGAATGAGGTAGATGACAATAGGGAAAGGGCAAAATAAGGCAAGCGGAAGAAGAGAAGAGAGGAAGAGCAGAAGGGAGATTTGAAACACAGCTGTGAGAGGACACTAGCGTGAGGATTTAAAGGAATAGTCCAGCATTTTCAGCATAATCTCTGTTTGCTGCTGGAGGAAAACCTTCTGTAACTTTTCAGGAGAAGTAAAATGTTTTCTTGAATTCTCATGTAAGTTAATGCAACACAATTTTTTTCTGAGTAATTTTGGGCAATTTCTTTTGGTCTAGTCATTATGAAACATTCACACAATGTAAGGCTGCCGTTTTTTAAATTGTGAAAAAAAAATTTCCTTGTACTGAGAAAAATAATGCTTTAATTGAAAACACTAGAACAGGTAATAATAGAAGCTGAAGCAACTGCACATTGGCCTCTATTACAATTGTACTTTAGGCCTGTTCTTATACCACATACAGAGAAACCTGTCACAATTCTCTGTGATAGTCAGCTGCAAGATACTGATGCAGAAGAGATTAAACTGAAATGCTGGAGCATTCCTTTAATGATGAGGTGTCATGACAACCACATGGCGACACATGACTTGTCAATTTCACACTCTAATTTGCAGAGGTTTGATTGGCCGGAGATGGTGAGTGGGGGGCAAATATGGCCACATGCCATCATAACAACATACAGCAGTGCATCGTTCATTCAGAGAGCAATCTGGGCCTTTATGCAGGAGCACAGTTCATCTTCTCACTGGGAGGCTCTTAATATGGCTTTACTGCACAGTGTTGAAATATGCTTCTAAATAATGCATCTATGGTATTATTTAATTTGAAGACCAAAGCAGACAAATTCTAGCAAGACAAGCATTGTGTTAGCCCTGCTTTTCATATCCGCCCTACATATCACGCTGTGCTGTTATTAGAGCATAGCACAGAGCTAAGGGGATCTCCTGACCATGCTGGAGAGCTGGATTTGCCAACCAGCTAGTAGTGTTCAGGTGTCCAACCGTGTGTGTATTTTGGACATTTTTAGGACAAAAATTTGCCCTGTGACACAGAAGAGAACAGGACTTCCTGCAATGTAAGGACCAACAAAATTGTGTCCAGACTCTGTAATGTTTATATAGTATAGTATATATAGTGCATGTTTTGTTAAAAATAAGTACACTTAAGTATGGATTTTTTTGCAAATTCTAGTGCACAATTTCTGGTGTTTAACATGTATATGCTTGTGCATTTAAATGTCAAAGTGTGTTCTCCGAAGAACATAGTGAAAGGGGGCTAACAAAGCATGCAGAGAAGCAGATGGACTGCAGTCTGTAATTGTAGAACTACATAGTGCTCCTAGATAGTAACTGGAGCTGATTAAACGGACAATGACTACATATACAAGGAGGGTTTCCTAATAAAGTGCTTGGTGAGTGTACTTTAATAATAATACATATGGGATTGGTGTGATCCTATGTCCCGTGTGTGTGTGCGTGTGCGTGTGTGTGTGTGTCAATTTTTTTCTTGGAAAAAACATTTGAACCAAAACCAAAACAACTTACAGAATCAGATTGTTGATTATTTTGTTAATATTTGTGAAGGCATAATAAACTACACCTGTTCATCCAACTTTTCTTCTGAAATCAAGGGTATTAACAGGGAGTGTGTCTCCCTTTGCTGCAGTAACAGCCTCTATTCTTCTGGGAAGGCTTTACACTAGATGTTGGAACATTGCTGTGAGAATCTGACAGAACACTAATGAAGTCATGTAATGAAGTCAAGGTCTGGGTCACAAATAGCTCACTCTAGCTCACTCCAAAGGTACTGGATGGAGCTCCATCACTTCAGAGAATGCAGTTCCACTGCTCCACAACCCAGTGCTGGGGACCTTTATATCCCTCTTGACATTAGGCTCATATGCAGCTGCTCCAGAGTGTCCCATTCTATTGGCAGTGCTTTTCTATGGAGGATGTGTACAACTGAATACCTGCGTCAGCTACCTTAAAGTAGCTAAATTCACTGATTAGCAGGGGTGTCTGGATACGTTCGGACAGTGTATGTATAGGCACCTTAAAGTTTAGAACATTACTCCTCTACTTATTGACGTTTTCATTATAGCCATCCTTATGTATTGTGTTAAGTGAATGGGTGATGTTGCTAATGATCTGAGTGTGTGTGTGTGTGGGTGTGTGTGTATGTGTGTGGAGGACGGTTCTTATCAGTGTTAGAGCAGATGGTGATTCTCTGTCTCATTTAGAGATGATTACACTCCTCTTCCTCTCTTTTGTTCTCCACCGTCAGCTCGTTTCGTCAGACAGCAGAACCCCAGTGTGTACAGTGATACTGCTGACAGGCATCTATGCATTACCAGAGCCACCACAGCTCACAGAGCCAATGCCACTCTCTCTCTCTCTCTCCCTCTCTCTCTCTCTCTCTCTCTTTCTCTCTCTCTTTCTCTCTCTCTCTCTCTCTCTCTCTCTCTCTCTCTCTCTCTCACTCTCTCTCTCAGTGGTGTAAACTTCTTGCTTTCAGTGCTCCATTACAGCCTAACTCAGTCATGCTCTGCAGGAGCATCTCAAGCAAAAACAGCTGTGGGACTCATTGTCTTAAAGCCACAGAGGGCAATGTTTTATCATGGCTCTGACCTAACCCCTTAAACTATAAGGACCTGTTGGCAGGTTCACACTTTAATTCCTCGTCTTCATACTTAAACAGCTTACACAGTGGTTTCAAAGACCTTACTGAATAATTAACAGGACATTAAGCCTTGGGTTTAAAGGGTTATCTGGTGTAATCATGTTTTCTCCCTGTTATATGGTGTTTGTAAGCTCCTGTGTTCTGGTACTAATGATCACTGGACAGAAAACACCACTGCTGCAATAATGATTTTTAGAGCACACGGTGGACAATCACTCATGGCATTGATGGTTTGAAGACTGAAGGTAGTGCAGTGTTGCCTTAACTCTTAGAAGCTGCAGCCCATAACAAAAATGGTATGCAATCTGACATTAATTCTCATTCAAAGCTCATGCTATGAAATTGTGTTAGAAGTGCAGATCCTAAACTTTCAGTCGATTTCTGAAGTTTTGATCAATACCACATTTGTGTTTGTAAGTAGAACAAGATATATTTGATTATGATTTGAGTTTGATGAAAAGTAGCACATACACCTTTGAAATAAAAAAAACATCCTTTATATTTCGCCATATGGTTGTTGTTCAAAAAAGGAAATAAAGGAAATAAACTGAAACAATGCAAATGACTCAAAACCAAATCAGTACAGATTGTAAATACAGTATTAGAAATTTCACTGATTTTTCCAAATTTCTGCAAAATTCAGGGGTTGGGATGTAAACAAAGTCATTCAGAGTGGATGGATGTGAAATGGTTAACTGTATTGAAACTTGCTGTCTCAGTTTGTTTACAATGGTGATGGTAATATAGTCATTTTATTTACTATCCAAAACCACCAGTGAACACACACATCATCTGAATTTTATATGGAATGTTGATAATGGTGAAATAGTGATAAATCTAAAAAAGAATGTGTTTTCTTTACGGACTGTTTACCTTAGAATGCTCTGCATGTACCTCTGCACCATGAATGGATTTTAAAAAAATATGTGTTTTACACTGTAAACTTTATCTCAAAACTGTAAAATATCCTCTTAATCAATAGGCAGTTTTTCATACTCACTTCATGTAATAACGTTTTGTGAGGGGGCTCTAAGAGGCATTAAACTCTTTAGACATCTGGTTTCAATCACCACTGCTGTGAGAAATTGCCTTGGTAGGTTTCTCTAGAACAGAGCATTTCACATCAAACTACTCTGAATGACTTTGTTTACATCTTAACCATTTAATTGTGCTGAAAGGTTTTAATTCCCCTTTAATATAATTAGAGATGTAATGATGTAATCATGTAATTAATCATGAAACTATGTAGTTACACTTTAAAAGTGTATCAAAACTCCAGTAATAACTCTAGACTTCTAAAGGTTAAGATCAATGTATCTGTTTCTGAACTGCATGCATAGGTTTTGTTGATGATGATATGATGTTCTTATAATGAGTACAAAAAACTCCCTCCCCTAGACTCACCGCTCTCCAGAGTGCCACCCATACTGATAAAGAGAAACCCTCAGTCACAGACAGCCTTTTGTGTACTATAACACACAGTAAGGATATCTGAGTGTGAGCGCACTCGTGTGCCTACAGTGTCTCGTAACCTTTATGACAGCTTCTGTGACCCCTGTGCTGTGTGTTTGTGCGTGTGTGTGCTGCACCGCAATAGCAGATGAGGCTGCTTTTCTGCCTTTCCTGTCAGGGAAGCGAGAGAGAGGGGTGGGCGGTTGGTGAAGGAATGAAGAGAAGAACAGAGCCGAGTCTTTCATCCTTCAGCCCAACATAGGCATGAGTGGGTGGTGTGGAGGCACCACAGCCAGTTTACACCCTGAGCTCCTCTCTCTCTCCCTCTCTCTCTCTCTCTCCCACTCGCTTTGACATACACACAACACACATTAGAAGAAACTGATTATCGTCTGATTATCTTACAGTCCTGAAAACAAAGGTACTAAAAAGGGGTTCTTTTGAGTGATGCCATAGAAGAACCACTTTTGGTTCCCTAAAGAACCTTTCAATGGATGCATCTTTGAAGGAATGACTTGGCAAATTTACACAATTTTCCACTTAGCTCAGATGTAAGATGTAGTCGATCAGCCAAAACATACCTGGTGTTCAGATTTCACTTCTTTATTTTGTTTTTTTAGTGTAGTTCTGTAGCTACAAGGCTAACAGTGTTAACAAACAGTACATCACCCAATCTAAATCTCCAGACTCAGGCCCATGTCCTCTGGTCTCACAGACCTACGTTCTGTCACGATCATTGAAGTGCTAAGCATTATCACATCGAATCTGTGAAGCCACATGACTGCAAGTGCTAATGAGAGAGCACTTAAGCTCAACTCACTCATATAGTTGATATTGACACCCAAATCTTCACATTAACAAACAAATTGTGTATTACTTACTTTGAAGACATTCTTCGTTTGTCCAAACTTTTTAAATTTTTCATCATATGCAATTCATTATGATGCTGGGTAATCTCACATAACAAGCAAAATCTTTTGAAGCCTGCATACTAAACTGTGCCTTTTTGGAAGTTTGCAGAAAGTCCATATTTTCCCACTTACAACCTAGATGAATAGCAGAACTAGATAGCCCTACAACCTTGTGGACTTCCTCAGTAACATTAAGTCTGTGTGTCTGCAAGTCCAGAGAAGATTAGATATTTAGACTGGGCAGAAGTCAATGGACATCCAGATCTTTTTCATAAATATATTCCTGAAACATCTCTCAAGCATCTCTCTCAGAATGTATCTAGGTCTTCATTAAAGCTGCACTGTGTAAGATATGCTTGTTGAAATTGAAAGAAGTAGGAGTAAGAAGAAAATATACATATTAAAATATGGTTTCTGTGCAATGCTGCAAGTCACCCTGAAAAGCCTGAAATAATTGTTTAAAGTTATGTAGTTTTGCAGAAATTAAATAATAATATAAAGCTATATATAATTTCAGACTACGTCAGACACAATAATGTCATATGCACAGGCTCAAATAAAAAGTCTGGCTTGATGTTTAGACCTCAAATGTAAAATCAATGTTATACTGATGAAGACAGAATAACAATAAAAGATAATTTGCTTACACCTCAGAAGACACGTCCTTCACCAAAGCTTCTTTGAACACTTTTTCAACAAGCTCTCAATCATCAGATTCATGAGTTCGGGGAAGGGGTGACATGTTCTTATGCACAGTGGCCCACATTTATCAAATTTCTTGGAGTAATAACACTGATCTAAAAAGCTTATGCTTTTTACCTAACACTGAATAAAATATGACTTGATCTCGGGTCAGTGCTCTTACTCCGAGATGCTTGATAAATGTGGGCCATTGTGTGCACTTACACATTTCCACCAGAGAGGTCTCCAAATCTCCAAATCTTATATAGTGCAGCTTCAAGGTCATGCAGAATGTGGGTTAGGACACAGTATGACTTACTAAAATTACAAAAATAAACTAGCTGAATGTTGTGGGCAGCCACTTAGATTAGTGTAAATCAGATGTGTGAGTGTGTAGGACCTTTTTGATGTTCAAAGAACCTCCATATAATCTGCTCCTATACCAAATGAAGTTTTTTTCCTAGAATCATACACCCAAGCACCCTTTAGGATTAGGATGTGGTAATGAGTGGTAACAAGTATGAGTGTACTCTGTTAACCATTCGAGGTGCCAGTATTCAAATACTGAAATCATTATTTGGGTACTTGCTGTGTTTCATCATGAGAAGATGCAGACAATATATAGAACAACAATTCAGTGAAATGACAATTTTAGTTTTTAACAGGACTGTGACAGTTTTGCTCATTTTATTATGGGTCACAAGGAAACAAGTGTGTGTGGATGTGGCCACATTGCAAAGGACTTATTGTTTAGAATATGACTGAGAAAGCAGAGATAGCGCAGCCTGGCAGAACTTTTTTGCTAACTAGGCTAACAAATGTACTGTTGGCACATCATCCACTGAGGAGAAAAGACCACTTGTAAGAAGAGAACGAGTCTCTATTAGCATCCGTCCCTATATACATGGTATCATGGTTAGCTTTGTTAGCTCATTAGCTCTACTCAAGAGGCAGCATCTGTTATCTATCCAACACCAAAACCTACCAATTTCCCTCAGCTATTTTTGAATAAATTCAAATGTATTCCACTGCCTGCTGCTAAATATTTGTGCAACACCAGTACTGTCATTTAAAAAGCTTCTTACTGTCATCTATAGTCTGTTTGTTTCTTTCACATTGGCATTCAAATATCAAAATTAGTTGAAATGCACATCCATATCTTAGGAACCTTTTTAAAAGTGTTATCTTGTGCTCATTTCTGGGGTCCACTTTTGCTGATAAGCATCTATGTTGTGCAGCTGCAACAAGCTCTGGTCGACACAAGCTAGTGAACAATTTCCATTTATTATAGTGCCTCTAAGGATTGTGTACTATGTTTAAAATGATCTTTGAAATGTAAGATGCTAATGACTGTAATGCTCACGTGATTTCGCAGATGTCACAGAGCACTTCATCTTTTGTGTGGATGCTGAGGCTCTTTATGAGTCTCTCATGTCATAACCTCTTATATTTTACAAACATTCTCAATCTCCAATCCAGGTTTGTTGTGACTATATTAACAGTACCATTTCAGATTTTCATCTCAAAGCAGGTCCATATCACCCTCACTGTTAATCACATAGCAGATCTAAAGTGGAAAAGACACGGACATGCTCAAAAAGAAAAGTAATTTGAGCTTGTCATCTCTGTGCTGTGAAAATAAGGTCAGGGCTAGAACGTAGTTTGGAAAACTGCTTGCCAAAAAAGTGAAAAGTCTCTGCTTTTGGTTCTCACTGAGTGAATCACCACTCTGCTGTCACTCAGGGAATTCCCAACTAAATCAGAACAGGTTAAAAAGTAATTCTTTCCAAATTTAGTATAAGTCAGTAGTTCAGGTGTAAATTCAGAGAGGTCTGATGCAAAAGTGTGCATTGCAGAGAAAACTACTGACTCTGATTTCCTTACAGTTGTGGTGATAGGAACCAGGGGTCATGATGTCAATAATGGTAAAATAGTGGTAAAACAAAACAAAAAACAAAGGTTTCTTTGTGTACTATCTAGCCTTACATACCACTCCTCCAAGAATGGCTTTTACAAAGTTATGTTTTAAGCCAAAATAACATTCAAAACTAGGGTAAAAGAGTATCCCAAACATCAGGCAATGTATTTGTAACTAGTTTATGTAATAGCTTTCTATGAGGTAGCTTTTAAATGTTTCCACCATTTCACCATAGTGAACAATTCTAACTTGTTTCTACAGAATGACACACATTCACACTTTGAATGTTTTTGTTTACATTTTTACTATTGAATAATGCAAAAAAAATGGTGAAATTCCTTTTTTTTTATTCAATTTTTTTTTTTTAATTCTCAAGAGATAATATCTCAAAAATGTCTTTAAATTTCCTACAAAAGGTTAGCATCATGCCAGCATCAGCTAGCATGATGGCTTTTGTTAATAAATAAAAAATTATATATCATAACTTAAAAAATAAATAAATAAATAAATAGTTGACAGGAAAGTAGCCATTTAAACAACAACTAGAGATTAAAATGGGTATCATGAAGCCTGGCCTGTTAGTCCTTCCATCTAGGTTTCTAGTTTTTTGCCTATGAATTTGAATGACCATAACAATTTCAGCCTTCAGCTATAGCACAAATCCAGTGTCCAGGTCGAGGCCACCTCTTTTGTTGTTCTAAAATCAGAGTGTACCTTCAACCTGCTTGGAAACCAATTTCATTTCAATTTGTGGGAAGTGGAGCTGACTGCAGTGTGCCTGCAATCATCACTTTTGCACACTTCAGTGAACTCTGCTCAGGTGCTGGCCTTCACACTGTCACTCAAACCAAAACGGTTTCCTGCTAGGAAAGTTCCCCAATGCCAGTTTCCATTACTTTCCTATTATGATTCTGAAGTGAGTTGTTTCCAGACGTCATTGTGAAACTGCCAGTGACAATACTCAAGAGCTGTCACAAACCATCTGGTTCTGCTGAATCTCCTCCAATACTTTGGGTTTTGTTTTCCTCTATTTGGTTCAGCTGGCGTCAAATTTCATTCATATAACGGTATATTCATATAGGTTACAGCCTGCATTGCAGAGTGGAGAGAAATGAGCTAGTCAAATGAGATTGCATCTGACTGTCCTGGCCTCTCTGCCTGGATACGCATTCTTCACATGATTTTTGGTGGCCTCTGCTGTGAAGCTTTGGGTAGTGAAGCTGCTTCTTAACAATGGCTCCCACTAGAGGACACAAAGCCTGCATCGGAAAGGAACTGTACAGGAGGGCCTTTAAAGGGAGCACATAATGGAAAAATGTCATGGAAAAATTGTTTTCCAAACCTTTTGAAATAAAACTGTTTGATATAGTATGCACTGTTCAAAATGTACCATTCACTTCCCTGTCAATACCATCATTATGGAAACTAAGCTGCAGGAACAGCTCATTTTGAATAGTTTTTGTGAGGTCAAGAGTCTTATGCAGTTTTGCTCTACCTCTTCATGTTGATGCTATCCATAATTGTCCTAAACTTTAAGCTTTCCCGTGATTTGAAGCTGGTTTTTGGTTTCCAGTTAGAGTGTTCTGAACAAGTGAAATAGTGGACGTGTTTTTTTCCTTAATGAAAATGGCCAAAAAGTGGTTGCTTAGCATGAAAAAACATTTTAAAAAGCTGTGAGCTCGTTTTCACAGTGCCCCATTCCTCGATGTGTACAGAGTGGGTAGATAACATGAAATAGTGGGCTGAGGCTATTGATATAATAGCTATAATAATTGATGTAATAGCTATATAATAATATAGATAGCTATACTGATATAATGAACTACTTAATCTTTTCTTAAAGCGTAGAGGGTGAAGAGCTAGGGAACTACAAAAGCACAGAGGCACACAATTACCAGTAACAAAATATTAAAGGTTTTGTGTAGCAAACACAACTTTTTTTTTAAAGCTATTGGGAGAATCAAGTCAGGGAGTCAGCCAAGGTAAACGTCAGGGTGCTAATGCTGAGGGATAGTGGAGTGGTGGGTTGCTCATGCATTGCAGGGTTGGATAAGTCCTTCAGCAATGCAGTAGCTGTCTTTTGGAAGGTATTAGACATAAGCTCAGATATATCCTATTTGCTATGTATCCTATTTTTATGAGCAAACATATATCCTCTTTGGAGGATATTTCAGTTTGAAAGCTACATGCCAGTTTCCTTTCCTTCTTCTTTGGCATGGAATGGAACGCAGAGGGCAGAGGGCATGGACAATGTTTACGAATCTGCTAGTGTTTGAAGCATACACCTTCCCAGAACAATTAGATTTTTTGAGTTGTTTGGGCACCAGACAACAGAACACATCAAGCCCAAACTCCACCCAAGTTCTCTGGTTAGAACTACTGGAATTCTAGTGTCTCTGGAAGCAGAAAACAGGCCAATGAAAACAGTGAGGCATCATGGCAGCCACCACTGGGTCTTCAGGAAAACTGTGGAAAAAGTGTATTTCAGCCCAGACTGTGTTTTGATTAGGCACAATACAGGACAGCCAGTCAGAACAGGGATCATTTACAGTTATTTGTATTGAGGATGCAGTATGACAAAAATAAAGAGAAAGATTAGAAAATAGTTGTGTGAAAATTCATTACATATTGGTAGATAAAACCACACAAAGCACCCTGTACCTCAGGTCCTTTAAAGGATAGATGCAAGTGAACTTTCATTTTTTGCTGCTGCAACAATAGATACAACTCTATACTTCACAAATAAAAAGCAAAGGAATCTTTACACTATAAGGATATTTACAAGTATTGCAAGTAGTGGGGGGTCTACTGGGAGCAGTGCTGGTTATACAGTCTAACAGCAGCAGGTAGGAAGGACCTGCGATAGCGCTCATTCCCACACTTGGGATGAAGCAGCCTGTCACTGAATAGCTGATTGGGTTCTGTTAGAGTCTTGTGCATGGGGAAGGAGCTGTTCTCCAGCATGGATGCAAGCTTAGCTAACATCCTCCTGTCCACAGTTAAGATGATGCTGCCCCAGCTGACCACTCAAATAAGACATCATGCATCCAACAGTAAAAAATCCTGAATGTTTTACAGTATCTATTTTAATGGCCAAACGTAAATAGTCTGTCATTAACTCATACTACAATGACTGAAACATTCTTCTCTCTTGCTGTCTTGCTGAAGTGGTTGTACCTGACCTCTACAAGGCTTAAGTTCACATCAGGGCAAATCTGCATGCACTGTGCTTGGAGGATGAAGTTGCGATACTAAGGCACTGTCTCTATGGTAACCCACTGGCCTTGACGGAGACTGAATGGAGTACAATAGTAAGATGAGCCTCATCAGAATGGAACACGATGAAATGTATAATAACTGCACCTTCATTCATACTGCACATGTGAGGAGTATCCAAGAGCTTCATAAAAAGTTACTAAAATGTGAAAGGGAAAAAACCCAAGACCACTGACATGCTACATTATTTAGACACTAAAAAAGCTTTCAGACATTAAAAGCCTGCACAAACAGATGTGTCAGGAAGCTGCTTAAAACTGTTAGCGTTACTATCAGACCTAACTGAGTACGGCAGAGAATTTGACAGAAGTAGTACTGCTGTAGACATCATTTTCCAATTTAATAGAAGTCCTATCTGGAAATAAAAACTCAGATTCTTACAATATATGATTGCTACTGTTTGTGCTTGAGCTCTTGCAAAAAAAAGTTAGCTTGTCTCCTCATTAAGCTTTACTGCACTCAATACAAAAGGAATGAAGGAGGATCTTGCCACAAATTTATGGAAGGGACTGAGAGTGAAGGCACTGAAGCAAAGGCCTTCTAATCAAAGTCTCACTGTGTAATAAGTATAAGTTAAGAAAAGCACTGAGAGCAGAAAGCAAGAGCTTTAAAAAGACTATATGAAGCATCTGTGCAATATACTGTCAGTACATACACTACCAGTCACACATTTGGCCACACATAACTGAATATATTCATAATGTTAAAGACACTCTGATCTAAAGGTTTTTGCTTAAACAGAAATGAAATGACAAATACAGAGAATGAAACTGATGCTTGTGTAAAATTTAAAATACAGCTTCCATTCTTTTCAAGAAACTTGCTTTCAATTTTGCAGCAATATTTTTCCACACATCCAAAGTTCATCAAAGTTGCATTTTATGTTTCTCACAATCCAAGTAACACCAAACACATTCAGTGATGTTGAGGTCTGGACTCTGGGGTGGTCATCCTTTGGTCTGAAAACACCAGTAGCTTCTTTGTTTGAGTTGAAAACCTTCTTTTTTCCTTTTCTCAGTAACGGCTTCTTGACAGCTCCACATCCTTTCAAACCCATAGTATTGAGTCATCTTCTCACAGTGGAACAATGGACAGAAGTGCCCGTGAAACAGAGCTTGCTTCTCCCCTCTCTCAAAGATGAAAGCTTTAAGTACTGTTTATCTGATGATGACCGTATTAGCAGGTTACCTTTTTATCATTTTGTCAACTCCAGTTTTGGAAACTCCTGCTTTTTCACTTACTTTCCTTTGACTTTCCCTTTCGTTATGCAAGTACATTATACCTAATCTCCTCAGAAATATCTCCTGAAAAATGAATGACTTGTACATAATGGCCATTTAGAGGTTAAATAAATTAAGGGTTGTCTCTAACTTTTGCACAGCACTGTAAATTCAGCAACAACAAAGTCTCAGCATATGTGCATATTTTAGTCCTGTAGGACAATCATCTCAGGTGGCCCTGATGAAGCTGCTTGAAAGAATGGCAAGAGTGTCTAGAGCTGCATCAAATCAAAATAAGGACTGATTTCTAAAAAATGTTTTCATCATTTTTGTTACTGCTTAATTCCATGTGTTGTTTAATTAACCCTTGTATGAGTAGATGTGTCCAAACTTTTGACTAGTAGTGTAATTCACAGTTAATTTTGAGGAATTTTGGTACAGTACATGAACATAACTAACACTGCTATAGAATTTAAAAAAATCCCTTACGAAATGCAAACAGATACCTCGGTGCCGTGTACTCCCGTACAAACTCCATATGAGGATGTTAATGCCCCACATAGACAAGCCACTTTCAGGCCTAGAGAAAGGTGCTATATGGACATACACTGATACATAAAGAGGAAGGGTGTGGTCAGAGGGAGCGCCTGGGTCAGTGGCTTATTCAATTCACCTGTTCTTTGTTTCTTCCTTTCCTGTTTAGTTCCTTTTTTCTCTCAGAGATACTAAGCCTATGTTCCAAATGTTCCAACCCCAGAATTATACAACAAGCCTTTTCAAAAGATGAAACACTAAATGCAATTTCTCTGGTCTCCTAAGTAAGGTAAAATAAAGTACACTCGTTTTTATCATTCTGTTTCTAAATGGTTTGGGCAGAGATTACTTTTCTGGATATTTATATGCGGTTCTGCTCTTTGAACTACAGAATGCCATTCACTATTCAGAGACGTGGAATCTTCACAGAAGAATCTTTTTCATCGATCATCAGTATATTTTTGTAATTGTCAAAATGTTAAAGGGATCAAATGTACTTTGTAGAGATAATATAATATGATGAATTTACAGTTAACCTCCATTACACTTACTGTCAGACAGCTTATGACAAGGAACATAAACTCTTCTCTTAAGCCATGCCTACTCACTCAACAGAAACGCATTTTATTGAGTAAATGTGAGCTGCAGTTCTGTACACAGAAACACCTTGTTGATAAGAGAGGTCAACGGAGATTGGTCAGCCTGGTTCGAGCTGACAGAAAGGCTACGGAAGCTCAGATAACCATTCTGTATTGTGGTGAACTGAAAAGCATCTCAGCATGTACATGTTGAACCTTGAGGCATGTGGGCCAACAGCAGAATGAGACAACCTGCCTAGTGCCAACAGTCCAGGCCAGTGGAGGCGGTGTGTGGGGAATGTTGTCTTGACACACTTTGGGCTCATTAATACCAATCATCGCTTGAATGACACAGCGTATTTGAGTATTGTTGCTGACCATGTACATCCCTTCATGGCCACAATTTACCCATCTTTTAATGGCTATGTCTAGCCTGATAATGCAACACGTCACGAAGCAAAATTTGCCTTAAACTGGTTTAATGAACATGACAACGAGTTCAGTGGTCTTCAGTGGCCTTCCCAGTCACTGGATCTGAATCCAGTAGAACACCTTTGGGATGTGGCAGAACGGGAGATTTGCTGCATGAATGTGCACCTAAAAAATCTGCAAGACAACATGGACCACAGTCTCAAAGGAATGTTTCCAAGATTTAGTGGAATCCATGCCATTAAGAACTAAGGGTGTTTCGAGAGCAAAGGGAGGCCCTACAAAGGGAGCCTAGAAGCTGCCAGCATTTTGCTGCTTTTCGGTGTGGTAGATGTGAAGCTCCACATTTCAGTAGCATCCCTGGTGCTCTGAATAAATAATGTGTGTATTTTCAGTCCATTAACTTTGGCTTCAGTATTTTAATAGCAATAAGCTTCAATACTTATTATACAATAACAAATATTTTTATGGAAGAGGTTGAATGTTTTTATCCTACAAACATTTGAGTAAATTACTGAGTGAGTGAGTGAGTGCATCTGAATAGCTGAATAAAACTTCCATTCCTGGTTGCTTTCATTGATTCTGCCTGATCTGTTAGGCACTTGGCTCCACATGCTAGTCAGCTCTGCCTACATTAGATGATGAAATCAGCTACAGACTAGGCAAAACCAAGGGAAGCAGACAGGAAAGGAAGTTTCTTGTAAGTAGTTAGATACAACCAATGAGTGAGGGAATGAGTGAGTGAGTGGGTGAGTAAATGAGGAAGTGAAAGTATGAGCGAATGACTAATTGGCTGAGGGAATGAATGAGTTAGTTGGTGAGCGAGTGGGTAAATGAATGAGTGAGACTGTGGAATAGTGAGTGAGTGAGACAGTAAGCAGTAAATAATTGAAAGAGCGAGTAAGTCAGTGACAGAGAGAGAGCAGGTTAGTTAGTTCGCTATTAAGTGAGGATCGTGGGGTTCTTCTCTGAGTCGTTAGGTGGCAGTATCTGTACACTGAGCTGCGCTGTAAAGTAGTTGCAATGCCGGCTCCAGTGGCTGGAGGCACTCTGAGTGCTTTATTGTTCGGTGACCAAGCCAACTGTGGATCTCTCCAACGTAATCCGTCTCCACGGGCAGCCGGCCGACATGGCGACCGCCAAGACGCTTCTCTCCGGAACAGTCAGTGTGTGAGCGGGTTTGGGTCGGGCAGTGTTCGAGATCAGCCCCCGGACACGGGTGTGTTTCATCCAGAGCTGCTTTAGGGGGAAATATCATACGTGGACGCCGTGTTTTGTAATCAGGGTAAGTAACTGTGCCATTCCTTATCTTGCACGGTGACGGCATTGTAGGCTGTATCTGTAACTTGTTTGAGAGAGATTAGTGGTAAACCTAGTGAGGGGACACTTGAACTGACTGGCATTCAAGTCGAAATCGCTTTGACATTGTGTGTGGAGATAACATATCCACAGCCAGTCAGTCACTGTATCATTTATGTTTGTCTCCTTACCTGGGCAGGTTAGCTAGCTAGCTAGCCAGCCAGCTAGAGCATTGCGATGGATTCCTCCCGAAGGCGGACATTTGGAGTAGCCTAGCCGGTGGCATTTGGTCTAATGTCATTACTTTCGACGTCCTGAGACTCGCTAGGAAGTCCTCCGTGCCTGTGTGGTTAAATACAGGTCAGGGGATGAGTCGGTGTGTCTGAACGCCTGGACATTTTTTGTGGCGGAATAAGCCAATTCCAAGTGTTGGTGGTGAAAATTTTTGGTCTGTCGTAATGCTACGAACTCGCAGGGGCCAACAAATATTCACAAAGAAGAGGGTGTCGTATTATTGTAGTTCTTTGCAACCTAATCTGAATAACAGTTATGATTTTAACATTTTTTTTGTTTTTTCATTATTCATACCTAACTTGCTTATAGACAGGCACAGAAAACATTAAGTTAGCTAACGGACAAGTTTAGCTGTGTTAATAATAACCGAGATATATTTTAAAGCATTTATTCAGGCACATATGCTGCGCTGCCTTTGGGGTCGGAATGGCTGTAACCGTTGGATACATCCGTCATTATCATGGACTATCTCAAAATCTCTGTAGACACTGAATCGTTTGAATTGTTTTTTCCTTCTTCTCTCTGCTATTGTAAGTGGTCAGAGTCAGAGATAAGCTCAGTGGCTCTGGTTTCACTGGAGCCCAGTTAATAATTTAATGCGAGTGTTTCCCGTGGCCGTTTCCTGCAGTAGCCGTACTCAGTGGAGCTGTGGAGCTGGCAGCTGCTCACCTCCTCCCTCTCCAAACAGATTTAGCCTTTATTACCGTATTACATGTTAGAGACACTGGAAGCTACAGTGGTACAACATCTGCAGTTACATCTGTAAACCGCCACGTCGTCCTGTGGTTTTGGTCTTGGCTTATAGAAGAACTCGAGTTAGGGCCGTTTTGTTTTGTCTTGTTTGGACACACCAGCTAAGAGAATCCAGCTGCAAAGAATACAGTACATTCGACTTAGATTATCTTTATACTGTTTTTGCTACTAGTCAGTTGGATCAGATAGCTGTTGTGCCACACCCAGCACCCAAACGTGTGCTCAATTCATCAGTGTGTGTGAGGGGGTTAGGGTGTGGGAGAGGTGAACTGATCATATACAGGGAGAGGGAGGTTTAACTCGGTCTACTTGTGTAGAGCAAGAACAGAAGGTCCACTGTTCCAATACAATCTCCAATATATTTCTCTCTCTCTCTCTCTCTCTCTCTCTCTCTCTCTCTCTCTCTCTCTCTCTCTCTCTCTCATTCTTATGTGGAATTTTCTCTGTAAACAACTTCAAAGCCAGCTGGGACAGTGGTGGGGTCACGGTTTTTCCGGCCGTTAGAAGCCACTCCTGCGTTAAACGTGGGGCTTGAAGCAATAAGCTTATTCTCCAATGTTTCCGCTTGTGTACATATCTATAGTGATGATGGGAAACTGTGTTACTGTGCACAAATGAGCAGAGATAGAGGAAAAAGGGGGTTGAAATTCTACGTTTTGTTATTTGATTTATGAGCTTGAGGGCAGGACAGGCCGTGACACAAAAACCCAAGCTTACTTTCCAGTTTTTTCACTTTTAAGGCTGGCAGTAAGTTGTTTAATTTGGAAGGTGTCCAATTCTAAGCCAAACACTGCAGAGTTTTAATAAGGGGCCAATTTTTTTCCCTTGTCTGAAAGCAAAACCAGAAGTTCAGAATAGTGAAGAAACAGTAGCATCTGCAGAATATCAGATTATTATTATTATTTTTTTTTTTTGTGGTTGTTGATTCATGGTGTTGATAAAGGCGTTCTGTAAATGTCATATAATTGATAGACCCTTGTTCAGTACAGCGACATTAGATATTTGACATCTCAAGTCAGTTTCATTCTCGCAAAGAGGGTATATAGGAGAATTACAGAGTGGTTCACTTTCATTCTGATGTTTAGGAATGAATGCTCTGTGTTTGTGTGTGAGTGCATAGGCAGGCATTGCTTGTTTGCATGTAACTGACCAGGTGGAGATGATCATTAATTGTTGTTCTAATATGTTTAGGTTGTTAATTTACTATTCACCACCCGGGCTCTAAATTGAATATTCATAGACATGCACTGAATATTAATGATGATTAATGAGGCTTAACAGAGGACACTGTGAAAAAAAACTTGTAATGTGGTGGTTGATCGCCAAGAGGCTGATCTAACGTCTGAGCCAATTGTGTGCTGGCTTGACATTGTCTAAGGGTCATTATGTGTCATCTTTTGTTATTACTTGACTGCAGGTAACATATGGTGCTTTATAGACAGGTCTTAGAAAATATGACCTGTATACTGAAGACTAAAGTATTCTTTGGAAAGCCTGAGAGTGCACAAGACTGAAATTGTGTTTTCTTTACTAAATAGGAGTTCTGTCTCATCACTCATGCTGCACCACCAACCTACATGGCTCTCAAAAGGTCAGCAACTGTGATCTCATCAGAAATGCACAGTGACTCAGCATGATACTATAAGAATTCTCTTCTATTGATGGTGACAACAACATGTACAAGAAAGAGCAGAGCTCATTTTATCGTAACCTTGGGGTTGTCCTATAAATTTTCCCATATATTATTCCATCTATTATCCCATCTCTTACTATAGAGATTAAATGTCTGTGTGTATATATATATATATATATATATATATATATATATATATATACACACATACATACACTCACCTACTGGTTTTTATTTGACCTTAATCAGGCCAGAGACTGTAAAGACATCACATGACACAATGTTAATTTATGCTCATTTACATACTGTAATTTTTTCTGCAGTTTTTTGCACCGTCGTTCTCTACAGTCACTGATAGAAGTCATTAATATTAATGCTAGCTACCTAGCAACTATCTAATCTATGGCAGTAGTGTAGGAATGAAGCATCGGCATCAAACGAAGCAAACACATCAAAGCACTGTATTTGAATTCACGAAAAAGCATTTGAGTCTAATAAATGAGTTTTGAGATCCATTATGTGATATACATTCTCTGGCTCATTCCTTGATGAATTTTCATCTTTTGCACTTTGTTGATAGCTTTTTCCTCAAGACCTTTAGGCCAATTTCTGATGCCTTAAATATATGGAGGGGCGGGGGTCCTTTAGAACAGTGTTTCCCAACCCTGGTCCTGGAGGTAAACTTCCCTGCAAATTTTAATGTCCTTCCTGCTTTCACCACACCTGATCCAACTAATTAGCTCATTAACAACCCCTCAGTGAGTTGAAGAGGGTGTGTTAAAGCAGGGAAAACATTAAAATGTGCAGGGTAGTGTGTCTCCAGGACCAGGGTTGGGAAACACTTCCTTAGAAGGCACAGCATACCCACCTAAGCAGACACTATGGGCTCCAGGTCACAATTGTATGCTCCTTTTCTCTCCCTCAATGCCTTTCTCTCTCTTTCTCTTCTCTTGCCCCCTTCTTTGGCTCTGATGCCCCCCCCCGGCTGGCTGAGGCCTTGTGCTGACATCACTGTTCTGGAATGTGTGATAAACAGAGTGGAACAGAACTCAGAGAGAGAGAGAGAGAGAAAGAGAGAGAATAGAGAAAGGAGGAGTTTAACTGCTCTCAGGGACTTTCAGAGAGCCCAGGGGTTAGCACTGCTACCAAACTCTTTTCTGTGCTCATGTGTGCACGCACCCACATGCACAAAGACTTACCTCTATGGAAACCCTTGAGGTCATTCCTTGTTGTTAGTAGGGGTATTGAATTTCAGCAAAATGGAACAAGGGCAGCCTTATTTTCCCACCTCTTCAAGGTCTCATCAAGAGTGTCACATGAAAATATGTGAGACCTTTTGGGAAATCAATGTTTGAAGGCCACTCTGTTGTCATTTGTCTTGTGTAAATCTTTGTGTGGTTTGTAAAAAGTGTTGATAGTAATTTGAGACCGCACATAAGATGGTGGCTTATTTAATGCCTGTCCCTTAGAGCTACATTAGTGTGAAAGGTAACTCTTCATTCTTTTCCTGGTTTTCCTCTGGACTCTACTCTTCACAGGTTTGATGAAGTTAGTTGAGTTCAAGTGGACTTCATGAAGCACCCCAGAATTCAGCTAATCAAACAGTTTTATATTATTAACTAACTTAAATCCATTTAAATCTGAGATGTTAGCATTTTTTGGGAGATGGGAGAATTTGGAGCCAGTGTAGTGGGGCTTTATGATTAGATATGATAAAAATGATGAGTGCTGATATTCTAACGTGTTGCATAATTTCATCAATATATTTATAAATTCTGTGACTTAGTGCTTTAATGACTTCAGTAGCCTATATGGTCATAGTTTCAGCACCCACTAAAAATTATGATCCTGTATGAACTGCTAGAACACTCAAATAGCACTCGGTACAAACACATGGGATGGGTCTGTGCAATCCTACTGCATGCAGCAAAGATTCCAATTATGTGCAAGCTTTTTTGATTACCTATGAATGGCATGGGCCATAAATTTTGTGGATATTTGGTATGGCTGGAAAGTATTTGCTACACAGTTGATTGTCTGTAATACATCACAGCACTTCCAGAGCATCCATGAAGAACGTTTGGTAGGTTGGTTGGTTTGTGTGCTATGGACATTTCTGTTTTGTTTAAGAGCCTATTTGCATATTGTGGGCTTTAGTGATATCTGAATGCAGTAATGACTAATATTGTGCAGCTGTAATGAAGACTGGAAGTGTTGTTTGTAGGCTGGAATAACTTTATTGTGATGTAGTGGGCGCAATATTAAATTGTGCCTTCATTTTGGCCTTTTACTGACTAATTGCACAGACCAAAATTGCTGTTTCAATTAATATCCAATTCATTGTGCAACTCTACAATCTTGCTTCAGTCCATTGCTTCATGAGAAGCCTCTGTTCATTCTAGCATTCATACAAGTTCACTGATGGCCCTCATTCACACATTATGATTTAATTATGGAGCAGGAGGTTCAGTGTCCTCACTCTCTCTCACACTGCTGTAGAGTGCTGGCCTGCTGTGAGATGTACTGCACACATTCTGTGGCTCTTTCTCAGGAAGTTTTCTCAGGACTGTACTGCCAAGTCTGAGTGCGTGACACCTGTGTGTGTTGTGTTCATCCTCTAGGCCTGTGGAGACAGTGAGGAAGACAATGGTGGAGCAGGAGCCGACGTCTACAGCGGGGCAGAGGCTGGGTGCCCCGGACACGCTGGGCATTAGCACGCTAGAACCAGGCCACAAACCACCTACAATGCCCTCCGGCCGGCATGTAGCCATCAGAGTCCGCATGCTGGACGACTCGGAGGAGATATTTGACATCTCTGTGAGTTTTACTCTTTATCTACGACTGCTGTCTGTTTAATGAAGTAAAAACCTGAAGGAACAATTGACAAAAATGCTGCCTTGGGAACAATGCCAAACCCCACACATTTTATCCCCTTGTTGTGATGTCAGAGCTTATCAGCACCAAATCTTTCATCTGTTTAAGCCACCTTTAGGCCAAATGAGTTTCAGTAAGTCATTTTAACAGTAGATAAAAACTGCTAAATCCTTCTTCAGACAAAACTACTCATCATAGCAAAGAAGACAGTTTGATGAACATGAAGCTGAGTGTTGCAAAATATGCACCAAGTGTTAGTAAATAGCTTTTTTATGTAACATCCTTTCAGATATTTTGTGAAAAGTTCTAAACTTTTGATGAACAATGATATATTAAGTTAAATTTCAATAGGCTGTTTCCTGATATCTTTTTCAGTGTCAGTTCTGTCTTCAGAGCATAAAAAAATGACTGCAGGTTTCTGTTTACTTGGTAACCAAAAGTACCAAGTTTAATTTGTTTTTGCATGAATGAGCAGAAAGTATAATCATTCTGTTTTGTAGAATCAACAAAGCCTGCACAGCACATACAAACACAGTTCCTAATGCTAGTGGTGATTTTGGTCTGAAACTGTTTAAAACTGGCATTAATAATTTACTTGCTGTGGGTCCATGTGCTTGTTGAATTTTAAGTTTTCAAACTAAAAATATTTTTGTAAGTGAATGGTTACGGCTTGCTGCATGGTCTGCAAGGGCATTGTGCATTTGTTTGGCTTTGTGGGAAATTAATGTGGCAGCTTGAAGTTAGTGAACAACCACTAAGTGTTTTTTAAAGGGGGAACAAAGTTGCTGGTAGATTTTCCTGACATGTTTTTTTGATGTTTTCTTCATGCAGAAGGTATGAGGTTTGTGTGAAGTCTCTCTCCTATGTCTTGTAAGGGTATGACGATTTTGGTACAGTACTGAAAAACTGAAATGTTTGAAGAAGTGTATCGAAATTTAAAACTGTCTCTTCTGAGGGTCTGTTTGCCATTTTCATGGAAGCCTCTGTCAGTAATCAAGACTAGGTATCTGGGTACATCCTATCAGAGTAAAATAACAGGGGATGTGAGCTGGTTTATGCTAATGCACACTCCCACAGCCAAATTAGTTGGCTTTTTTTTTTTTCTTTTTTTTTCCTTTGGGAATACACCAATAATGGAATTGTGTGTGTTTCTGATATTTTTAATGCACATGTCTGCTGATACTGATGCATAGACATTTTAGAAAATGTAGAACTTGGACTAGATCCACCTGAATTGGTATTTCTGTAGGGTTACAAGTACAGCTAAATGAATAAAATGCAGATTTTATCACAGTAAACATTCTGCTTTTCCAGAATACAATAAATGCATCATCAAATGTTTTGAAGTATCAGTCAAATCTAAACATCTGTCCCGTTCTGATATTTTATTTTTAAGCAAATATCTGCTGATACTGATATGATTCCAATATCATGTGCATACCCTCTTATTTTGTAAGTGCAATAAGTCCATTTGAGCCAAACCAAGTGTAGTATGGAATCAGAGTTCTGTAGAATCAATACATTTTTAACACACAAAATCAAACTCAAATTGAATCTTGACCTCAGAACCGAAACTTGTATCCAGCTTGAAAATATGTGCATCATTACACCATTAATATCTTGACTGTGGTGCAGGTCTTTAGAGCCTATTGGACCTTAGCATACCTCTGGGTTTTGCTTCACTTCTGTAGTGAGAGTTTGTGGTTGGTGAACTGCACTCTGCTGCTAAATGTGGAGCAAGAGCTTCATGCCGGGTGGAGTCTGAAATCATATGTTTATTTTACTTGGAACCTGCAATATTGCAGTTTTGTCAAGCCACTGCTGAAGAAGGGAGGGAGGGAAAGAGAGAACAAGACTGAGAGTGGGAGAGGTAGCGAGCGAAAGAAGGAATGAGGCCGATTCCTGCAGCCCTCACTCTTTCTGGTGTGGGTTTGTGAGAGAGATGAAGTGTGTGTGAGGAGAGAGAGACTGAGGACACTAGAAAGGTCTTGTGTTGAGTTTTCTTTGGCTGGGACCCTCACTGCACTGACTAAAACCCTGTTCCCATAGCATGCAGCCTGACATCCGGCCCGCAGTCCACCGTCGTTAGTCAAGCGCTTCCCAACTACTGTTGCTGGAAGGAAACTTTCTGCACAGACTCCAGTATTTTGGTGCTATTACTTGGCTACATCTGAGAATAGTTTTTCTAAACATCACACTCTTAAGCTGCACAAGTCTTTTGCTACTGCTCTGCTCCGGGCGGGACCTATTCTCCTCTAATTTTAAGAGAGGCACAGATTGAGGAAGAAGTAAAAGGGTAATTGTGCAGCAGAAAAGCCAACCTTCCATTAGGAAACATCCTGACTCTGTGTTTTTGACCCCAAAATTGTATGTGACTTCTTTTTACTCAAAAAAGGAGTTTATATAAAGAGACCATTGCTAATCTTATTGACATTGCAAAGTTGCTTTCTAGTAATTTTAAGATTACCATATCCTATTTTTGTTCAGTTTTCTTGCTGTGCTTATTCAGGGCTTGTTTCAGTGTTGTATTCATGGACTTACTTATATTCAACTTTCAAAACAGTCTTGCTGGTCTGTAGAGCACTTAAGCTCACATCATTCTCATATTCTCAAACCAGCAATGTACCTGAACCGTGATTACAGCCTACTGCATTTTGAACAAATATGATTAATAAAAATAGGTCTAAACACTTGGAATATCACTATGTAGAACTATAAATAATCTGTTTTGTTATTAATGTCACTTTCAAGTTGCATATCTATGGCTAGTGAGATAAACAATTATTATAACTAAGAACACTTGCTCACAAAAGGTGTATTTCTTATAGATTAGTGAAATTGCATTGTGACATTGTGGTAAGTCATTATTGCACTAATTTCACAATATTTTGTGGTTAAGGTTAAAAAAAAAGCTTCTGAATTCCTGTAGCTTTGATGCCTCAGATGGTTTAGGCGTGTGCGTCAAGTGAAAGGAACAGTTGAAAGATGCTGGTCTCTAACTGCTTGTGTTCTCAATTCACTGAACACATTAATTCTACTGCATTAGTCTCTTCTGTGCCAGTGAAATCAGTGGTGAAAACATTTTCGGTAATGGGACGCCAGGTCTGGCCTCCTCCGTCTGTTTGCCTGTTTGTTTGTCACTCTCAGGTTCTCTTGCTGCTCTTTCACATAGAGCAGCATGATTATTACAAAAATGATGATTGCGACTGGGTGTTTTCCCAAGAAAATTAGCTAGGCTGCATGCTTTGAGCCCTGGGGCTCATTTAAGTTGAGGGCTGGGGAAGCAAGCTGCCTTGTTATTGAGTTAGGAATGTTTCATACTTGCACACAGATAAGGTTTGGTAGTTTCTATTTGTATTTTTTGCTGCTAAACACAATTTTTGAAAATGTAGGTCACTTTCTCTACATTACTCAACTTGCATATGATATTACAATAAAACATTTCAGCATGTAATGAAATGGTGTTTTACAGAGAGGTTTATTTTTGTCAAGACTGTAGGGTGATACTGCAGTTGTTGACTACTTAAATTAGGTCTTGCTAATTTAAAGAACTATCTGAGGTACTGAAACATCGCAGCACCCCGGTGCCATGATCAGTTTTTCTAAAAGTGTCCTCATATTTCACCCAAGTACTTGGCTGTGCATATTGTCCTTGTTTGCTTGAGACATTTTGGGCTCCAAAGAATTTCGTTTTCAAAGAAGTTGGCACGCTGTGCAAAATGTAATTAAAAACAGAATGCAATGATCTGAAAATCATTTAAAGCCTGTATTTAATTGAAAATGGTACAAAGACAACATATGTTGAAACTCAGAAATTGTACTGTTTTTTGAAAAATATGTGCCTATTTTGATGCCAGTTCAGCACCTAGACTCTCGCTATGGAGCAGTGCTGTTGCAGAATGTGGTTTGGCATTGTCTTGCTGAAATAAGCAAAGCCTTCCCTAAAAAAGACAAAGTCTGGATGGTGCCTTCACAAATATGCACTAATGCAACACCATCACGGATACAGGCTTTTGAACTGTGCGCTGAGAACAAGCTGAATGGTCCCTCTCCTTTTTAGCCTGGAGGACACAGCGTCCATGATTTCCAAAAAGAATTTCAAATGTTAACTCGTCAGACCACAGGACACTTTCCCACTTTGCCTCAGTCTATCTTAAATGACCTCAGGCCCAGAGAAGGCAGCAGCTTTTCTGGATCCTGTTTATATTTGGTTTCTTCTTTGCATGGTAGAGGTTTAACTTGTGTTTGTGGAAGCATTGATGAACTGTGTTCACAGACATTGGTTTTTAGAAGTGTTTTTGAGCCCATACAGTGATTGCTACTACAGAATCATGTCTGTTTTTTATGCAGTGCTGCCTGAAGGCCTAAAGATCATGGCCAGCTAATATTGTTTTTTGACCTTGTCCAAGATTTCTCTGAATCATTTCATAGTATTATTAAATGTATTAATAGTATTATGAGATGAAATCCCGAAGTTCTTTGATATTTTATGTTGTGAAACATTCTTCAATTGTTGCACTATTTTCCCGCACATCCTTTCACAGAGCAGTGAACCCCTCCCCATCCGTACTTCTAAAAGACTCAGCCTCTCTGGGATGCTCCTTTTATACCTGATCATATCACTGACCTGTTGCCAATTAATCTTATTAGTTGTGAGATCTTCCTCCAGTAAGCATTACACACCATTTTCCAGACTTTGTTTCCCCTCTCCCAACTTTTTTGAAATGTTTTGCTGGTATCAAATTCAAAATGGGCATGTATTTTTCAAAAACGATAACATTTCTCAGTTTCAACCTTTTGATTTGTTGTCTTTGTACTACTTTCAATTGAATATAGGGTTTAAACGATTTGCACATTGTAGCATTCTGTTTTTATTTACATTTTACATACCGTCCCAGCTTTTTTGGAAATGGGGTTATATCTAAAGAACATTGACTACATTTGATCACTCCAGTGGCATCTAGCCAGCAGCTCAAATTGTGGTAGAATGCTCTGTTATTTTTAATTTTCCATCAAACTTGTCTATCATGAGATTTGTAAGCACGCATACAGGCCCAACAGTTAAATTGGTCTGCAGATGGCATTGGTTTGGACATGTTTGCCAGCTTGATTTATTTCAAACACTGGCCCTCCAATTCCTTTTGATCTGATCTACCTAAAAGAAGGGTCATCAGTTTTGGCGAATGCTAGCTAAAGCTAGCTGTTTTAAAACTCAACAGCCAAACAAATACAGCTCCTTCAGTGTTTCATGCATGCATGCATGTAATCAATTGGCACAAGTAAAATAATGTTAAAAATTATATCCTTAAGTTCCTCACAACCCACATATATTGTTAGTTTTAGGTAGGCTGCTATTTCGAAGTGATTTTCTTAGCTAGCACAGTTTGTGCACAGTTTAGAATAAAATGTGTTCTGTAAAATAATTAAGATCGGGTCAGCATCACACTTAATGTCTTTCAACTCCCTTAGCCCTATCCAGAGTGAGAGAGCCACTTTATTTTCATTTTTTCATTTTTATTTGGCAGTGAAAGCTGTAAGGTTGTGATGGAATTGGCAATTTTGGTATTCTTTATTTACCGTTATTTCTTTGTAGACCTAACCAGCTGTGGCAGTGCATCTAATCAGAGCTTACTCAGCTGTATGGCAAGCCTACGGCCCCCTGCTGTGTGCTCGGGATGCACAACATGATTGACAGGCTAGAAGATATGTCTCCTTGTCCTGATATGGCTTATTGTCCTGATTGGTTGAATATTGGGTGGTCCATTCCCTTTGTTTTTCTGTTTGCAGCCACAGAAACCAGGTGGCACAATATCAGTCCTTGTATTCTGCAGCAACTCAGGAGAAAAGCCATCCACAGCATGGTGACCACTGCCCACGCTTCCTTCTTTTACTTTTAACTTGTGGTCTGACTCTGGTCAGGCAGCGGTGGGCCCATGTTTACCTGGCTAGGGTGTCCCATAGCCTTTCTTGCCTTTTCAGTTAATTAAATCTGTTAATTAAAATGATTGTTCTTCAAGCTCACATATACAAGTCATAGTGCCAAATGTAAAACTGTGGCATTTCAACAGTATGTGTGGCTGTGTGTCTTGGTCTTTATTGAAATCACATGAGACCAATATAACATGGGCTATACATACAGATTTCAAGATGAACATCAGGGACACTGATATCGGAAACATATTAGTGTCGGCGAATATTTGCTTTTTTAAAAAAGCATCATCAGACAGATGTTTAGATTTGACCAATATTTCAAACTGACATTTGATAACAAAACATGTAGGTGGTGTTGGTCTAATGTGCTAAAATACTTGTTTATCAGTTTATTGCACTTCTAGCACTTTTTGGTAAATTTTCTCAGAAATGCTAATTCAGGTGGGGTTAGTCCTTGTTTCTACATTTTATGTAAATTTATGTATCTGCATTAGCATCAGCAGATTTGTGCATGGAAAAAATTGGACATCGGCATCTCCTCACCATTCCCATATTAGTGCATCCATAAAAAATGTAGTTTTGTGTGTCGTAAGTTTACAGGCAGTGACTTTTCTGACATTTATATCACCCATCTTAATAGTTTAGTTAGCTATCAGTGATTCACGATACTGTTGTCAGTGAGCTCAGGACTAATATTCAGTGAAACAAAACCAACAATATTGCTGGCGTGTTGGCCAAATATAGTGTGGTACGTACGTAATTGGACTGTGACTCAGTTATTGTTTTGGCTCTGTATTTGGTCAGATTGTGGGCTATTTAAACAGCTAAAATTGTGGCCAAGTTTCATTTGCTGTTTGGGCAGTAACTCTGCCTTAGTTTGGTTGCTGCCTGCTTTGCTTGTTTGTGTGTGTGCTTAGTGGTGTATTCCCGAGGAAGTGAAATAGATCATTGTTTATTTGCTGTAACAGGGTGTGTGTGTGTGTGTGTGTGTGTGTGTGTGTGTGTGTGTGTGTGTGTGTGTGAGGGAAGGAGGGAGTGGGTGGGGGTGGGTGGGTGGGTGTGTTGTTTATAATGCTGCCGTTCCACTTAAATGCCAATCACGCTGACCATCATGACCACTGGGGCGCTGGTGTACAGCTTCACACTCCCTCAGCTCTCCGCCCTGCCAAGACCGAACGCTCACACCCCTTATATAATTACTCAGTGACAAGGAGGGTACTGTATCTCCAGTGTAAATCACTGTGTTGTGGAAGACCCTGCTTCCTGTACGCCCCTTTTACATGATAATTATAGGAAGTCCACCCTTAAATATGCTAAGCATGCTTTCAGCATTGAAAATGTTTTAGAGACGGTCACATCATATCTCTTCTGATCTGCTGGGAATATGATCTGGACCCTCTGATGGTGGAGGTGTGGGGGGGGGACTTTTCTTCCACAGTATAATGAATGAGGATAGAACAAAGCAAAGAAACCAGGTCATTTTAACACACACACTCACACAAGCAGACACACCGACACTGTTTCAGTAGCTCTTCACATTGACCTTTATGCTGTTGGAGGCTGAAAACTGGGCCACTTCCCCAACTGCACCCCAGTAGCCACCCCGCACATACACACACACAATATATACACACACACACACACACACACACACACACACACACACACACACACACACACACACACACTCTTCCTCACTCACTAGGATTGTTACAATACTTAAATGATATAAATTATACATTTTGGTAATTTATATATCAGACATATGTTAGGATAATCCAGAAACACACACACACATCATCTAAACCGCTTATCCTTCTGGGTCGCAGTGGGGTACTGGAGCCTATCCCAGCTGTCACTGGGCAGAAGGCAGGATACACCCTGGACAGGTCACCAGTCTAGGATAATCCACCTAGCAAATATTTCCTGGAATTAACACATTCTTGACCAGGTTCATGATGTACCCAACATGAAACCCAACAATCAATATGCCGATCAGCCCCACCCACATCAGGACATAACTCTTATTTGCTTCATGTTAGCTAGCTAGCATTACTTGTCCTATTAAATTATATATCAAAATACAGCTGATTGCAATTTCTACCAACTAACAGTAATATATTTCTCATACATATATATATATATATATATATATATAATCTCTTAAAACATTTATGAAACTTTCTTGTTGCTTTACCACAGTTTTCCCCACCTTAACTGGTTTAGAGTTACTGGCAAAATTGATGCATGATGGTCAAGAGTGTGATCGTTTTTGTTATATTTTTGTGAGAACTCCTCTTGCTGACCCAGAAGTTAATTCTATGAACCAGTCTTGTTCTCCCCTATTAACATAAATTGCAATGCTATCCATTGTTCCATTAAAAATACTCTGAAATTCCAGAAAGGGCAACCACAATAGTAAGAAAAAACCTCCTTTGCACCCACCTGAAACCATTTACACTGTGTGTGTGTGTGTGTGTGTGTGTGTGTGTGTGTGTGTGTGTATTTACTTTTTGTTTTCTAAGATTACTTGTGTTAATTTTGTTTTAACCTGGCAGTGATTGTTTTGGCAACTGGACTAAAAACAAAGTGAATGTTGGTAGGGGTGGGCAACGTGACAATATTTTACCACATTTTGAAAAAGTACATCACAATATGCTTTTCTGAGCATTTACTAAAACACTGACCAACTGCCTGTTTCATTAAAAAAACAACATAATTCATCCTGTTTAATTGGATTCAGTTCAGCTCAGTATGTGAATATATGTTGAATAATAATCAGTGTTTTTTAAATGTGGCCCTACTGGTGCATTCAAACAGTTCTAACTAATCAAACCTCAGAAAAACTAAATATGGTGATGCAAATTGTGTATGCTGAAAATTTCAAGTATCATGATGTTGTACAGTTGCAATATCGCCCACCCCTAAATCTTTGCATTCCTCTTTTACTTCTGTTTTGAAAATGCATCATGAGACATGCGTTCTATATCATGAAATTTGTGTGTATTTTTTCTCCTTATACACACACAAGCCTATTGCTTCTTCATTGTGTGAAATGTGTGCAGACTGGCTGGGCTGAGGGAAGAGCAGTAGTCTGTAGTTTGCCTGAGGCTGCTCCCCTTATTAGCATTCTTTGCTCTGAAATAGTCGCTCCACACTGAGGCTGCGGGAGACGTGGTGGCTGTGCAGCACGGATCTCTCCAGACGGGTTTACGTTTTATGAATGAATTTCCACTTTAGTGAAATCCACAGCACACGGAGTACAATGAATAGTATACATGCAGTTAGATTTAGGCCTGGCTGTGACGATCAGCATGGTTTGATGAAACTGAATATGCTGATTGTTGATGCCATGCACAAATCGTGGCCAACCAGATGGGATGTTTGCAGTGTGTGTGGGAGCTGCTCTCAGGACTCATGTCTGTACACAGGAAGTTCCCACTGTGGAGCTATTCTTGTCCTCAGACTAGCAACTGTACTGAATAAATTCGTGACAGTAAGTTGAAGCTCTTATAGCTGATTATACCCAATATGCAGAAGAGACGGTAAAACCTGCTCTCATCTTGTGAGTTACAGTCTGTCATTGGCGGCAACAGTTGTTCTGTTGTATTTTGTACAATACATGCAGTGTCCAGTGCACTGCTATTTACATCAAAATGAGTACATGTGTTATCAGTATGTGTGTAGTGAGAAATTGCATGAATATGATATAAAATGCCTGAACGCATACTAAACATAACCCTGCAGTCACGCAGTTTGGCAGATTGCTAACAGACGAATCCAGTTATATTCAGAGTCTGTTTTACAGATAGATTCACTGCAAAACAACATAAAAAGTTACCTGAATGTCTGTTGCAAGCTTCAAATGTCTGTATGTAGGCTAGAGCCATGTCATGTTAAACCCATTGTGGGGACAGTGAATATACACATATATCTATATAAACATATTATAGTAAATGCCTTAGAGGTGCTAGTGGAAATTAACATTATATAGCTGTGGTATTTGGATGAAAAAGGCAAATAAAAAAACTTTCCAAATTGAACAGTGCTGTATAATAAAACATAAGTGTGGCTCTCATATGTTGATCATTAAAAAGTTTAAGAAAGGACTTGTTTTATTGCCTTGTTTTGTGTTGAAGCAGCTTCACAGGTCTTAATAAAAGTTTCAGTGCTCTGTGGCGTTCTTAGTTCCGGTCCTAACTGCATCAGGCCTATTTTTATTTATTTTTTTTTTTAAATCATTTTACAGTACATTTTGTACATGTATAACTACCAGTACACTTCTGCTATTAAAAATGACGTTCGGAATATAAGGCTCATTTACATTTAACATGTAATATCGTAATCCGCAATTATTGTGATTATAAAATCTTATATTGGCACATACCTAGAGATCTCATTTATTTCTCTTCTACTGTTTGCCCAGTATATAAGCAGTAAAGACTGGTGATATTGATGAAACAGATGATGGTGATCATCTGTTTCAGAGATTATTGAAGCTGATAACTGGACTGAAGTGTATGTGTCCATACATTGTGTTGCTGTGTGCTGTTTATCTGCTATCAGTTCTTTATCTTTATAGCATGGTGGACTTGGGCTGTGAACTTAATGGTTTCAGAACGACTATAAAGCAGAGTTTATTGTACACAGTACAATTGTGAGTGTTGAATGAACTCCTGCCGAGAAGCTGAATCTAATTTAGCGGCAGTGATTTTACTGTGTACTTCTTCTCCCGGGGTCCACGGAGCCACGTGACAGACAATTAAATCTGCTAAATAAAAGCTGCTGTCTTCAAACTATTAAACCTTCTTTTCTACCAGCACTGGATGTGACAGCCTCAGACTAATGGGAGATTGATGAAGCTTCATCAGAGGAGCTATACTTTTTATTAGGGTTTCTGTAACTCTTGGACACCTCGCTGTATGCTGGTAGTGCATGCTGATGGAGACACAGCATTAAAAGCTTATTATAGGCTGGTGGAGTGCTGCAGGCACAGACTACTGCACACTGCACCCCTCTGCTACTGAGTGGGAACGTTACTATGGAAACATGATTCTATAGATTGAGGAGTCTGTGTGTGTGTGTGTGTGTGTGTTCGTGAGCATATTAGGGTGAGTCTGCAGAAAGAAATATAATAAAGAACTAACTATGCTATTGAAAAGGGCTTGGCTCAGTGGTCCTTTATATGACAGTGAAAAGACGGCGGGCTCATCCACTAACCAGATATATTTCGCCTCCAATTTCTCACTCCTTTGCTCTGTCTCTTGTTCTCTTTCTCTCTCTCTCTCACTTTCTCCCTCTGAAATGAGTTATGTAAGGGCATGAGAGGAACTAATCAGGTGGGAGAGGGAGACAATCGGGTGATTTCATTTGCATTTGGCTGATAGCGTTGACTGTGCTGGTTATTCTGTTCTTCTTTCTCTCCAGAGGACAGAGCTAAGGCTGCCTGAATAAGAGGCTAACCTGAAGAGTTCTACAGAATCTTGATCCATTAGAGTGAAGCATAATACAAAGTATTTCCAAAACAGACTGTCAGCTTTGCTTGTGTTTGCTGTAAATCAACAGGCCATGGTTTTGCCATGAACTTTGCTTCATTGCCTTTTCCAGGTAACATAATCTCCTGACCTTTCCTACCAAACCATCCCAAGCCCCCCACCCCTGGTTAAAAGGCTAGATTTCATAGACACGATTTGAATCAAAATTCTCAGACATGCCAAAGCATTGCCTTGTTACTTGCCTGTTGTCTCTTGCATTACGCAGATCAAATCAGGGCTCTGTTCCACAGAGACGTGTCTTTGTTTCTTTGTGTGTCTTTCTGGATAATTAAGACCAGCATAAGCCCCTGAACCGAAACATTTGATTATCTGTGAATCTTGTGAGAATGAGAGTAGCCAAGGCTGCTTTGCTTATAGTGTGTGTCATGCCCGTGTTGATTTGCTGCCCTCTCTTGCATACGGACAGTCTGAGCTACAGCGTGCAGCTGCTGTGGTCGTAGGATGAAGGAGAGGGGGAGAGAGAGAGAGAGAGAGAGAGAGGCAGGCCATAGAGTCCAGAAAGTCTGCATACGGATCGTTTCACGGTTTGTTCTCCATCAGGATTCCTCTCTGCCTCTGACCGCACAATCCACTGGAATGCATTCTAAATAGCCTTATCTGTGTGAAGAGGATCATTTTGGTTGAAAATCATACAATTATGTTGCATCCTTGCTTTTATTATGCTTCTGCTATAATAAATCATGTAGCATGAGCAAACCAGTAGCATTCCTAAGGCTTCAGAATCCAAGATCCTCTCAGGATGATAGATTCCTTGCTTTCTGAGTTGCCATGGCAACTGATATTGCCTGTGTGTGTGTGTGTGCGCCTGCATGTGTGCGTCATCTTGTCATAAAGGCTTCCATTTTTGCTTCTTGTCTCCAGACCAACATTTCAGATTGTGTGCGTTTGCGCCAGTATGTGTTTTTAGGGCCGATACTGAGACTGATAATAGTTAATAAGGAGGCTGATATATGGGACCAGTATTCATTTGCTGTATCATTTATAGTGTGAACGTTTACAGGAGCGTAATTCCTCCACAGAGTGAACATTAAGTGAACTTACTGTTTACTGAAATACTAAACTAAACATCTGATCATTCTAAAAATAAAGTACATGAAGCTTCCAGACAGTATAAACATTTGGACATGATAATGAAAAAATTAATACAGGGAGACTTTGAAGAAAACTTTAAATAGATAAAAATAGTAACTTCTAAACAGCTCAGAAACCATGTTATTAAATAAGCATCTTCATGACATACAAAAATTACAATTAAATAAAAATGTGCATGGTGCTCACAGAGACCATAAAGGTTTGGAAAACAAACAAAAAAAAATGCTAAAAAGTTCAGTCAGACTTTTTAAAATAATAAAAATGAACTGTGTAATTAAATAAACAGCTCCACCATATAAAGCACATGATCAAATGTAAAATTACACAAGTCAGAGCCTATCTAATACTATTCATTATTCACGTCATTATTATTCTTTTTTTTTTTGGTATGTTACTCTAAAGACTGGCTCATGTCTTCAAGTCTTCAGTCCATTTCCCTGAGTCCCATCTCTAAATCAATACTTATTTTGACCAGTCTAGTAATACTGTGGGCAGTGTATTGAGGAAGTAGTGTGTTTATTTATTTTTTTTCCCCACCCGTCATGGATGCGTTAGAGATGTGCATTTATCATGTAAAAGACATGCCATGGAAGCAAGTTCAAATGCTGATTCCGATATTTATTTTTTTTATAAGAAAAATTAGAAATATCTGCTCCGACACACGCACACACACCTAAATTTAACACAATACCACAGCCATCCGCGCATTACTGACCTCAATCCTGTCCCATCAGGAAGCGCCTTGAGCTCTGGACATACAGCTGCTGTGTGTGCGTGTGTGTGAGAGAGACTGTGCGTGTTGGGGGGCACGTGCTGTGAGGGCTGCTGACTTTACTGTGTTGAGGGATAAGGAGTTTACTTTAATCTGTACACGGTGAACTGATTGGTCCTTCTCCAAGAGTTGTGGTGTGTGTGTGTGTGTGTGTGTGTGTGTGTACATTACACAATGTACTAGAAGGACATACTACTGACACACATCTCTAATAAGAGTTTTTGTGACCTAAATGTTTTTTTGTTTTTTTTTTTTCCTCTCATTATTTTCAAATGAATGTTTAAGCCCAGTGATCACTCTGGGTATTATGGTAAATCTCTTGAATAAGAGATTATATTAGGTCGTATCTAATGGTTTCGCCACTCGCTCCTAGTAGAATAGCAGATGATAGATTGCAACATGATCTCTTGTGAATAGCAGCAATCACTAAGCTGAAAATCAACGGTGTTCAACTCTGGCATAATGTGATCCAGTTACATAGTGTAATCTTCTGTGTTGCTGTGGTTTATTTCATCACTGCCATGTTGCTTTATGTTTTGCCTGTTTTGCTTTGGTGGTTGTGCATAATGTCTGAGGTTATATTTTGAATATTTCAATATATAAGTATAAATATCTAATTTTGAAAGGATTTTTCTCTTGACCCAATTCTGAAAGTGGGCACCCCCTAGGTTGGCAAACTCTGGGTTAATTAAATCTGTGCTATAGTGCCTGATTCTGTGGATGCTTTCTGGTGCTCTGAAAATCTGTCTGATTTAATGGCATTTATTTAATGCCACAGATAAATCTGATCTTCTGGCAATATCAGATCATGTCACAGTCAGAGGCAAATTCCCTGCCACTGCAACGCAGCTGCCTGTATAACTAATTATTCTGTAAGAAGTACAGTATCATGCTTTGCTTTGAAATTTAGTAGCAATAAATGAAGTTTCAGGTATATGTTAATAAAATGAATGACTGGAGATTCAGCAGAGGCATAGTGTTAATGGAAGGCAAAGAATCACTTCTTCTGTAGTTGGACGCTATTTGGGGTGTAATGATATGCAAATTTTACAATACATCTCATTTTTGCTTGATGATATGATACATTTTCGATAGAGAAATAGAAAAGGAATGTTAAAACAATTCGACCCTGTATTTATTATTATTTTATTTTTTGGTAATTCCCAAAACATCATTTTATTCAAAGACAAAAAAAAACAGAATATAAGCAAAAGTACAATATAAACAAACAAAAAATCTGAACTTTAAGGCTACATCTCAATATTAAATAAACTTTATAAACTTTTCCTGGTAATTTACAATCTGATTTTGTGTTTTTATATAACGTGTAGCTCTAACCCTCTGTCTGAAATGAGCGTGAGAGGTGATTTTCTAACGTGGTTCAATCACTCAGTGGATTCCGCAACTGAACTGAGGTGGAATCTACAACTGAATATTGGTGCAAATCAGTAGCTATTAACATCCCTAAAGAGTTATTTGTTTTGCCCATTCAGAATCAGCACTCGACGGCTGCTTAAATCCTATGGGGAGAGGTAGCTGCTGAGGCTCTGAAGCTGGCTACCTGTTTACCAGCTTTTTATTCAGATTTTCCATTCCACCTTAAATGGAGCAGCAGTAACATGTAAATGCTGCTCCATTTAAGGAGGAATGGAAAATTTGAATAAGACGCTGGCTAACTTTAGCTTTGCGTTTTCTCCACGCTTTGGTAACTGACACATTTGATTGATATCTTCCCAAATAAGTTAGCATAGTACATGAATTAGCACAGTTATTTGATAATCACGCTAAGCAATAAGATATGTATTCAGACTATTACCTGTACATAGAAAACATGTTATTTTAAGTTGTGTTCTTAATAATAACTTATTATATACTGTATCAAGGACCAAGCAACATCCATAAACAAATCTGTCTAACATGCAGTTAAACATTTCTCTGTCTCTGAGCTTTCTGTCTATCTCAGTGATGGATAGGGCTGGTGGTAGGGAGAGGTGAAACTTTCTGTATTACTGATATAATTGATTATTATTTTTTTCCCTCTCATTGATGCAACGTGAAAAATCTGAAGACGTTTTGAGGCAGCCAAGGGAAACGAATTTTGAACTAATGTGGTAAAAAGGTCCATTTTGATCTCCAGTTGACTTTTAATGTCTTCCTAAGGACTCTTACTGGTATAGCAGTGATGTTCCAGCCTGGACGGCGAATCAGTAATCAGTCATTCACTGTGCCTGAGCTAAAAATAGAATGCTGAAGTATCTCCTGTAATTCCAATAATATGCCAATAATAATTGAAGTTTCCCATTTATCTGTGAATAATGTATTGGCTGCCGATATATTGTGCCCCCTAGAAAATGGTGTGCAATTACTAATCCAGTCAGAAGTTGTTTGGTTGGATGCTGTGCTGTGGAAATTGTTCATGAGAATGATACAGAAGCTGACTATGATTCAGGTGAAGGAACCATATGGCCGTTGATCAGAATAACAGAAACACACACCTGATAATGGGAACACACTTTCACACAGCAGCTGGATCCCCTGTGTTCGTGTGTGCTGGCTTATGTCAACACAGCAAGTGCATATGGCTATTTGTACCTCTTAGACAGAGTGCACATTAGAACCAGACAGGCAGAAAGACAGTGTACCACTGATTTTAACAGTGATCTCTGGCTGTTTGTTTCTTGTCACAGTAACGAAAGCTCATTCAGGACCATTAAGCTACGGCTCATCTGACTGTTGTCAGTGTGTTTCAGTGTGTGTGTGCTGAACAGATGGTTCTCAAGCTTGCAGCAGACATGAATGCACTTCATTTAATAAAACAGTGGACTACAGTATGAGCAAACCTGTAAATACTATGGATACACTTTTAAAGATAGTTCGTCAAGGGTTCTTTAGTAAAGAAGATGGTTTTGTATAGAGCCATGAATGCTCTCAGAACCATTTGCATGATTAAAATGTTCTTTGCATCATTAAAGGTTCTTCAGTTTGATGGATTGTGTTGTATATGGTTCTTTATAGAACCTTTTTGAAAAGGACTCTATACAACACCAAAAAGGGGTTTTCTATTGTAACAACCTTCATATCATAACAATAGAAAAATCCTTTCATGATGCAAAGAACCCTAAATCATCCAAAGAGTTCTTAGAGTGTTCATGGTTCTATGTAGACCCATTGTCTTTACGAAAGAACCTTTGAAGGAACCATCTTTTAAGAGTGTAGGCTTCAGCTTCAGTACTGCTGAATCTTCACTGGGGCTTTTATCTCACTAGATACTGAACATAAAGTTTACTTTGCTCTCATCTGTATTGCACCAACACACATTTCTTTTAGAAAACACTTTGTGTATGCAGTGCAGTCTCCACTTTGCCTATAAAAGATACGAAAGAAAATGTACTATCACCATATTTCAATATAATGCAAATCCTCTCTCTGAGAGAGCGGGACAAGCATAGAGAGATGGAAAGAGCAAGAGGAACGGAAGATGTGTAACATTAGTTTAATGCTCTTTCTGTCCCTGTTCTCTTTTATCGGATGAAAGTGAGATGAATAAAACCAGCGCTTTGCAGTGACTCAAAAGCAGACCCCTATATAATCTAATATATGGTTTTGTTTGGCAACTGCAGACTTTGTAGATTTATTTGTGAGTTGGAGGGACGTCTAAGACAATCCTTGATGAAGCAGGAGTTGTTTCTTGTGTAATCCTCAAAGGGACTTTAAATATTCAGCACTGCATTTCTCTGTAAGACGGAGCAGCAGCTGCAGTGTTTAAAAGGAGAAAAAGACAGGAAGAGAAGGGAAAAAAAATGACAGAGTAAGAGAGTCTGAAGCTGGGCCTTTGGCTCAGGCATTGCTGCTCTGTGGCAGGAAAATAAGAGCTTGCAAATTCCTTCTCAGTTCTGCTCTGCAACTCTCTTTAACTTCAAGTAAAAATTGAAAGCAGAGCCATTTAAACCCGTTTAAACCCATTTAAAAGCCTCGCTCTCTTTTTATTTTTCCGTTTTTCTTTGTTTCTTTCAGTCTTTCTCTCTCCCTCCCTCACTCACTCACTCTCGCTCTTGCCTTCAGGGTAAGGTTGCTGTGATTGACATAATAACTCTGACAGCTATGGTGACCAGCCTTCACATCTGCACTGCCATTTTTCAATTTGTTGCTGCCAGTGATAGTGAGGTGTGTGTGTGTGTGTGTGTGTGTGTGTGTGTGTGTGTGTGTGTGTGTGTGTGTGTGTGGAGGGTGGGGGGTTGTTTCATATTGGATTTTCTGCTACACTGCTATTTCATTTAGTTTACCTACTGACAATAGCTCAGTCAGTCTCAATGGAAATAAAGACTTAACTTAGCGGTAGTCACAAGCCTGTATACGTCTGTGTGTGTCTGGAGGGGCTGACATGATTATTTAACGATTATTAATGCTCTTAAATTCCCCTGCACTCAAAACTGGTTTTAAATGGTTAACTACACTTGGACGGCTTATTATGAATGTATAGTTTCGTATTTTTTCAATTGAAAACACAGGCTTTCTCAGTACTTCCATCAAAAAAGCGATTTGTAGAGTGCTGCATCCGACTTGGCTTGAAAGCGGGAAGTCACAGTTCAGAACTGCATCATTCTTGACCTCCGCACATTCGAGCTGCAAAGTGGGGAAAAACATGGATGCCTCCATAAAAGCAAGTACAGTTAGCAACAAGCCAGCCAGCTATGGTTAGTGAAATTTGTGGTAACTTTAACGTTCATGATTCAGTGTTCTTCTCAACAGTGAACTTTATCTTTCTGTGTGTCTGTGTTGACTGATCTAAAGCAAGTCTCATATAATGTAGAGTTCTTTTATTACTGTTGATGGTGTGTGCTGCCATGTTGAGTTTACATCATACGCTGAGCTTGGGGTTAAGAACACCCTCTGGATTTTCCATGTAGGAATTCTCAGTTAAATACATTTTCTTAGATTTTTGCTAGTTAAAAGTGGGAAATTGGGAGTTATATCGAAGTCCTTACAGGACAGTCTGGTCACTCGGCAGCCATCTTGGCAATGCCGCTGTACAGTTTCCAGGCGTACAAGGTCACACACCTATCTCTTTGTATGGGAGGAGTCCAAAAAACTCTGAACTGAAGGGCATATTACCATTTCAAAAGCATATTTGAAATCACTGGCAAAATTTGACAAAAACCCCATCAGTAGTTTATAGCGTTTGGCTTAAATGACGCAAAAAACATTTTATGATTTTTCTTTGTGGTGGATAGGTTGTTCTGGCTACTGCGCTTGCACAGATCTTGACAATAAGATGGGCTTTTCCCACTAGTGGCTTAACCTGTTTTCCCTGTAAACAGACTCCATGTTCAGTGTTTTGAGATTTCCTATTTATATTTCCACCAGTGACCTGTCTCCTCCTTTATAACATCTCAAGTTCGCTTCAGTCAATAACAGCATAAGTTTTGTACGTCATTAATAAGCTTGAACCTGTCATGGTCTAATATGTTAAAGTGTGCTAATGATAGGATTACAATCTGGCAACAGGAAACTTATAGCTACACAATAAACACTGATATAGCTAAATGTTTGCAATGTTTGGACTTAACTAAAAGAAAAAATGGTGGTATTTAAAATTACGACACTGTCAAGTTTATATTCCACACCTGTCTAATAAACTGTCAAATATGGTTAAGAAATAAAAGAGCTATTCTACTACCAGGTCAGAGTAGCTTAGCATGCAAGTTTCTCACCACAGCACAGGTTTGATTCCAGCTCACTGAAGCTTCACTGATGCAATTTTTGAGAATAAAGACTAAAATCTGAGGGAGTGAACCTGTTTTCATTTATGTCATCTAAGCCAGTCTTGCTACATTATACTGCCTCTTGTTTCGACGGAGGCTAGTGTTAGCTTAGCGACTTAAACAGCTTCATACACCACAATACAGATTTGATAAACACAAGTTTAGAGGATAAAGACTCACATCTGAGCGAGTGAAGCTGAGTGACTGGTGTTGGAGTGACACAAAGACACAGACTCTGTTCTATGGTGTGTTATTAGCCTGCTAAGCTTATGTAAGCATAATCAACTCCACTTGGCTTTCCTTACCAATGCTCCACATTTAGCAATAATTATTGAACTTGTGGTTTAACATTTTAATGGGTGAATATTTGAAAATGTTGTTCATTTTCTGGTTATTAATGCTACAGTAGCTTATTTTTGTCTCTGCTGTGCTCCATCTCATCTGCTCAGTCTGTTCAAACATGCAGGGCTGTATTCCCCATTCACCAGAATAGTGTGCAGAGTAGTGGAGGGTAGGGGCAGGGTTTGGAAACCAGGCAGCAAGGGCAATTTGCATAATCATGCATATTCATAAATCTTTGCAGTCTTAATAAATGTTAAAGTCTAGCATGTTGCTGTGCAGTTTTAGTAGATTCTTGGAGATAACAATAAAACATATCATTTAAATTATGTATTCTTCTGTGAACTTCTGTGGGTACTTTAAGTTTCTGCTCTTCATGTTACATTATGCTACAGAAAACACACCACACACACACACACATACTCACTGTCTTTCCTGAGTTGAATGCTGATGAGGTTTCCTACCACTCTGTCTTAGTGAACCTCACTGACTGATGTTGGTTTTATAGGCCACGTGGGGATAAAGTAGGCCTTATTGCGTGAGTATATTGAGCGTTCAGAGTCATTTTGAGGATGGCAGATATTTGAGTCAGTATGGTGACAGCTGTCTGTACAACACTAATGCTAATATAGAGAGATATTGTCCTTAATATTCGTGGTATAGTAATACACTAGGGCTGGGTGTTGTTTGGAAATTCTCATAGTTTTGAGCATTGTGACTATTTAATATTTTGACATCTTATTGAAAGGTACCTTTTTATATTAGATGGTTAAAGTTCAGTTTCTTTTTTGTCAATTTGTACGATCCCAATGTCATGCATGGTGTTGAGCCCATATCCAGCATGTGTTCACAGTTATACAGCAAGATCCAGCAAGCCTCTGACATCTGCACCACAACATGTACATAGACACACACAAGACTGGGTCCTGTGGTGTGGTTTTGCCAGTTCCTAATGGTTCCCTGTAGTGGTGTAAATCTCTGACCTTACAACAATTTGATTTGCGTATGATTCTTTAGGAAACTATTTGTTTCAGCTTGATCATTTTTGTACAATTCGGATGATTTTAAAAGTACACTGAATACACAGATGTGACTGGAGGAACTGTTTACACAGTAGAGGAATATAGACAGATAGTGGTGGTCACAGGCCAGGCAAAATGGACAAAGACTCCAAAATACTGAAGGACCTAAAAAGAAAGCCTTCCAGAATGCTTCATATATAAATAAAACACTATGTGGTAAAAATCTTTCTTTAAGAGAGACCACAGACCCTGAGGCCGTTTGTCAGGAGGAGTAGGTCGTGCAGTGGATTATACAGACATGTCTTTAAAGGTGTATGTAAATGCAATAAGCACATACTGTCCTCCTGACCGTTGAGACTGTATAATGGGGTAAGACAGTCCAGTTAGACAATTTAAAATATGCACTGTTGTAACAGGATCTGCAAGCATCAGCAAATTGAATTTAATGCATTTTGACTCACTTTTAATGCCTTTTTAACTGATGCCTTTGAGCCAGTCAGTTCATGAATCAATATATAGCAAAGTTTAGTTCAGAAATCTTCACCATACCATCCACATGGCATAGATCTAGCATGTGACATCTATAACCTGGAAATATAAGCGGTAAGGGTTATAAATTTCCAGAGGATTTAATTTTGGCTCAAAACTGAGTGCATTCTTTTGAATATTAATTAGTTATTATTATGCAGTTTAGTCCACAACCTGATCGATGAATCACATTATGTGTACTTCCTTAGGTTGGCATGCATATTTTATGTGTATGTGTGCTCATGTGAGTACAGTTAGTGCATATGTGTGCGTGTGCACGTGTGCACGTGTGTGTGTGTGTGTGTGTGTGTGTGTGTGTGTGTGTGTGTGTGTGTGTGTGTGTGTGTGTGTAGTAAAGCAATCTGAAGGACAGGTACTGTCTTTTTCTCTGTGTGTATGTGTGTATTTGGAGCACTCTTGCTGCGGTGATTTATGAAAGCCCTGGGGCTGTGTGTCAGGATGGTTAGTGAGTGCAGTGGACTGTATGTGTGAGGGTGTGTGTGGACTGTACAGACATGTCTTTAAAGGTATATGCAAGTGCAGTAAGCACTTTCTGTCCTCTTGACATGCAGCAATAGTGACAGGCTGACCTGCTAAGCCTATGCCCAACAATGCTGCCCCCTTCACACTCACTGTAGTCCCTGACCTGCTCAGCAAACCAGCATTGACCACTTTGCCTTCTTTCTTTCTTTTTCCTGACTGGTCAGTGTCCCTACTGCCTGGGGCTCTCTTGCTTAGCGTGGACCTGAGTCCTCAGCCTTGTCCCAGAGGACCAATTCACCCTACACTAACCTTCTGCTGGCCTCAGCCCATGTCTGAGATGTGCGATTTATTGGAGTCAATATATTATTTGCAGACACATAGAGAGGCTTTAAATATTATTTTTGGTCTGACTTCAGAATTAAAGACATTAAATACAATCAATAATGTAGCATCACTGACATGTAGTCACTAGTGGAAATCTCCCTTTGCTTAATCTCTCACAAATAAATATCATAGTGGACTGAACCTTTTTCTCAAACATGAGGGAATAGAATTCCCTATCTAGGCTAGCATAACTCTAGTACAACTGTAGCTAGTTTTCCAAGGAAAACTCACCACACACACACACACACACACACACACACACACACACATTACTGACTAAATGGTAACAAAAATGAGAGCTTCAACTTTATGTAGGATGTTGTATTATTTGTTGAATTACATTGACAATCTCAGTTACAGCACACTTAGTCATTTAAAACCTGTTAATTAGAGCAAAATTTGACCAAATTCTTAAGTAAGGCCGAATATGTTTCTGTGAATGAGCACACTTTTTTGTATGTATGGGTGAACACATGTTGCCCTTGTGTACATGAGCATGTGAGTGGCATTTTCTGTTGGCTTGTGACCTTTCAGTAATTGAGTGGGCTGCATGTTAGTTTGGAATCATGTGTCAATGCCTTGTGATGGGGGAGAGAGAGGAGGGAGGAAAATGGAGGGTGAAAGAAGTAGAGAAGGGAGAAAGAAGGAGAGAGGCTGAGCGAGAGGAGGAAGGGCTTCATTCTGCTTTAGTTCTGTTTTTGGCCCAAAGGCTGGCTGGTGGTTTTGGCAGCAGGCCACTGGCTGTTCTTTCGGGCTTTCCCCTCTCCAGCAATGGCTGGACTATCTGAGAACAGCTGTATGGAACACAAGTGTATGTGAGACTCTGTAATGAAGTCATTCTTGTGTGCTCAGCTCGCATCTCGGTCTATGCTTCAGGCAATGTGTGTGTGTGTGTGTGTGTGTGTGCACGCATGTTTGTGCAGGTTTTGTGTGTGCTAGACAGAGATAGTCAGACTGTGATGTGTCTTCCACTTCAAACGTTGTCTCATTCACAACATCAGTCATCAGCAAACAGTCTGCTGGGTAATGTGTGTCTGTGCCTGTGCATCAGGGTGTGCGTTGGGGTGTTATGGTTTCATGGTATGATAACCTAATCAAAACATATCAAGGTATTAAGAGGGTAGTAAAAAGCAAAGGAAATGTATTATTAAATATTAACATCACTTCTCACACTTGCATTTAATTCAACATACTGCGTTAATTGTGAGCCATTTCTTTATCCTTTGAACAGAACATTTGTGTTTTTGTGAGGTGAAGAATTCAAGCACAAAATCCCTGTGTTTGAAACAAACAAACAAAAAAATAAGATTAAACCCTTACATTTTAATTGTTCCTATAAATAATAACCTTATGTATTTCATGTTTTTGTAGGCCACAGTGTTGTTTAAGATGGAGGTTCTCATGGGGTTAACTTTGGAGAATTGCGTATGGTAGTCCTAAAAAAAAAAAAAATTTGAGATGACTGTTAACCATTAATGGGTGACACTTTCTGTTCATGCCACTTGATTAGTGGAGCACATGATAACTCCACCATCGGCCATCAGAACCTGGGAAAAGTTACAGAGGAATGTCGATCTGAAGACGTTTTATATAGATAGTCTTCTCACAATCATTTCGTTAGTTCATTGGTTATACTGTTGGCTGGAGAAACCTGAGCGAAATGAGTCAATTTAGCAAAAGGCTGTGCAACAATAGCAGTAATACAAGCTTGTGCGTAGACTCTTTGCAGGCTTTTGTTGTGGCACAGAGTTAACGAAAACAGCTCATGTTACAGGTGCACTCATGCTAATTATTGAATTAACTGTGATGTGTTATTCAGGTTAAATCAAAATTTTGTAAAAACTGTTTATCAGTGTGTTTATTAAACAACACACTGGAAACATAGGCTTGTGTTCTTTTTTTAAATTATTAATTTGTGTTATTTAGAGTGATCCCTCACTGGCATCTGCAACCAATCAGCCCTCAGTGTCTGCTGTTGTGGCACTATAACGGTTCACTAATTGGCATCTATGCTGCGCCTTTGAAAATTCATGATAATGTAATTTGATTAAGTACTTTTCATGTGCTTGATAACTGTTCAGTGTTAGTGGCACTGGGTGTAGTTTGTAAAAATAATACTTAGACATTTACTTACACAGGGTTTTTTTTTTTTTGGATAATAGCGCTGACAAAAAAGAAGTTCGCAATGTTAAGTCTAAAGGTCACACAAGTGGACCTTTTTACTTTAGGCAGTAAGGTAATAATGTGTTAGAGGAGGAACTTCTTACTGTATGTTCACACTAGCAGGCGACAAAGCCACAGGCGATCAGTCATTTGTATAGGAGTACGCGATTTGTAGCCGTGATTTAGGGACAAGCAACATGGCAGCAAAGCGACAAGTGACTTTTTTTTTGCTAAATTGGCTCATTTCACTCAGAATCCTCCAACCAACAGTACAATCAGTGAACCAACAAAATTATAGACTTAAGACGGTTTGCAAGGTTGTTGTTTGATATATTGATAGCTGATAAGGGTTTGTTTGTTTGCCATGTGTTTACTGTAAGGATATGTAATATTACATTGAAAGACATACAGTGCATGTGTTAGGTTAATCGTGATCTCGATATTAGCCACAGATGACATCAGTATTGATGGTTTTCTGTATAGGGCCGACATCAGAAAATGCTGGATCGGATATCCGATGGGGAAAAAATAATGAATTTGATCCGATCCTGAAATAACTCTAGCCTGAAATACCACCCACGCTCACATTGTGTGATGTGATTAGCTGTGTTTTTCTTCCTGTGAGGTAGTAGGCTACTGTTAATATAGCTTTCCTTTTTTGTAGCTTATTATTATCATTATTGTTGTTGTTGTTATTATTATTATTATTAGGCTACTAATAACAACAATAGTTATAACTTTCATGTCACCACAATGTCAAAATCTTTCAAGCCCTTGTTCATGTTTCACTAGGGAAGTTGTTACATATGTGGGAAACTGCAGCATGACATATCTTTTTTAACCAGCACAACCATGGTAAAAATAAAAAAGCCCTGTCTTGCACTGCTACAGAATATTCTGAAGCCACAGAACAAGTTTTGACTGATATAGATATGGGTACACATTCGTAGAAAACACACTAAAAGAAATCAAAGATGTAGTCTGTCGTCAGTCAGCTCCAGCCTGCATGGAACACAACAAAAGTACATTATTTTGGTCAGTAATACAGGCTGACCAGTTTGTTTTTGATTTATTATGAGTTGTGTAACAGCTGCAGAATGAAGTAGTATAACTGCACAATCATTGTAGTATGTAGTATTTTGTCTATATCATACAGTGCTAGTGTGCATGTGAGACAGTCTGTAGTCTCTCGCTGCCTGTGCGTGTATGTGTGTGTGAGACAGCCCAGCAGGCCTAAACACTCTGTAGCCCCTCACTGCTTGTGTGTGTAGTAGTCTCACACTGCTCCACTCCCCCCGCCCCCGCTGGATTCATTCAGCCTCTCCAGAGCAGGAAGAGCGTGCGGCCTGTGTGGAGCTGGAGCCACACAGGGAACCATGGAATCCTCCATGGAGCTAAATGGAATGTTCCGACCCATTCAAATGCACCAAAGCTCGGGTCCAAAGCGCCCTGGCTGCTTTAAATATTTCTAATCATCCCTTTCTTCAGCTAGAATATTCCAGACTGGGTGCTCGGCAGGGGTTGGGATGTGTGTTGGGCAGTCACAGTCAACTGGCCATAAGTGTAATTCAGCATCTGAAGCCTTTCTGAAAACCTGGGGTGGGTGTCTATTGCGGTGTGTTAAAGGACGGGCATCACAAAGTCTGTTTATAAAGCTTTTATTATTGCAGCAAGTGGGACTGGCACCCGCTTCCTGATTACCCACACTGCCGAATTGTGTGTGTGTACGTGTGTTATCATTTTTTTTTTTTGTTTTCGGCTCCGTCCTCAATGTTTTACTAGAAAATAATGTTCAGCTACTCTTTGTGTTCTCTTTGCAGCAACGGGCATCGGGCAAGGTTTTGTTTGAGATGGTCTGTGCTCACCTCAACCTGGTGGAAGGAGATTACTTTGGGTTGGAGTTCCAGGACCAACGTAAGATGATGGTGAGGCTCATCACTCTTTACTGTTCTCTACTGTGCGTGAGGCAGCCCTGCGAGAACACAAACATATTCAAGCTGTATTGTGAAGAATGTTACATGCTTGTCGGGAAGTGTATTTTAAATCAAACCACACTGTCAGTTCATTTATTCTTGATGTTCTTTTTGTGTGGGACAGGTTTGGCTGGATCTACTGAAACCCATCATAAAGCAGATAAGACGTAAGAGCCTTTGTATCAAGATTTTTCATTTTCATACATACCCTTTCACACTCAAAACCCGGGACTTTATCAAGGTACTTTTAGCGTTAATGTTCGGGCTTTGCATCAGTCACACGTGCAACGCTTAAATCATATTTTACGAGGATACACATGCCATGAAAACAGGAGGTAGTTTTCTCAGCATGAATAGCCAACTGCAATTTTTTTTCTCTCCTAAAAATGGAAAACTCGAGTCTAAAAACGCAAATTTAGCTTCGCTGGCCGTGCTGCATTGCTTTTGCATAGAAACAGCCATACATGCAAGCAGGCTAGGTTTTTGCCACTCATGTCTGGAATAATGTACAAAATACAGACCGGGGATGTTTTTGCTTGCAAAATGAAGCTATTAAAAAAAAATAAAAATTGCCGATCATACTCTTGCCATCTTCCAAGTAGTCTATCAGCTTGTATTAACACAGGGGACCTCCCTATAATTTCCCAGAATTGTCCTTGGTCCCTTGAAGGCAAATTGCCATGTCAGCTTTTCTAGGGTTTTGACTCCAGCTTACGGTAACACCTAACCCATTCCCATTTTATAACCGTTATATTATTAGGCTATGTGTGAAAAGGGCTTATAATATGAGGTTTTTAGATGCAAAGCACCTCAAGGACCAGGCTTCTCACCCGTTCATTCACACAATCACACACTCACTCTCACATGTTTGCTCCATTATGCGCTCCATTAGCCTGTGGTGCTTTGCATCAGTGATGCTGTGTGTCCTTGTTGCATTCTGCTTTATGTATTTGAGTTTTGAATGTTTCTTATGTACTTGTATAACTAGCTCCTGCTAAATTTCCAGTATGTTCTTGTGTATTCAGGGCCCAAGCACACAGTCCTACGGTTTGTAGTGAAGTTTTTTCCACCTGACCATGCCCAGCTGATGGAGGAACTGACCAGGTGACTCTCAGCATCACTTTATTTGCATCTGCTTTGTATCATCATCTCCTGAATAGCTGTTTAAAAATAACACAAAAATACTGCATATATTGATTTGTGTGTGTGTGTTTTGTTATTAGGTACCTGTTTGCTCTCCAGATTAGGCAGGATCTGGCCAGCGGTCGACTCACCTGCACCGACAGTAGCGCTGCCCTGCTGGTATCCCACATCATCCAATGTGAGCAGCCATGTGTGTCTGTCTAGAGAGAGTTTTGAATAAGGAATTATTCAACTCTCTCTTGAATATTGCACATTACTCTCCTCCTTAAGCAGGCTGAACCCCAGACTGTGTCAGATGCATTCTAGAGGCCGAATGCAGCTGGAGAATATATTTTGTTGTCATGGATACCTTTGATACCTCTGAGCTTATGGGAAACAAGTCGAGCTGTCATTTACACAGAGAAGCAGAGACAGGCTCTTTAAATCCATCTTGAAACCACTATTCTCTAATAGCCTAAGGCATACAGAAGTGTGCTTGTAAAACAGTAACACTTTTATATAGTAATGATAATACAGTGATGTAGAATAACAGAGTAATCCAAAAATAATTCTTATTTTTTGAGCGATGCTGGCAGCCAAATTAACGCTAAAGTGAATCTTTGTGTTTCAGCTTGTTCATATGGTTAGCAAAATAAAGCTGTGCTTGGAGCTCAGTAAAAGCATTATACCCTTTCATTTTTTCAGCTTCTTTTTTAACAGCCCCCTCCCCCATCCGTCTTCCTTTCTCACGCTGTCTCTGTCTGTGTCTCTCTCCCGCTGTCTCCTTCTCTTTCTGTCTCTGCTGTCTGTCTGTCTTCCTGTTTTTCTGTGCTTCCTCTCCTAGCTGAGATTGGAGATTTTGAAGAGGCTCAGTGCAGACAGCACCTCCTCAATAACAACTACATTCCTGACCAGATGGCCCTTATGGACAAGATCATGGAGTTCCACCATAAGCATGTGTGAGTGTATAATATCAGAGTGATCCATTAAAAACAGCCAAATGCAGTGGAGTTACCACTCAGAATGGGAGCTTGACCGTTTTTATTTCAAGAAAAGAAAGAAGGCTCTGGCTGCAGACATGCACTCTCAGCCTGACATACAACGCCAGCCTATTAATGATGTCAGTGCACGCTCTGTCAAGACAGTGTTTTTGTCGGTTTTGTGAGGGGGAAAAACAGTGGACCATGTACTGTTGGGCAGCAAGAGTTACACTGAACATATGTTAACGTTATCATACTGATTATAAGGTAATTAAATATGGAAACTTTCAAAATGAAACCTACCACGATGATAAGACATGAATGTCTGGTTTATTCGCAGAAAAAACAAACAGGCTACTGCTGAAACTCATGAAAGCCATGCTGAAGACGATTAGAGCCGTTAAGAATAAAACCTGATGGTTTTGCTTCCTAACAGGAATTGGCTTGATGGTTGCCATTAGAGACCGCCAGGAAACTAACAAATGTATCTGGAATCAGTCCCAAAACACTGATTAAATGATTTAAATTCTTTAGACTATAATCTCAACCCCTCAGGAAAACACAGAATACCATTAGTGACTACTGAAAACCACCAGGAACAAATTGACACTTTCAACTGGATGGGGTTTATGACTTTGTTCAACAGAATTCAATGGAATTGTCTAGCCGTGAAATGGATGAAAAATGGATTAAGTGATCATATCGCCAAGCAGAAGCAGCCAAAAGTTAACGTGCTGTTGAGCCATTGTGGCAGAAATTGCATGTGCATGTGATGTCACTGGGGCTGAGAGTGCATCTGTCTGAGAGTGCATGTCTGCAGCCAGACTCTACTGAGAAAAGAAGGCAGCAACGCCATGCAGGTGTGTGTGTGAGTTTATCAGACATAACAGCTTTACGAGGGTTTTTAAAAAATTGTGTACACTTTATTACTCACACTGCCTCTATGCATCTCGTAGGTGTTCAGTAACAGTCTATCTTTTTCCATATTTGTGTTAGTCATCCTCCAGCCCCTTATCAGTGGTCAGTTTCTGAGCACAGGGCAACATTTTGGCTGGATATTTTTGGATGCTTGGCTGTTCTCAACCCTGTAGTCACATTAGCCCTTGTTGGATTGCATTAGTTTATCAGAGGGGTGTCCGTAAAAGCTTTTTACACGTCTCCTCAGTGATAAAACTCTCACATCCAGACAGCAATAAAATTACCACAGGACAAGTGAGTTTAGTGGGTTATATTTTATTTAATCAGAATTTAGCCTTAGATCTTTAAAGAACTGACAGTGATACAACAATATAATCACCCCTTTAATGAGCCTGTGAGATCTCGCTTTTCTCATTGATTTTTTTTCTTTCTCCTCCTGATAATGGTGGATTTGAAGTTTTACCACCCACACTAAGTAAATGGTTGAGTCATTTTTCAAAAGCATTCATTTTTCATGTCACGATTTAGAAAGTGTTTAATATCTTGAGGAGGGCATTTGATACGTGTGCTAGGAGACCAAATATGGCAAGTGACATTGGTCAGGTCCTCAGCATGAGGCAACGGAGAGATGTGTATCTGGACAGGACTGAAATGATCATAGCACCGCTGAGTGTGGTGAAAAACAGTAGGCCATTCAGCCTGTAATTTTCTCAGGGAAGGAGAGAGAAAATCATGGCCAGTCCAGTCAGAAATTAAGTCACAGAGGAGCACCTGTGAAAGAGGAAATTTACCCCAGTAGTCCTGGATAAATTTAATCCCATCTGAATAGGGCTGTTGAGGGGTGTAAAAAATCCCAGCAACACTGCTGTGCTTAATACACGCGTACCAGTGCAACATCACTACTGTGCTAGGAATGGCCCACCACCCAAATAATATTTCAGCAGTGGTCTTATGGTGGTCCTTTCCATTAATGGATGCAAAGGACAGGTGGCTGACAGTGTGTATAGCAAAAATGGGCAACAGTAAGTCACAGTGGCAGGTGTATCTGATAAAATGGCCAAAGAGTATGGATGTAGGGTAGGTTTACCTCATAAACTAGTTATTTATATGTGTTAGGGACACACAATAATATCGGAATCATGTCAGTATCACCAGATAATTGCTTAAAGAACAAATTATCGGCATCAGACAAATATCTCAGTTGACTGATCTTTCTTTCTGCTATTTAATAATGTATTTGTTGTACTCCAGAAAAGCAGAATGTTTAGACAATGCTGGGCTACTGCACTAAAATATCTGTATTTTATTCATTTTACTGAAATCGTAACCCTACAGAAACATATGTTACACTTTTCTGTGATGCTTTTCCAGGTTACTCTAGTCGTAATTTCTACATTTTTTTTTTCTACATTCAAGGTTTTTGTATCTGCAGATATGTGCATGAAAACTACTGAATATCAGCATCAGTTTATGGCTAATATGTATGTCTGTGTGTGTGGTGTATGTATCATAGTGGTCAAACCCCAGCAGAGTCAGATTACCAGTTATTGGAGGTGGCGCGCAGGCTGGAGATGTATGGCATCAGACTGCATCCAGCTAAAGACAGAGAGGGGACCAAACTCAGCCTCGCTGTTGCACACACAGGAGTGCTGGTCTTTCAGGTAGACATGCAAACATATATCCTTACACACAACTTAAACACTCTGACCCTGTGTTGCATTTCCATCGTTTTAACCACTTTTATATGTGAAGTAAGGAATTGTACATTTGTGTTTAAGACTATGAGTCTCTTGTGTTTTCCTGCAGGGTCACACCAGGATCAATGCCTTTAACTGGTCTAAAATACGCAAGCTCAGCTTCAAGAGGAAGCGGTTCCTCATCAAACTCAGACCTGACCTCAACGTAAGACATTCTGTGTGAACGTTTTCTAATCTTATTTTTAGCAGCATGTGAGCTGAATTGTTTTTGAAGTGTCTTTACAGTGTTAACCCTCTGGGGTCAACGAACATGCTGATCTTGGTGAAAATGCAGCACAGAAATATGTTCAAACATTTCCTGAATCCATAGAGTCTACCCTTTTGATTCCTTTTGATCTTTTGATCTTTGATCATACTTGACTTACATCCGGAGTTAAGAGGCTATGAAGAGGGGCTGAGATACACGTCATCTTCCTCTCACCACATGTCATTGATGGAATGGTGTGTCCATTTACATTTTGTGTGAAACTGGCCAGTGGGCACTCAGGAAATCATTAAGGACTTGCCCATCACGTTGGAAACCCTTCATTGTTCATTCAGTCGACGTCAGAGAGGTGAAAATGCTTGCAAAAGGTTTACAGCTACTGAAGTTGCTGCAGCGGTTTTGGAAAGTAGCGATGAAGATAACAGAGCATTTTGATATGAAACATATGGGTAACAAATGCCTATAAAGGTAAATTTAAGGAGATATACATAAATCGAGAAAATGCCCTCAGACCCCAGAGGGTTAATGCTTTCTAACTCAGTGTTACAACACCAAGCATGGTGCACTACAACAAACATTGTTTTCCAAGAGTCTCAACACTGTAAATTCTGTACGTATCTGGTGTGCAGTGTCTGGATTGACCAACACCTTTCTGTCTTTGCAGCAGAGTGCATATCAGGACACTCTGGAGTTTGTGATGGCGAGTCGGGACTGCTGTAAAATTTTTTGGAAAATCTGTGTGGAATACCACGCATTCTTCAGACTCTTTGAGGAACCCAAACCCAAACCTAAACCTGTCCTCTTCAGCCGGGGATCATCCTTCAGGTTCAGGTTCGTATATTCTTGTTCTTCAAATGTTTTCTATTTGTCTTTTTCCTCTGTGTCTGTCTGCTACATGTCTTTGTAGCTGTAAGTTTTGTTAGTCTTAATGTCTGTGCATCCTTACTTGATTAGATTGTATGGAGAGAAGAGACATTTTGCTGTCTTTGACTGTGTAATCTGCTCTCTGTCCCTCAGTGGTCGGACTCAGAAGCAGGTGATTGATTATGTGAAGGACACAGAGTTTAAGAAGCTGCCTTTCTACAGGTGAGGCTGATCAGAAGCACATGAAAGCTAGTGTTGCACTGATAACCTAGCTGTAGTGGCCCTTATACTGGCTGTTAAATTACAGTATTGGTATCTGCAATAGGAAATACACATACTATGAAGCAATTTCTGGTGTGCATGAGTGATACTTGCATGCATACTAGTAGACTGAACTTAACTGAAGCCAGCAACATGTAGGCCATGGGGCCAGTACTGCTGGTAGCAACAGTGATCATTGCAAAATCTGTAACACCTGTATTTTAAGTGGTGGCACAACCAGCAATCATTTCAGTACATTGCATTAAAGAGAAACCATGCCAAAAGGCATGACAACCTTTGATAGCTCTAAAACTATTAAAATATGAAGTTATTCATCCAGGAAGTGCTGTTCATTCATGCTTAGTATGTTTTATTTGAAACACAGAACACTGCTTTTACCACCGTTGACTGGTATAAGTATCAAGATTAATAGGCACATATTTATTGGTTAGATTAGGTAGAGTTAGGATTAGTATTGGTACTTGCTGTCAGCAGATTCTTAAGGATCAGGTATTGGTATCAAAAGGGAAAAATGGCATCAGTGTATTTCTATTGAAAGCCAACCAGCACACAAGCCAAAGCTTGCTATCAGTGCATGTTCAACCATTGAAAAAAAATCACTGGTGTTTTTACAAAGTCTAATTGATATTCTATCTTGCTTCATCATGTATCACATCCTGTGGGTGTGTGTGACGTCTGTTCTGCAGAAAACACAGTAGAGTTCAATACAACAGCAGTCTGTCTCCCCTGCCTTCTCCACTACACTCACAAGTGCCAAACCAAGTAAGTGTCCGTCTCTGTCTGTCTGTCTGTTTCTCTCTCTCTCTCTCTCTCTCTCTCTCTCTCGCATAGTAAACTGGCATTTTTCCAGGCCTCATCAAAATCGTTAATTAGTAAATTACATTCATATTGTAGATTTGATTGATCTGTTTTTTCTCTGTTCTCTCTCACACTTACAAAGAATTAAACTATTTTGTGAAATTTTTCCAGGCCACATCAAAACGACTTATAATAGTTATAGATTTCATTATACTGAATATATTAAAGTGCACTTTGATTATACGTTTTTAATCTTTGTCTGTGCTGCGCTCTTTCACCCTCTCCCCCACCTCTCAGGCTGAGGGGCGAAGCTGGAAGGAGCCTGCGTTGGTAAGCTCGGAGGACTCTGCAGCATTACGGATGCGTGGAAGCCCCTCCCCCTCGGCTCAACGGAGCGGCCGGAACGACGGTGGATTAGCAGCGGCCGACGACTCTCGGGCTCAGGCGGTGGGCGCCAGGCAGCAGGGCCCAGAGCTCCACACTGCAGGTCTCGCGTCCCGTGCAGCCAAAGGCAGCAGCTCGTCCATCCCCTACATCGACTGCAGTGATGCAGAGTTTAGTGAGGTGGAGGTCAGAGGTCGAGTCAGCAGGTCACACTCCCGCACGCACGACAAGGGGCCGGGATGTAACATGCTCCGCCAGCGCGAGCGGGAGGGCAGCCAGAGCAAGCCTAGACACAGAGAATCTCCACCTTTACCCCCAGTCGCTCGTGCTCAGACCCCGCCCCATCACTATCCCAGTCCCACCCACTCTTCTAGCCCTGCCTCTCATAACCACAGTTACGACGTTTACGAGTCGTCGCTTTGTGGAGGCACGGTTCCCGTACGAGCACCCCTCCACAGCACCTTATTGGATGAGCTTGCTGCTCGTAGCCCCGCCCCCACGCGTCATCTCCCAGGCACCAGGAGCTTGACTTCAAGCCCTGCCCTTTTCTCATTTCACAGAACGAGCTCCCTTAGCCATGCCCGATACAATGGCCATGGGCAGTATGATGGCGAGCGTGGACACCACAACGATATGGATGGCTTAGCCAGCAGTGGGCGTAGCTTTAGTCTGAGGTCGGCTCCTCGAGAGGAAAGGGGTGGGCTTTTCAGCAGCTGCTCTCCAATCATGAATCGTTCAGTAAACACTGCCAAGTGCCAGAATGCAGGTAGCCGTGGTAACCGATCTGTTACGGATCCACTGATCCTGAGCCAGCCACGGCCCGTACTGTCTCGGGCTGAGCGGATGGCCGCCCTTGAGCGCAGAATGCTGGCCAATGGCCTTTCTCCGCCGGGCCAGGCCAAGCCCAAGGCTAGCTCACCTCATCGGCGCCACGGTGGTGTGCCCATGATCGATGGCTCCACGAGCAGTGGTACAGACACCAGCGACTCAGAGGAGGTGGAGTCCACGGGCTCTTGTGGCCAGTCGCTGGGCTTTGGAAACCCTGCTGCACGTAGCTCCTCTCCTGTTTCCCCCCTCCCTAGAAATAAGTTCTCTTTCGGCAGCTTGCAGCTGGATGAAGACGAGAATGGTGAGGAGGGGTGTGTGGACTTCAGCGATGAGGAAGGAGCACAGGTGTTTAGCTGTTAGTTTAGATCAAATGGTCAGAGTTTTGAGTTCAGGAGCAGCTCTGGTAGACTAAGAGAGAAGAGCACACACATCCTGGGCAGGCCTGGTGTGTGTGGGTGTGTGTCACACTCCCTTTGAGGTGCAAATGGAGAAGGCATCACGACTAATAAGCCAATTCATGAATGCTGAGGTGACGTCCCTCTCTGTAACAGAAATGGCTCTTGGGGTTTTCACCGTTTGATCATTGTTCTGTAATTGTAGCAAATTTATCTCTCTCTCTTTCTCTATATGTGAAGAGAGAGAATTGTTTTACTTAGTGCCAAGTCCTTTGCTGGACCTCCACACTAATACTGTAGAATCCGTTACATTGGATTGTTGAGTGAAGCCAGGCGCTCCTGCTGCAATGCACATGTTTATAGTGCAGAACCGGGCTGGCGCAGGCTTCTGCTGGGCTTTAAAGAGCGATGCTTGTGGGAGTTTGTAAAGTCCACCAGAGGCCTTCATGTGTTTTCACTAGCAGTAGAGGAACTGACACGTTTTCACTATCAAGAAAATAACGCACATCACACTTAAAAGTCTTTAGCCGATGATGTTCAAAATATTTGATTGTTGCACTTAGCTTTTTTTAACGTTTGTAGGACTTTATAGAAGCATGAATATGAGATTGTGTTTAGCAAACTATAAGAAGAAATGTTTAAACTGTGGTGTAGACCTTCATATCATAACGATTGTAGCAACACTATTTATATAGAACTGCCATTTGTAATGTGAAAAATATTTAACCGAAGAATCAGGTAGCCTCTTTTGCTAACTTTTTGGACTACTGCCATAGTTCAATTAATCTAAAGAAGAATCAGAAATTTCTGTGTAAGTTTACATGGTGTTGGGTTTTGTAAAAGATCTTTTTAGTCTCTTTGTATAGCAGCCAAACTCCTTCTATATGATTGATCTATATGATCTATATGATTGATTCAGTACGGACCTGTTTACAAGAAGAAACCTTTACTAATCACTGACTTTGCATGTTGAGTGGTCATATGTTATTCGTACCGGCTTATATCTTGCTTATGCTCTTGTCAGAGAGTAGACTTTGTAAGCTATCAGAGTCCTAACGAGTGTGATTTGGCAGCGCTTGTGCAGAACGTCCTGTAATGTGTCAGTCGTTGGTATAGTGTTTGGCACGGGCAGGCATCATAATTCAGAATGCTGTATAATGTAGACATTAATCTGGAGCCTTGGCGTTTTGTTCTGCGCCTGGGCTCTTGAATGGTTTTTCCCTGTTCTGAAGACCTGGAAGGGATTTGATAGCAGCAGGGCTTGTTTATAGTTTTATTGGGTACTGTTTAGTTAGATTGAGTTGGTTATGAGACATGAGCAATGCTGGTCCATTTGCCCACCCAGTGGCCCAGTCTGAAGAGTAGGAGAGCAAAGCACATTACACTATCATCTTGTCTTAACACTGGTGTCCCACTGTGTTCCCACCTGCCTCTCCCTCTCTGTGACCCTATTCGCTCCCACCGTGATCAATCACACTCTGGTTTACCTGTTTCCCCCACTATACGCACTCCCTGCAAAAAAAAAAAAAAGAGAGAGAAAACTCCCACTTAAAGGAACCAGCTTTGCACCTTGCGTGTATTGTATCTTTCATTTCAAATGCTGGGTTTCTGTTTCTTTTCTTTTTTTTCCTGCTCTCTCTAGTTTCTGGTTGTGTTTTTGCACAGGCTGAGGCTGCTTGAGCTTGTCATTTCCATCCACTGTCATTTATGATCAATAAATGCTCCTGTTGTTGTTTTTTTTTCTTTTCTTATCTGTTGTTATCTAAATGAATGAATGAAAGAATGAATGAATGACCAAATGAATGAAGGAATGGCTGATGAGTTTGCCTTTGTAACACTCTGATGCTGGTCTCTAAGGCTTTGTATTGCATGCTCTCCCTCCTCCTTTCACTGCTGTCTCTCTCTCCTGGATGGATGTGTTGAGGAAAGACCACAGTCATTTCAGTAGAGCTCGGAGTGGATCCCAAAAGAGTCGACTCAATTTGGGAATTGAGTCAGTTCCAAAGCTTTGGACTCGATTCCACACAGTAATGTTCAAGTTCACACACAGAAAAAATGCATCCTTTCTTAGTACACACATCAATGTTTTGATGCTTTGTATTGGCCCTCGCTATTGTTCTCATGAACCCTCTGGGTAAATTTTGGGGTAATTGTAGTTAGGTCTTAGTTAGGTGCAGGTAAATTGCAGTGTCAAAACTTTTGACTCCAGCTTGTTTTCACGCTTAACCCCTTCCCATTTATTTCCAGCATAAAAATGCATATGTTTCTCTAAATTTGCATGTGTGAAAGGGGCTTATGTCTTGAATTTTGGAATCAGAAATCGAGAAAAATATTGCGTGGAATCGACTCTTGGAATCAGTTCCCATCATTTGGAATCATATTTGGAGTCGACCCCAGAATTTCTGGAATCAAACAACCCTACATTTCTTTGCTTCCACTGTTGCCCATATGAATGTATGTTAAAGTGACATTAAAAACTGTGACAGCATTTTTTTTCCCACTTACTAAACTTAATTCTGCTCACTGAGCGTTTTTCTCAACACAGTCGCTGTAAACTTTAAAGCTTGAGGGCATTGTCCTGTTCATTCACTTCTCTCTCTCTCTCTCTCTCTCTCTCTCTCTCTCTCACTCCCTCACACACTCATGCATACACATATGCACACATTCTCATTCATTCTCTCTCTTTCACTTTCTAATTCACTCACTCACTCACTCACTCGCTCACTCACTCATTCAGCACCTGTGGTCTTTGTATTGGCCCTCGCTATTGACTTTTAAACACTGTTTTTATTTTTGCTATTTTTACTCTCTTTATAAAACAGTTTCAACACTTTAACACTGTATACGGTTGTGCACTAGTGTAAATAAAGTTGGCCTTTATGAATTTGGGCTCAAGAATCTTTTATTAAAGATTATATTTCATCATCATCCGTAGATTGTAGACTCCCCTCCCCTCCCAGACTTGTGTTAGTTTGTGCTGTTGGTGCATGAGTCGGCGAATGTATGTATATGAATTCAGTGTATACATACATTTTGAGTGCTGTATGTTGATGCATGTGTCAGCTGTCTGGTGCTTGTTATGGCTCCCCTCCATTGCCAGTGTAATGTGATGTGTATGAATGTGTATGTGTGCTGTCCCGGGCAGCTCTCTTGGCTGTTTTGTTTAACATGGCTGCGCTGCAGACAGGGAGCACAGGAGGCGCTGTTGGGCAAGTACTGAGTTCACTCTCCTGGGTGTTATTGAATAGAGACTGGAGTGTAGCTACTGTAAGTGTGTATACTCTCACACTTAAACAATTACACTCTCAAACACACACACACAACTCCCATACAACATGTAACTGTTCACCACGGATCATATACTAATCAGAAACGACAGATGAGTCAGACGGGATAAGGAGGAATAGGCCGGATTTCATATTTATAGAATATGGCTAAAGAGCGGTTGGTTTGATGTATGTGAATGGAGTTGAGTGTCTAAGGCCTGTGCTTAGATCTCTCTCTCTCTCTCTCTCTCTCTCTCTCTCTCTCTCTCTCTCTCTCTCTCTCTCTCTCTCTCTCTCTCTTTCTCTCTCTCTCTCTCTCTCTCTCTCTCTCTCTGGTTGTCTGCCGGTCCCTCTTTCCCTTTTCTCTCCCTCTCTCATTCTCTTTGTCCCTTACTTGGTCTCTCTCTATCTTTCTCCTCTGCTGCTCTCCCTTTGACTTTCTCTTTTGCTTTCTCTCTGGCTGGCTCTCTTTCCCCTCCTCTATCCCCTCCTCTCTCTTGCTGTCATTCTCTCTCTCTCTCTCTCTCTCTCTCTCTCTCTCTCTCTCTCTCTCTCTCTCTCTCTCTCTCTACCTCTCTCTCTCTCTCTACCTCTCTCTCTACCTCTCTCTCTCTCCCTCCCTTGCTCCCTCTCCCTCTCTCCCTCCCTTGCTCCCTCTCCCTCTCTCCCTCCCTCCCTCTCTCCCTCCCTCCCTCTCTCCCTCCCTCCCTCTCTCCCTCCCTCCCTCTCTCTCTCTCTCTCTCTCTCCCTCTCTCCTTTAGATGTGGCAAGTTTGTCAGTGTCTCTAGTAAACGGTCATCGTCGTGGTGATGAGCTGAATGGTGCAAGTCCAAGTCCGGATGGTCAGCAGCCCTCGCCCCTCACCTCCCCCCTGCTGAATGACAGCAGCGGTCTGCGCACGGATGACGAGGAAGAGAACAGGAGGAAGGTGAGAACACTGGAAGCTGATCAGAGCTGATGAAGTTATTCCATTACTGCAGTGCTTCCTGATTCTGCTGGAGTAGCCCTGCTCTGCACATTGTAGTGCTCTCTCTGCTGCAGCACACACTCTTCAACTCAGGAAGGACTTGATAATTAGCTGATTAGTCAAGTCAGCTGTGTTAGAGCAGGCTTAACACCAAAATATGCAGGTCAGGGGTATTCTCAGTTAACTAGACCACCTTAAACTCAGTCAGGTCTGTCCAATAGGAGGAGAGGTCATGGATACCACTAGTTTAAGTTACCTGCTTGGCTCTTTGAGATCTCTGCAGATTATTATTGTTCATATTCTGGGAAAAAAGAGATGCACATCAAAAAAACCTTAGTCTGTAGACCCAGTTGACCCATTCAGAAATCTGCATTTTGTAATTTGGCCACACAGTGGCATTGAATAGTTTTCTTCAGTGCCCAGTAGTTCAGACATGTTGAGCGTGTCTTTCCATTTAGACTGTCAGGTTTGTGCCTTCACAAACATCCCGATAATAGTTGTATGTAAGGTTGGCTTATCAGTGGACTCTTTTGCCCTGGTTAACATACGCACAGCGAAGCAGCAGAATTGCCATTCGTTGTCTCAGTGTAAAAATAATATTGTTCAAGACTGTTGTCATAGCGACAATAAAATTGTCTAATCAAACAATCTTGTGGAATACTCCCCTAGGACCAGAGTTGGAAGTTATTGCATTACTTGATTAAAACAGGCCTTTAGAAGTCTGCCTTGGTATTAAACCCCAGCAAAACAGGGCCAGGTTTTCTGGAGAAGCTCAGTGTTTCAGCACAGATCCCTTCATGGAGTGGGACAACACTGAGGATCTGCTGTAACTGGAGCAGAGCTACACACATTGCACTGCTTCTGTACAAACAATGGACTTAAGGCATGGCTCCCTCTGCCAAATAGAAACTTAGCAAAACAACAAGTGAGAGACACTGGTTATGCATGGCAGTGTTGCTGTTTTACTTGATTGGTTGTGTGTGCGCACATGTTTTTTGTAAATTTTCAAAACAAAATTGTCAGTCATTCATTCTCACCGGTGATGTGTTGAGTGAGGAACAAAATAGTTACGCCATAACACAGTGCTGAATTTAACATAGAAGAGCAGCAGATAACTGTGCAAAAGACAAATATAGTAAATACAGACAAACTATACAAACACTATGACAAAAAAACCTTCTATAGGTTATAACATACAATATACAATTAACTATACAACCATTCAGCACAGAATAGAAGATGCTACACAGTGTACAGTGTCCTGACTGTCTAGATGTCTTGTAGGAACAACAGCGGAAAACAGAACTAACCTGCAGGGACAGGGCCAACAAGATGCTCCTGAAATATAATTTTTTATAGAAGATAAAGTGCTTTTTACTTACATTACTTACAGCTTTTTGGTTACTGAGGTAAAGGTTTAGGGTTAGGCTTTTTATTTATATTTATATTTATATACAATTTATATTACATGTAGATACCTACCTATTTATAATACACATAGGGCAAACAGTGGGATCTGAAAAATAAACAACAGAAAAAAATAGTGTTCCTGATCCTGCACTCTCTAGGTCACTATTCTGATAAAAGCAAATTTGTAGCACTGACCACGTTAAAGCTTTTGTACAAAAAGGTCAACTTTTTTGGAGTTTATTTTATTTTTATTTTTATTCCTCCCACTGAAACATGAGTTCAAATGGCTCAAATGGCTTTGATTCTCTCATCAGAGGCTTTGGCACATCTCAAGTGCATGTGGTCATTAAAGCAAAGCTTTGTATTAAATTGAAAAGGAATGCAAAATAAAAGCATTTTTTCTAGTGGTGTCAGATTTTGCACCCTATTGTATATATGGTCACACATTCTGACATTATATTAAAACAAACGTGTGGTTCTGTTGCAGAGATTTCCGACTGACAAGGCTTATTTCATCGCTAAAGAGCTGCTCACCACTGAGAGGACTTACCTGAAGGATCTGGAGCTCATCACCTTGGTAATGAAGGAATGAATCACAGGCTGTTTGTGAATGAATGGATAAAGCGTTCATTGTTACAATAGTCCATGGCAGACCTCTATAAATGTAACAGCTGGATATGTCAGAGGCTGTGTATGTGTGCAGCTGTAGCTTAGTAATCCTCTCTTTGCTTCTTTCACTGCTTCTGTCTGCTAGACCTCTCCGCACTGTCTAGCCGGGCTGGCCCAAGCCTGCAGTGAGACGATAATTAGATCAGTTAGCTGGAGCTGTAGCGCTCCAAGGCCAGAGTGGCGGCTGATTGATCTCTGATTGATTGCATGCTAGCTGGGGGTTTACACTAAATCTGGAGTTTAGCGTGGGAGTTTGAGGGACAGCAGCACTGAGCTCATCCACTCTGACACACTCTGGGTTAATCCCCATACATGGCCCACGAGCGCACACACTCACACGTTTAACATCAGCCGTGATTTACGTGTCCAACAGCCAGTGCAGCTCTAGTATAGTGAGAACTGCCACTAAGGTCACTTTACTGCCTTGTTGTGTAATACAAAAGCAAATTATTGTTTGTGTAGGAGACCAAATATGTGGGTAAGTGTGTGTATGTGTATGTGGGAGATGGAATGAGCTGCAATTGAGTGTTTATGTGCCTTTCTGTTTACAGTTTGTGTTTTAATGTGTGTGGAGTGTTAGTGTCTCACTAGAAGAGTACACTACTGCCCCTGTGTGATATGTAAATGTACATATTGCTGCTGTCAAAACAAAACCTCACATTTCCAAAACAGTTACTTTGTAGGACGTGTAAAAAATGTCCTTAACTTTTATGTATCTTAATATAACAAGATTTTATTGCAGGTATTTTTGGATTTTTTTATTTTTTTTGTCCATTCAACATGAAATGGTCATACAACATTAAAGGGGTTTTCTAGCCCTAGTGTTTACTGTGCAAAAGTCAGAAACCACCCTTCATTTAACTTCCAGACTAAATTGTCATTAAATACACATTATACAACAGTTAGTTCCGGCCACTCATGCTGATTGGTTGAGAAGCGTTCTAACTGTGCTGATATTTCGCCATAACATCACGGGTTTTTCACAAATACTATCACTCCGCTGAGACACCGTTGCTAAGCAACGACTTTGACAGCTGTAGGAGACGCTCCAGCCATTTGAACATTTTTACTTCTTACTTTGCGCGCAAACAAAAAAAGGATACTTTTAAGATTACATTTGATCTACAGCCGATTTGGTCAGACTCTGAAGATGAGACTACACCAAATTCCCAAACTGTCAGTTGGTCTGTGTAAGGAGCTGGAGAAGGAACTGCCGGCTGTGCAGCAAGTGAGCGAAGCTCGTTACTCTGATGCAGCAACAAGCTGCTTGTTAAGGAACTATAATTTGGCGGAAGGAATTGCTAACATTAAAACATATTAAACGCCACATTTACAGCCCAATTTATTAATTTCTTACTTTATTTATTTAACTGTTGTATAAAAGCAATAGAACACTCGAGGTCGTGTGTTATCGCAAATAACATCACGCCTTCGGCTCGTGCCTGCGACCAAATCACAGCCGTGATGTTATTTCGCGATAACACACTCCCTCTCGTGTTCTATTGCTTAAATACATCATTTCAAGGAGATCTCTAAGGATATTAGACATAAGATAATCCACTTGCATAAGGAAGGAGAAAGTCAAAGGAAACTGAAGAAACATTAGCATAACATTTTATACAGTTTAAAACATTACTAAAAGAGAGAAAATGAGACTCCTAACAGTCTTGCAAGACCTGGTAGACCACCAAAACTCTCACAATCAAATAAACAGTACTTGAAACGTTCATCTTTGAAAGATGAAAATCAAGCACCCCTCTTTCTTCAGACCTGAAAAAATCTGCAGGTGTTTCTGTCCATCCTTCCACTGTGAGAAGACAACTCAGTGGTATGAGTCTAAAAGGATGTGTAGCTGTCAAGAAGCCCTTACTGAGAAAGAGAAACATACAAAAAAGAAGAACAAAGAAGCTGCTGATGTTCTCACAGCAATGACCACCCCAACAGTCCAGACCACAACATTTGAATGTATTTGGGATTACTTTATTTGGAAGCAGAAAATACAACCAACTTCCAAGACGTGAAAAGGTCGAGGTGTGAAAAAATATTAATATTAATATATATTAATAGATTTTTAGTTTTTTTTTTTAAGAAAGTTAATAGAAATTAAAACTAGAAATAGACGCTGTAATAATGGCAAAAAGTGGACCCAATCAATACTAAAACTTTTATATTATGTGTGAGACTTTTGTGTAAATATTTGTTAAATATATATTTTCTGTTTGTTTCCTGATGCTGAAAAATGAATAACTTAATGGCTGAAAATTAAATGAAAGGTGGTCTCTGAATTTTGCACAGTACTATGTAATGTGTAGTAATTCTGCTGTGCACCGTTGACCCCCTCAACCTTATTGGTTTGACAAGAATTTGACAGCAATTTAAGATTTCTTTTTTTGTATTCATGCTTTCATCCATCAGTGCTCTCTCACTACAATTTCCAGCATGTATTGTGTAAATACATCACACAGTCTTTGGGGATTCATACAACCCTCAACAAATCCTGGCTGCTAGCCACTGATCTAGAAACTAATGGTGCTAGCTGGCAGTAGTGTTATAGCTCTGGTCATCAGACTTTTTTCTTTGTTAAAGGAAAGATGCAGCTTCGTAGTGAAAAAAATACAAATCAACCCGATTTGTATTTTTTTTTTTTTAATTCCACCTTTGGTGCATCATCAGAACAGAGTTTTAGTCTTTAAACCAGGATATCTTTAGAGGCTACTTCAGCACCGCTATAAGAGGCGAGTAGTCATGTCTACAAGAGATGGCTAAATGCAATTGCTGAATCTTTCTTTTTGTCCAAAGTGTCCCTACAATAATAATATAAAATAGAAAAAAGGAGGTATGAGGTTTTGATGTGACAACTATTGTATATGTTAACATGTGCATGTATCTGCAGTCATTCCAGAGTGTTCTGGATAAAGAGGAGTGCACTCCTGAGTCTCTGCGGAGCCTGTTGAAGTCCAGCTTCCAGCCGCTGCACTCCTACCACTCTGACTTCCTCAAAGAGTTGGAGCAGAGACTTGCTTTATGGTGAGCAATACATAGAACGCTTCAGACAGTATTGTTGTGGATGCATATCGATGGGACTTTACATAAAGGCAAGACTGGTCTTTTGTGAAAGAATTCTAATAAGGGTGAAACACCTTATGAATGCATACGCACACACTAATCCTGGGGTGTCGTGGTCTCCTTGGCAACGATTGATCCTCAGCAGAGGTCCTGCTTGCCTTGGGGTCTCTGTTTCCATGACACCGTGTGCTGTCCAACTCCCATTGGCGACATGAACAGTGCCTGCCAGGAAATCAAAGCTATGCTGCCTTCTTCACTACCGCTACTTTCATCAATATGATCATTATCATAACTTGTTCAAGCCTGGTCACTGAAAAATCAGTAACAGTTAGAGATGATATGAGACCACTTTTTCTTTTCCAGTACTGATAACAATATTGAAACCTTGAGTATTGGCCGATATTAATACTCATCCAATATTCTTTCTTTAAAATCTGCCAAGCTTTAAAATGGGCTCTTTTTATTTATTTATTTATTTATTTAAAATATCTTCTGAAATCCAGTCCAGCAATCATCCATCAGTACTGATATACTATGTATAGTAATGGTCTATAAGGTTGACTGCGAATAAAAAGCCATCCTTTTTGTGAATGCATGGTCATTTAAGTGTTCTTCCGTTTTTTTGTTTTATTTTCTTTTTTTGTCTCATAACTGGAACTGAAATTGGAACATAGGGCAGAACACACACACACACACACACATTCACACACATACAGAATCAGTCCGCAGTCAGTGAAAACTGTGCAACAGCAACATCTGCTTGTGATCCAAGGCATTGCACATTAACCTGGCGGCGATGTCACTGATTCAGGTCAAATGTTTAAAACCCAAAACAACAGATTGTAAGTGATGTAAACACTGTGTGTTTGCAGGGAAGGACGCTCGAATGCCCATATTAAAGGAGATTACCAGCGCATTGGAGACGTCATGCTGAAAAACACCCAGGGACTGAAGGTAAGGCTGTTACAGTGTCACAATCTTACAGCATCTTGTATTTTGTAATGTAACATTAATATTTTGAACATAGGGATATCTTTAAAATAGGTTTAAGATGGCCCAATACTACTTTTTCTTTTCCAGTGGGCTGTCATGTTCAAACATATTCAATTCAAATTTTCAAATCCAATTTTGATTTTCTTTACTGTGATATATTCCTCTAGTAATAATACTAATTATTCCATACATATTTCTCACAGCTAAACAGCTAACCAGCCTCTCACACAGTGACATATACATGCAAACACAATCGAAGGCAGTCAGAGAGAGAGAGAAAGAGAGCAGAGTCAGGCTGTGTTCTGAGAGAAGCTGACAATAAAAGTCCTTTGTAGGATAATCTGCAAGGTGACATAGAGGAGTTAATATTAATGTAGGGCATCTTTGTCATGAAAGACACACAAACTAAACTTTCATCCCTCTATTGACGATCATATTACAGCACAACACCTTTGCAAGTCTGCCAAGTAATGCTCTGATGGCTTGGCTCATTTCTCATGTGAAGCAATATCTGTTTTGTTTGTGTACAGACAACAAAATTTTACATACATCAGTAAACCACCAACCTCTTGTCTGAGCACATCAAAAAAAAAGAGCCTAAAAAACAAAAAGAGAATAGCAAATAAACACGACAGTTTTTCCAACTATTGATGTTCATTGTCCAAAAAAAATATTGGCAAAACTGTTGCATTAGCTGTATACCTCCAAAATTGTGGAAAAAGCTATTTTACATAGGTAAACCATATGGGTTGTCACCTATGCTGCTAACAACATAACATGAGTGAGTACTATTACAGGCTAGATTTGTTACAGGATTGAATCAGATTCATTCCTTCGTCCCTCCGATATCCAATCCAGCATTTTCTGCTGGTAACAGCCCATCAATACTAATATGCCATCTCCTGCAGGTGATTTCACAATCCATTTTAAAACAGTTTGTGACACTAGCTGTTTTGTGTGTGCTCTGCCAGACGCTGACGGCCCAGCTGCAGAAACATTCAGAGTGTGTGAGTGAGCTGGAGAAAGCGTGCCGCGCGACGCGGAAGCTGGAGAACGTGTGTCGAGACTTTGAACTGCAGAAGGTGTGTTACGTACCCTTAAACGTGTTTATCCTGAGGCCGCTGCACAGGCTGCTGCATTACAAACAGATTCTCGAGAGGCTGTGCAAACATTACCCTGCCACACACTCCGACTTCAGAGACTGCAGAGGTGAGTGGAACTTTATCTTTAGTGCCACAACTAATCCTTACATTAAAGCAGTCATATCCTGAGTTCTTTTTGTTCTTTGTATTCTTAAAAACGCCAATAAAACAAACCTCCCTTATTGTTTTACAGTGTAACTCCTCTGTAACATGATGCTTATTTGCTAATGTTCTTATTATTCTGTAATACTCTGTATATAATAGTTATTATATTATATGTACACTCAGACCTGCATATGTATGGATATTCGCACATCTGTTTAGCTGCGTTTACATTCTACTTTTAACTGTTATTTTATTTTATTTGTCCTTAGTTAAATATGTGTGTTTGTCTGGTCTGTTCTGTATGTTACATGTCATTCTTGTGTGCACTCACCAAGACAGATCCCTTATATGTGTAACATACTTGTCGAATTAAGAAGTGATTCCGACTCTGAAATATTATTAGAACAGGAAATGCATGCACCAGGTCTCCATGGTTACTGGCAAAAATGTGAAGATCTATTTTCCCAGATCTTTAGAAATGGCTCAGGTTGTGATGTGGATATGTAGTCCTTTTATTAGAACTGAACAACTATCTATAATTTACTAATTACATATTAGTAACACATCCCCCTCGAGTGGATGCATCTGACTGTCAAAAGTGCTCCCATGTTTTGCTAGCAAGGATCGAACCTGAGTAAGAAAAGCTGTGTTGCTGTCAAAGAACTATTATCAGCCAACAGTTCTTTGCACCAGCTTCCTGAAAACAAGAACAGATGAAAGCGACTGTCTTTTATTGCTTTTCTTTACATTACTGTAGCATTTTCATTTGAGACTGTATTGAAAACAGAGTAGAAGCCCTTTGGTTTTCATATCAAGATTTATGCTAGCACTGGGCTTCAGCATATAAAGTAAATCTGTTTTTATAACAGTAGTCCTGAATCTTTTGTTTTATGGCATTTGGAAGCTTCATGTCATGAGAATATCCATCAGATAGGACACTTTATACCATTTGGTTGCTGTGCATGGGGTGAGCATGTTTTGTTAGCCATTAAGAGCAATTGCTAATGAATATGTATAACTCTGCTCTCTAAAAATGTGCATTACAAAAAGGCAAAGATATCCTGAGAAATAGATAACTAGTAATACATAGGGATGCACAAATATAGAAACTGCATAGATGCTGTGCAATATTTTCATGTACATATTTGCCAATACAAATACATAAACACTTTGACTCTGCCTGCAATGTTATAGACATACAGCATTTATCTCTGTACGATTACAAATGCAGGAAAATGAATAGAATGCAGCCATTTTAGAGCAGTAGCCCAGCATCACCTAAACGTTTTGCTCTTCCTGAGTACAATAAATATGTCATCAAATATTAGATTGAAATATCGGTCAAATTTCAACATCTGTCCAGTGTTTAGAATTTCTTTATGCAGTTGTCTGCCAATACTGATATGATTTCAGTGTTATTGTGCATCTCCATTAATACACAAGGAACAATTTTAAATACAATACAATTGTAAGATTTGGTGTTTTACATACATTATATGTGTGTGTGTTTCCCAAATGTGATCCTCTCTAAAGTTGATGAATATATGCCCTCTTCTGTAGCTGCACTGGCTGATGTGTCTGAGCTGGAGGCTCTGCTGCACTCCAGCATGTTGAAAACTGATAACTACCAGAGGCTGCTGGAGCTGCAGAAGGACCTGATTGGGGTGGACAATCTAGCAACCCCAACACGTGAATTCATCAGACTGGGCTGCCTGAGCAAACTTTCTGGGAAGGGCCTGCAACAGCGCATGTTCTTTTTGGTAAGAACAGCACACACACACAAACAGATGCATGTACACGCTTATATATTTCTATAGGTGACTGATCACTCTCTGCCTGTGTATGTGTTAGTTCAGTGACGTGCTACTGTACACAAGTCGAGGGATAACATCATCCAATCAGTTTAAAGTACACGGACAACTTCCTCTCCGTGGAATGACAGTAAGAGCTGTGTTACTTTCTCTTTTTCTTCCTTAAGCTTTGATGTGATAATGTCGATTTTATTGTCCGCATCTATGGTAAAATGAATGTATGCGTGTGTTCGTGTAGATCAGGGAGAGTGAAGAGGAGTGGGGAGTTCCTCACTGCTTCACTCTGGTCACCCAGCGCCAGTCAGTGGTGGTTGCAGCAAGGTAAAGTACACACTAACTCATTTTCACTGCAGAAATCATAACCATAAACCAATAACTAGCTCATTTATTTGCTATGACACTTAAAGTATATCCAGTCGTACCTATTTCCCTCACTGCTCTACAGCTGATAAAGAGCTCTTAGTAGAATCAGTTATGGCTCTCAGTTATTTATGCATGATTATGGTAATAAAATCTCTTAATACCCAAGGCAGCCTAGCACTGCGGTAAAGAATTAAACTCGCTGTCTCTCTCACTCTAGTTCTGTATCAGAGATGGAGAAATGGATGGAGGATTTAAAAATGGCTGTGGATCTGGCTGAGGACTCTAATGGACCGTCAGCAAGCCTGCTGACCAATAGCAACGATGTCAGTAAGTACACACCTTCTTTCCATTCTGCTTATGGGCCAGTCAGAAGTATTGGTATATAGACCAAGCTGAACAAGACTTGCATTTTTCTCCCATTAAAAGACACATGACTGTCTTAATGTCCTGCCAATGTTATAACTGCCTGAGCATCACCAATTTTACTGTGATTTCACACACTGTGTTTGTGTGTGTGTGTTTGTGGATGGGTAGTTATTCATATATACAGAAATATAAACTTACTGGGTATTTGAATAAAGAATTTGGAGTTTGGAATAATAAATTGAAATAATTTGAGCATCACCTTGTATTTGATGAATAACTACAAGGTCTCATATTCAAAATATGAGCAACAACTAAGCTATATGAAAAATACACACAGTACTTGCTGTTATTTTCAATAATAACTTAGTGTCAATTTAAATACTAAAAGCTACACACCAGAAGGTATTTTAAGATGTTTCATTTTAAGTTTTTTGAGAGCACCAAAAAGTTCATAAATGATAAATAATAACCTGTAATTATCTATTTATAGTAATTCCTTGAGTCGCGTGCCTCAAGATTTGATCACCACTTTCACCACTTTTTTGTTGACTTTTTTTTTCATGGTTTAAGTTTATTATAAATGAATTTGGTTGTACACCTTTGTCAGTCATTGTAGAATCATAAACAGCCCTGTTTATCATTCTGGAAATTTTTTATTTTTTTAACAGCTTCCTGCTAATTAGCTGAGACCTGTGATGATGTCTAGCATCATATTAGGCATGTATTTGCCACAAATTATATTATTGTATATTATTGAAAACAGTGATTTCAAACTAACTGGTCAATAGGTCAGCTGGCATTATGTTAAATCACATATACCTACAACACAAAGATAAATCACTGGATCAACTGAACCTTCTATATTTTGATTTTTTAATGATAACACTACACTTTGTCACTGTCATGATAGAACCTTTAACTTTTAATCTTTTAAAAACTTCAATAAATAAATAAGTACGTTCTTAAATAAAATTAATTATAGTAATTAAAAATTTAAAAATGCTATGTAACCTTAAGTACCGCTCTTAACATTAATGTGACACATTTTTGCTATATTGGTCAGTTCATTATGAAATGTTCACACACTCTAAAGGGCAGCTAAAAACAGCATATTCAAATGGTGCAAAAAAAAAAAATCAAACCACGAAAAAATTACGTACTATGAGTTAGTTTTTTTTTATTGGGATTTTTAAATGCCATTTGTTTAAAATGTGGATATTTGATCAACATAATTGATGAAACTGTCCATCCCTGCTGTGTGGGAGAGTGATTGTGTGCTGTGAAATAGTGATTGTGTGCTGTGGAAAGGTGAGGATACATTAACCTACTGAAATGTTCTCAGAGTCTCCAGGGGAGTGGGCTTCAGAGGTGGAGTCAGAGGATGACCTGGGTGGGTCGCGCACATCTCTGGAGCGCCATGGCAACAGCTCAGCACATCACCGTGGCAACACCACGGTTCATGTGTGCTGGCATCGCAACACCAGTGTTTCCATGCTGGACTTTAGCATAGCGACGGAGGTACCAGGCTTTCGACTGATTGATCACCTCTCTCTCTGCTCCCTCTCGTTTACTGTGTGTGTTTTTGTGTGTAACTTTTGCTTTAGGCAGCAGTGGTGTCTCTCTATCTCTCTCTCGCTCTACCCATGTTCCCCTCCGGTGTGTCTCCTGCGGTCTCTTAACCCTTTCACTGACTCTGTATTTGTATTAACGCATGCCTCACTCACTGTCCTCTTTCTCTCTCTTTCTTTTTTCTGTCTGTGTCTTGTTGTCTGATTGTGTCGGCCCCTTCCTCTCCCTGTGAAACTGTCTCTTTACCCTGGCCTCCCTCTATATGTGTATGTGTGTGTGTGTGTAGAGTCCTGTGCTGCAGTGAGTGTGTGTGTCTCGCGGGGGCAGGGAGCAGTGCCTGTGTCTGTAGTGTGCTGGTACAGAATGCAGAGTCTCTCCTTTACTGACTGCTGCATCAGTCTGGAGGTAACACACCCAGACTCAATCAGACTGCCTCTTTCACCAGGAACCGTCAAACTGCTCCTGTTTTAACAAACTCCCCACACTCGCCAAAATACTGATGATAATATATCTGTAACTTTATTAGGGGTGTAACAATGCATTGTGACTAGGACTGAAACAGTTATTCTACATTATTGATAATGTTGACTGTAAAATCAACATTATCAACATTATCTGTCGAATTTTTAATTTTTTTTGGTTTTGTTTTTTTTTTTTCCAAAATGACGTCCAACCAAGAGTGGGTTAACATCTTAACCTAAAGAGGGCAGCAATTCACTTATACATCTGTGTCGTGACATCACTGTAGCCCCCATTTGCCTGGGCCCAACTAGCTAGCCTCTTTGCTTAGCCTCTGTGTAGTAAACCTGTGTGGTTTCCAGAGACACCTATGTGTTCATACGTTTGCTAAGAGGTCAGTTATTTCTTTTCCATTACATTCACAGTCAGTAATATGAGCTAGTTTGACTGAATAATAAGCAGTGTGACTCCACACGTGAGCCTGAAAAGCTGACACTGTGTGGATTGTTGACTAACTTTAGTAAGTTACTGTTTTAAACATGTTATCAGTGCAGTATTAAATGTATTAAATAGACAAAATAAGCTCAAGCCCAGCAGAGTAATATGATGGGGATTCAGCTTTGCACTGACTGCAGCAGAAGGACAAATGGTTTCCGTTCAATTAACTTGTATATCCATAAAAGGATATCAAATTGCAAGGCAAAGCGGGCAATGTTTATGCCCTCCTGTAATGACCGCGTTGCATTTTGGGATGCAGTATATCATGAAGATAGCTCTGGCTGCATACTGGAATATTTGGCTGGAGTAGTACTTCATCTGGGGACTTTTGGCATCCTGGAGAAATGCACGTTGGTCACATACTGCATACTGCTTACTATATTTGGGCACAGTCAGTATGTAGTAGGCTATTTCAAACACAGCCTGTGATTAAAATGGTTGCTGCATGATGTCACATGACAAACAGATGCATAGTGCTGTACCTATGTGAGCATATGGCTAAAGGAAAAAAAGACATCTGGGAGCATTTTCTTAAAATGAAGGATAAACAACACATACAACACATGAAGTATTACTTCACTTTCCACACTAAGTTACCTTCGGCCACCAGAAAAGAAAACATGCTGTTGATTCTGAAGATGCAGTTCAGTGAATAACCGGAAGTTAACCCTCCATGTCAATGTTCTGGCAAACGGAACTACTCTTTGAGGACGCACAGTCCACACTGTAAATGATTTGTCAGAGTGAGCTGACGTTGCCCTTATTAAAATCACTAATGTTAGTCACTGAAGTATTTCAATCTGTATTAGTTGCTGTTAATTACAAGTATTTAGCAGGCTGCTTCAGAACCATTGAACATTAAGCAGCTCGTCTTGTCACATTACATACATTAGGTAGCTACATACAACTGGTTAATTAGCTTAATATATAACTCATTTTGGAAACACAGTTCTCATATGGAAAAAATGCCAAATTCAAACAGACCTAGTCACACACAGCTTGTCTAGTGATCTAGCACCTTAATGCAGAATGGACATTGTATTACTTGTGACATCTAGTGCAATTACACAAAGGTTTGCAAATGATCAGCAGCTCACTGCAGCACTCCTCCTGCATCCTAGCTCTAGTGTCATTAGTCAGTTGTGCAACAATATTATTATTTATCCATATATATCCATCATTCTTTTTCATTCAAATTTTGTTCAAAATATGGTGAGAATATCAAACTGCAAACCCAGTATCAGTATTGTGAATCTATTCGTGGACTCAGGGTATCGTCACACCCCTATGTAACGCCTTAATGTATAAGCTTAGTTAAAATCAACAAAAAACAGCATGTTTTCTTTTCTTAAAGTGCTGCATTTCTGCTGAAGTGGTTTGATAATGGCTTTATATATGTTTGTTTTGCTTATCCATTAAAGCACAGAACTACATTTTAAGCATGTTTAAGCTAATGACTGATACCTTGACTTGTTTCTGCTTATGTAAGGAAATGGAAGGGTGGCTTACATCTGAAAGCATTTAAAGTAGGGATGCACAATGATATTGGAATCATATCAGCAGATAATTGCTTTAAAAAACAGAATCGGACAGATGGTGAGATTTGACTGATATTTCTAATTGATATTAGATGATGTATTTATTCTGCTCCAGGTAGATATAGTACCACTTTCTACATGTTATGAATGTTATTATTTTGACATTGGCATCAGCATTGACAGGTATGTCAAAGAAAAATGTATTTGTGTGGGCCTACAATTCCCATATTAGTGCATTCCTAGTTTCAGGTGCTGTGGCTTATTCTGTCCACTAGATGTCAGTGTTCAGCAGTGAAATGAGGACACAGCTGAACAGTGATTTCCGTAAGCTTTCTGAAAACTATTGCTGGTTTGTCAAAGATCTTGCTAAAAACACTTTACTCATGCTTGACCTGCATGAAAATATCTAACACTGCACAGACGTTAACCTCTCTGAAATGACCCACTGATCTGTACTAGTTTGTTTACCGTTGCTTTATTGGATTGGTTAGCCTGCTACTGCTGCCATAATTGGCAAGTTTCCAAGAGACTGTCCTCGTGCTTTTTGGGTTTAAAAGCTTGCTGGCTTACAGCAGGAGGTTAGAGTTGAGGGTGAAGTAAGTGGCAAGTGGGTGTTAAGTGTGAGAGTATTTCTTCTAGTAAGACTTCTAAGAAACACACTGTTTTGTAAATGACCTGCAATGTGGCAAGTATTCTCATTTTTGTGTGTCTGTTCAAAAGTCTTCGACACCTAAGCAAATTGCTTTAAACTGTTCATTGCATCCTCTACATGTGTTTTTGCTAGTGAAAACTCCATATAACATTAGAGTTAATACAAATTAACATAAACACAACAAAACATAAGATTTTCTTGTTTTCAAAAAACTAGTTGATCTCTTAAAAACTGCTCAGAAGAGGTTTGGTTCCAGATCCTTGATGCCATCAGCCACTGCATTGATTTGTGAAATTACATCAGCAGCACACCTGATTTAATTTAATGAAGGACTGATTGACCAAACTAAGTATTGGATGATGACTACAAGTAATATTGGGCTGCCATGAGAAGAGGTTAAAAAATGTTTAAATAAACACTTGGACTGACATTAAATCAGTACTTATATAATTAATGTTTTTTTAATTTATTCTCATCTTAGTGTTTTTTTTTTCCCCCTATAAAAAGCTTAGATAAAAGCTTCTCAGGTGCCTAAGACTTTTGCACAGTATTGTGTATATGGACCTGTAATACACACACACGTGCACTCTCTGAGCTCTTTGTTCACTATTTTTTAGAACCAGCTCTCTGGGAACCTGCTACGGAAATTTAAGAACAGTAACGGCTGGCAGAAGCTCTGGGTTGTTTTTACAAACTTCAGCCTGTTCTTCTACAAAACACACCAGGTGAACTCACACACACACACACACACACACACACACACACACACGGAGGTGTCCACACTTACTGTGTACTCTGTAAATGTCTCAAATCCCAGTGGAATGTCTGCATGCTGCTATATGAGGGGCTTGTCTCATATCTCTCCCTCTTGCTCTCTCTCTCCCCCTCCTTGTCTCTCTCTCTCTCTCTCTCTCTCTCTCTCTCTCTCTCTCTATCTCTCTATATTTTTTTGCTCTCTTCTGCTTTCATCTCTCTCTGCATCTCCCTCTTCCCTTTTTTTGCTGTCTCTCCATCTCTTCCTCCCCCCTCCTTCTCTCTGTCTTCTCCCTCTCTCTCTCACTTTCCCTCTTTTTCTTTGTCTCTGTCCCTCTCTCCCTCTCTCTCGCTCTCCCTTTTTCAGGATGAGTATCCGTTGGCCAGTCTGCCTTTGCTGGGTTACTCTGTAACTGTGCCAGCCGAGTCTGAGAACATCCATAAAGACTACGTGTTCAAACTTCACTTTAAATCCCACATCTATTACTTCAGATCTGAGAGCGAGTACTCCTTTGAGAGGTCTGTTAAGCATGTGTTATGTTGATTGTCACACATCACACTGTTACCAAAAGAACAATATAAATAAACTTGTACTGTACACTTTTAGTATGTTTGAGGTTTTTTATTACAGTACTAACATATTGCTCTGTTGTGTGCAGGTGGATGGAAGTGATTCGCAGTGCCACCATCTCATCCAGCAGAACTCGCTATCTCAACCGCAAAGAGCCCTACTGAGCCACACAGCCTTAGGGAGCAACTGTGTGTATGTGTGTGTGTGTGTGTGCGCGTGTGTGTATGATCTGACCTTGATGGTCAGTTTGTGTTAGCTCTTTAAGCAAAAATCACTTTTTGTGACATCAACGTTTTCTATCATGATTTTACACCATAAGACACGTTAATCCAGTGCGTCTGACAGTCCCCATGAAGAGTCCTGGTGCTTTTTTTTAAACGGTGACATGTCCGCTGAACGTCGTATTTTTGTGCATATCTGCTTTTTTCTGCATTTTTCTGCATTTTTACTGGGCTGTTTGCCTCTTTTATAGAATCTCATTTTATATACTATGATTAATTATCTATCTGTGCGCACTCTGGTCTGCCATAAGTGTCACTTGTTACTTCATAATGGAGGCCTCTCGATACTGGTGCCCTGATTTTTGATAAGTAACTTCATATGCATTTTATTTCTGCAAAACAACTTGCAAAACAACTTTCTATGTTTTGATGACTTCTATTAACAGACTCTCTTCTTGTAATCCACCAGTCTATGTGCCAAACTTTTTTTGATGTCTTTCAGACTTAAAGTACAATTTTCATTCATTGATGACAAGGAGCCTTCATAAAGTTGCATTTTGGAGAGGTTTTAAAAATGTAGGTGGCTTTAACTTTTCCACAGAAAATGTTTAAAAAAAAAAAGTGAAGAAGAAATTTTAAACATAATTTTCTCATTAAGATATCTAAGGTACTTCAAAAAGTATTACATGAAAATGTATTTTATGTCTTTTCTTTTGTTATATTAGTATTGATGATGACATTTCTTAATTCAGGGTTGTTAAATTTCCCACCGCTGCCATTTTAGGAGAAAAATCACAATCTAGCCCACTCCATATTAATAAAGCCACACCTCACGGCATTAAAACAGCCATGCTCCTCACTGCAGTTTATGCAAAAACCACAGTCGGAAGCTACATATGAAGAATGCCATTGAGGAAGTAAAGCTTTAAACTGTAGAGTTAAACATGATTTTGTAGTTTCATAAGCACTATTTACTCTCAGAAGACAAGGCTGCCTCATTGTGAAGGTCTGTCAGAGTGGTTTATATGTGAAAACTGAGAAAGAACAGACAAAAGAAGGGCTGAGGGAGTTTGGTGTGGCTACCTGAGCATCTGTGGGCAGAGGAAGGAGGTTTTCATATTCCAGATAAATAAGAAAAGAAAGAGAAACAGAGTGCTCTATGGATATGAAAGCAATAAACACATTTGAACATCCTGAATAATGTGAGTTGTTTGATTTTTTGTATGTTCTATGACTCCTGTGTGTTTGAGCTGAAATTGCTTTTGGGCTGCCAGGACTGTGTGGGCTGATTTTCCAGACACATGTTAAGCCCAGTGATGGCCTAAATGGAGATTTTCCATTAAAGAGTGTTTTATTTGGACTAGGGTTAATCGATATCTGCCAAAGCAGCCTAGTATACACTCTACTGCTCCAACCTCTAGATGGCAGCAATATAAAAGTAATGAATGGGGCTTTAATTAGGTTTCAGCTAAGAGTTTTGCCATGCATCTTTGGAAAAAGCTTCCTGAAAGAGTTCCTAAGAACAAAACATGGTATGATGGCATGGCCTTCCAGTAAGTGCTGGGCGGTGAAGCTCTCCTGATAATGAACAGGGAGGGCTCTCCCCCTGGTAGGATCATTAGTGGATCTGTTAAATGATGGAGACGTGAACAGCTGGTCTTGTGTACTACGAAGGATTTACCTGCTCTTAATAAGTAAGCTGCCCCCTTAATGAGCTTTCAGTTCACCTCTCTGGGGCCTTTCGTCTGACCAGGCCAACCAAACAGACAGTGTTTAAACTGACCAGTAATAAGGAGTTGTCTTACATTGTAGCATATTTTAAGAATACCTTCATTGTCTTTACTTTGACCTCTGGGTCCATCACAATGTTTTACAGCTGGAAATGGGCCGTGTGTGTATATATATTTAAGAAGGTATTAACATAGACTTGTCTCTACTTTCATACTGGATTAGATCGCAGGCCACATTCATTGTTTCAAATGGTCAGAGGTGAGTGGTACCTCCACTTACTTGCATGCACTGAAGCAAAATGTTAATAGGTTTGATCTTTTCTATTTTCAAATAGTCCTAATCTCACTACATCTTTGTGATCCAAAAACAGAAGAAAAGCGCCTAAACGTCAGTCCCTATGGTGACAGGTGCTGGATGTCGAGTCGCTGAAGTAACAAACTCCAGTACAGTTTCATGCTGTATCCATTTCTACAAATGATGACTCATTTTCCATACCGAGTTTCCACTGGGCTGCTCTTAACACCACAGAGGCTCCTATAAACCCTGATCCGTTTCACTGCTTAGTCAGGAGACGAATGTTCTGTTTATTTCTCCAGTCACAGCTTTACGTCGTTACCGTGTAAATGAAATTGTTGTTATGATCACTAACGTGCTGACATAATGTGTGTCCAGTGGAGTTGTTTTTCCCACCTGTATTCAGACAAACCCCGCCTCCTGCGCTACGACTCGCCAGCTGTTCACACTCATAAGCAGTCCGCCTGTTTACCTACAGAAAGGGGAAAGTCACAGCACATTACTGTAATAGTGAACTAAGCATAAGGCTGGACTTATTACGAACAGTGAAGTACATAAGATTTTAAATAAGCCTACTCAAAACAGGAAAGACAGTGGCTTACGTGTAAAACTTTACTGTAACACATCTCACATTACACAGTCACTTTATTACAGATCTTGTCTTAAATTTGCATCAGCAACGCGAACACTCATGTGTGACTTCAAATCTAACCCTGGCACTCCTGGAGCTCCACCTCTTATACGTAGGCAAATAACACTAACACAATAACATAGCCATAACACAAATATATCATTTTATTTATGTGTGTTTCTAAGTAAAACTCAGTTTCAGAGAGAGTCTCTGTGCTTCACTCAGCGTGGGGTTGGTGGGACCTTAAACATAATTATATTGGATAATATTGTTTTTCCCTGCCCACTGCTAGTGACCTAGCCAAAACTCTTTAGAGGTGGGCAAAAGTCATTACACTTTGATGGAAAGTTACAGTAAAACAAGAAATTTGTCTTTTAAATGATATATGATTTGATGCATTGCGCGTAATATAACAAGGAACATGAAATAACAGGGTAATAAAGGTGCATTTTGATTTCAGGTTGATATCTGGTCCTGTTGCTTGAATAACTAAGTGGCAATTACTTTATTATTTAAATAAATTAAATAATGAAACTTTTTACACACACACACACACACACACACACACACACACACACACACACACATATCAACATGTATCACAACAACACTAATATAACAGCCATATGTTCCATTTCCAGGATTTGGAACTCTGTAGCCAATCAGCGAGCGCAGGGGGCGGGGCTTGCCGGAAGACGGGTGTGGAAAAACATTGTCCCGCTGGTCAGCGGTGTGGAGGCGGAGCGCGAACACGGAGATTAGCCCAAGTTTAGCAAAGCGTGTGAACACCAGCGGAGATGAGACGCTGATAGTGAGGGAGAATGGCCTGTTTTGGCCACGAGAACTCTTCAACGAGCGTAAACTACTGTGTAGGGCGCGTTAGTGACTCGGTTAAAGAGAGTTTATGATGACTTTGAACAGGTCTGCGCGGAGTGGGATATGAGCCCGACAGAGGAGCCGCGCTTCTAGCAGCTGAGGTCGAAGAGGAAAACACGAGCGGATGGTGTGGAGTTAATCTCGGTTTTATCATTAAACGTGCACTTACTACTATCGGGGCGGGTTTCCTGCTGAAGGACGATGTCGCTGCCACCGCAAACCGAGACAAGGAAGTTTACACGAGGGCTGAGCAAACCAGGCACAGCGGCGGAGCTCCGGCAGAGCGTGTCTGAGGTGGTGAGGACGTCCGTGCTGGTGGTGAGTGAGGAGTTTAACTCAGTAAATCACTCTGAACCGGAGTGGCGGAGAGTTTAATTCACAAGAACAGCCTTGTCCGGTGTGGCTGCCTGTCTTCATTTTGCCATTAGGATAGTTCCCTGCAGTGGAGAGCGGAGTTTGTTCCACTGAAGTGAGTTACTCACATAGACTTAAGTTATTTTTTGATGAATTTGGGCCTTTCTGGGCGTTTTAAAGTAGAACATGTGTGATTACTCGGATGCATGTGTGAAAGGAAAGGATTCCCCTTTTTACTTAGTTCTGTTTTAGTCATTCACATGTAATTTGTAATGTATTTTTGGGGTTCATAACTGTCATTCCTGCTGGTCACATCAATTGGGCTGCTTTGTTCTTATATCTCTCAGTCTGGAGTTTTACCTCTTTAATTGGGTCAGTATCCCAAGGAGGGTGTAGAAGTAATTCCACTGTAGCTATATTAACCTACTCATACTCACTTTTACTCAGGTTGTCACCTTCTTTTATTCCTGCTGGAGTTATTACAAGACTACCTGACCATGCTTTTACGCTATATCCAGCTTTTCCTGGCCTGTTTGCCAAAGCCAAGGTACAGGAGGCGGGTCAGTGTTTCCCAACTGCAGTCCTATAGTCCATTTGCACTGCAGTTTCCTGTTTTCCCTCTACCCGAATCGTACTCATTAGATACGTCCTTCTTCAGCTGAATCAGAAAAACACTGTGCAGTGCAGTGAGCCAGAGGCCTGGAGGTGTGAAACACTGAGGTAGGTAATTACTGGCCAAGTCAACAAACACTGTCTAATACAGTGTTTCCCAGCCCTGCTTCTGTAGGCCTGCGCTGGACATTTTAGTACTTTCCCTGCTCCCAACACACTGGATCCAACTGATCAGCTCCTTACCAACCTCTTGCTGAAGTTGACATGGGTGTGTTCAAAGCAGGGAAAGCACTGAAGTGTGCATGGCAGTTAGACTCCAGGACCAAGGTTGGAAAACAGTGGTCTTATGCACACTGACACCATAGCTGTGTACTGCAGTTGGAAACATTTCACAGTTCTAGCCAAGCTTTTATCTTTAGCAGCGGTGTCTTTTGACAGTTCGCTTACTTTGTTTTCTGCCACAGTATTTAGTGCTTATCAGCACCTTTTGCCACTCACTTTGACAATTTCAGCCACTTCACAACAGTTATTATCTATCATACCTATCATGATTATAACTAAAGCATTTCTCCAGTATTTAGCTATGATTCCACATCTGCCAGACCTGAGAAAACATGTAAATGAAGGAACGTTCCAGCATAATGGCATAAGTAGGAATCCCTCAACGTGTCATCACATGTTGGTGCAAAGGCAGCTAAAATCCTCTGCGTTGTTTCCATACAGAGTGAGACATAAACTATCAGTGCCTCTTCTATAAACTTCTATGTTACTGGTTTATGCTTGTGATAGAGCCAGTTGAATCTCTAGGCTACTGAAATGGGGAATAACTATAACTAGATATTTAATAAGCCTTTAAAGTATACCTAGAAGTCATGTGTTAGGATAATTTGTGCTGTGTACAGTCTGCTATTCTTGCGTTTACTCTGTCCGGTAGAGGTGTGTGTGTGTGTGTGTGTGTGTGTGTGTGTGTGTGTGTGTGTGTGTGTGTGTGTGCGTAAAATGTTCACACTGACCTAAATTAGACTCATTAACATGAAGGCTTATCGAGTGTGTGTTCTGATTGTTATGGAGTAGTTTATCATGTACATGTCTCTTAGTGTTTCTATGTGTTGTCCTGGATGGTTGTTCAAACACGTTGCTAGGATACAGAAATGGACACCATCCAGCCCTTTGTCAGAGAAATGGAATCCTGAGAAACACACACACTCACACACTCACAGCCACTCCTCTGTATGATTAATTTATCCTTCTGTACTCCGCAGAGCGTGCTGCAGCATGACACCCACCAGGTGATTTCAGGGTTTGGGGAGAAGGGCAGGTTAGGTATATTTTATGAATGTCTCCATCCAGTTCAGGACATGTGAATTGCTGGGGGGGTCAACAATGCTTTTTGATTGAACATCTCATGCTGTGGTTTGCTGAGCCTGTGCAGTGCATCATCAAGGTCATATGAAATTTTCCTTGTTCAATTTTTCATATTGTATTATCTTTGCAGCTGCCCTTTACATTGTGTGAACATTTCATGACAAATCGACCAATAGACATTTTCGAAAGCAAACCTTTCACATTCTTTTTTAAGTTCCGTTAAAGTCAAACTGACATTTTTACCTTGTTAGTTCATGTCCCTGGTTATATTAAACATGATTTGTCACCTCAGATCAGCATGGCTTTTTTCCCATAATCTAATCAAAGCTTGGTGATTATTTGGCTTGAAAATGTCTTCTGATTTTTTTATTACATCACCATGCACCTGCAGGTGGGGATAAATAATATTGACCAGTAATGTTATGTTTCACCTCCCCCTCTGATCACCCCCACCTGTCATTGAGCCAAAATGCTCGGCTAGCTCAGAGACCCTCCCTGATGTGGTGTTGCACTTGGAAATACATCACATTACAGAAGAAAACTGCGTTATGATTTCCCATTCATGTTTTTTTCCCTTTTCCAGTGAAGTTACTGTTTCAGAGATGCAAGGTTTTATTATGACAGTGATGATATACAGCATCAAGACTTTGTAACATCATAGTGCAAAAATCTCTATAAGATGGTTGAGTGACATATATATGCTTTGTGAATACCCAAAGAACCCCAGTGGGCCAAGAATGCGTGTGACTGGGAGTAGCTCACACACATGCATTCCAGCATGAAACATGTAAATACACTGCGAGTGAAATACGTCTCTGTGTCAGAAGAAGAAAAGAGAGATTGTGGTGTGTTTCTTCGAATGGGGGCTCAATTGTGACCCTAGAAGCCTGCAGACACAAACGTATTGTGTTTCCTGTGTTCGAGCCATTATGCTGAAGCATCTATTAGGAACTCTGCAAGCCTGGCCTCCATAGCGCCTTTTAGTGTTGGCTGAGGTTCTGAGGGAATCGCCATGGAGAAACATGGACTTCCCTCAGTCTCACCAATCAGGCAGGAGATAGATTTATATTAGAGCTTATCTGTTAATCTGTCTGTCACTGATACTGTATCTTCAATAAGCCAAAACATGTTTGGTGTCTGAGGTTTGAAAAAGGAAAAAAAGTGTGTCATTATTTAATTTATTTAAGAATCATGTCAGAAACATGTCAGTCACCCATATGAAAAAGTAATAGTTATTTAAGCAACGGGACCAGATTTAAAGTCAACCTGAAATCAAAATATACCTTTTTTACCTTGTTCATTCATGTTCCCTGTTATATTAGGCACAAAAAAATATTATCCAGTATCATCATGTTTCAGCCCCCCTCCTACCAACCCCACATTGAGTGAAATGCAAAAACTCTCTTTAAAACTGTGTTTTACTCAGGAATTATTATGTGTTATAATTTTGTAAAATCTATGGGAAGTCTTAACGTGTGTCACTGCTGGAACTAGCGCTATATACTGTAAACACAAATCACCACTTTTCAATATACTTCTAACAGTTCATTTGGCTCTTTTAGGTAAAGCACTATTTTTGCAGTCCAAAAGTGAACAGTGCATCTGGGATCTGCAAGTATTGTGCCTTAAAGGCAACCATAGCCAGTGTCCCAAAAAGTGGAATTGGCTGTGTCAATCAGAATCGGTTTATCTATGGTTAGACAGACAGAGCTATACAGGAAGTCGTTCCACTCTTAAAAATAAAGGTTAAATGGTTTCTGGTTTGAATGTATTGTTCTAGAACAAAGGTTTAATTGGTATAGAAACTGTACATTATTAGGTTTCTTTTGAACTTTAAAAAAGGTTCTTCATACTCACACATCATTTACAAAAATGGTTCTTGAAAGAACCATCCATTGAAATGATCTTTAGCAAACCAAAAGTAGTTTTTCTCTGTCCAAATAACCCTTTTTACACAGTTATTTTTAAGAGTGCCCTCTGAGCTATTTGCTGATGTTGTCTCTGAAAAAAACACCAGCCAGCTTCATTTACATTGGAGGAAAGAACATACTTGTACTGTTGTAGGATAGAGGGAAGTCTAAAAAAAGGCAAATCAAATAACCACAAATAACCACACTGGCATGCAGGAGTGGCATTTACAGTGACATCATGCTTCCTTGTGTGGCTTAGAAGCACAGCGTCTCAGAGGACAGTGTTCCTCTCCATCTTCCATCATATCATATACAAGTGGCAAACTGTGATTGCTGGGGCCATAAATGTCAAAACTCGGTCGAAAAATAAAAAACTAAACCCTCTATGAAAATGTTATTTTGTTATTGTAGTATGTTAGCGCTAACAGTGTTGCCCATGAACATTTATCAGCTGATATAGATTAAACAAGGACATTTGAAGCTTGTTCCATATTTTTAATTGGAAGCTTGCAACAGACTTTAAAATAGTCCACCTTATCTGTGGCAGTTTTACAGTAAAGAGCCCCAGCATTGAGCACTCCTGACTTTCTAATTTTTTACAACAGTTATATTGATTTTATGTAGGACTTCCAGAGGCCCTAGAGTAATGAACCCCATTTATTGTAAATCAAAACGTAATTAGTTGAATCCACTATCACTTCCTAATTACGTTGGTGGTTAATGTAATGTAAAATGCTATGTACCTAGAAACCTGTGGGGAATGTCTAAATATTAACCCTTTTGTTTCCAACCAAAACATAATAAAGAAACAAGAGTGTTACTACTATACTTGAAGTTAAAATTAGACCTTCTTTGAAGGCCTTAAGGGTTTCTCCACTGTCATATTCAATATTAGTGAGTTGATACTCTTCTGTCCCCAATGCAAAAGTACAGTAAATTAAATGTGATTTTAACAAATCAGTAGCAGCTACCACGGAGTTAGGACTGTTGCTTACTAAATACGTCTGTGGTTGCTTGATTTTTAAGAAGAAAAGAACTGACTTTAACTGAATTAGTCTAATCTCTGATATCTGTTCTTTCTTATTTTAATTTTCTGTTCTCATTGTGATCATAGTAGCTTGCTATACAGCAAAGCTGCCTCTCACTGAAACACAAAAACAAGAGTGTTGTGCATTCTTCGCCTGCTTTATTAGATTAGTTTGGATTAGAGCCTCTCTGCTCTGAACAAGAATTTTTCCCATTACAAATGCTGGAGCTGATGTTAAGCGGGCTAAATGCTAAATACTGTTCTAACACATTTTCTTGGTGTGAGACTAGTGTTAGTTGGACAGTAAAGGAGTATATGTGTCTCATGGCGATTCCCCAGAAGTACTGTGAAAGTGAAAGTGCTGTGAAAATGGCCTACCTTCTTTTAATAACTTCGCTGCAGCTTGTAATGAAGCTTCAACAAGCTCCATTATTGCTCACTGGTCACTTTTATTATTCTGATGTTCATCAGCTGTACAGCTGTTCTGTTTAAAACTTAAGACTTAACTGTCTAGCTATTATTTAATTAGACGGGTCGTATTTTGTTTATTCCTTTATTATTAATATGGAAACTCAAAGTGCCAGTTTCCATTGAGATTGGCCACATAAAGCAATGGTAGCAATGGTAACTCAAACTTTCTCCAATACAAATACATAATATTTTTTTTTCTGTATGTTTTTTTTTTTTATGTAAACTGCATTACCACATTCCAAAAAAACTACTACTGTTCAGAAAAGGCACGTGGCACAGTACGTGTGCTGAGGGGAATGTGGCATTACCGGTGCCGCCGGAGCTACCCTGAGCGCTTTGAGACACTAGCATGGTCATGGCTGTTGTTGATGATGAATCAGTACTTAGAGCCACGACTTAAGTCTAAATGATTGTGCAGAGGCAATTTTTCAAGTTGTATGTGAATAAATAATGGTGTATAATGGCTAATGGTTTCAGCACGCATCTGTTGGGTTTAAGGATAGGCAGCTAAGTGGAGTCAGAGCACTTGTGTAATACCAATCAATAATACACAGCACAACAGGTCAGCTAATGGTGTATATCTCTCTCGCCCTCTCTCTCTTGCTCTTGCTTTTGTCTTTCCTCTCTAATTTTCCCAGCTGTGTTCTGTGCACAGTGCTTTCAAATGTGTAAATGCTCAAGCTGGTTGGTCTGGTCCATTATTATTATTATTATTTTGTTGTTGTTGCAGTTGCAAAGTATTGTAATCAATCAGCTGATTCAAATAGTTTTTGTTACCAGATTAAATCTCTTTGTATCCTGTTGGTCATCGATTGAGAGGAAATTCATCGATTGAGAGGAAACACAGTCCTGAGCCATTACCTTGTTAAACACTCAAATTACTATGAGAAATAGCTTTGAGATGTTTTATACAGTGCACAAAAGCAGACATGAGCATTTCAAAGAAATAACTAAGAAAGATGCATTTAAAAAAACAGTTGTAAAGCTTTTCTTTCAAGAGGTATGGCCTGAATTTTGCTTCCCTGAAGTTCACTTATGATATTTGTATGTTTTTATGTATCAGAAACATAACCGTCTTCATATGACAATTTTCCAACCACTCTTTATCCTGTAAAATTTAGCAGGATGTTTTTGTGCCATTCAGAGCGATGTATGTAAATGACCTCTGTTCTGTTTGGCTGCTCTTTATGGTGCCTCATTCAAAAAGCCATCCAGACTGAAACACTGGGTGGAGCTAAACTGCTGTAGGCTTAGTAGGTATGTATATGTATAGGTTTTTGTGACATCATAAAACAAAGTTCAGAGTGAGCTGTTTTCCTTATGTGGACTGCATAGACTGGGTAGCAAATGGTATGATTTGACAACTTTTAACAGTGTTTGCATACAACATCAAACAACATACAAGTCTTGCATTAAAATAAAAAGATATACGGACCCTTTTAAACAAATCAAATGTAAATTTCGACTAGAGCTAAACCTCAGCAGCGTGAGCACTTCAGAGTTAATGCCAAATGCAGCCGTCAGTTCATCTCATCAGTGATGAAAACAGAGTACTAAGCTTCACACTCACAGCCACACAGTGGAGAGGAGAGAGAGGAACAATACAGGTCAGATGTAAAAGACTGACCCATTAGCTTTCATTCTCTTCCTGTTTCTGTTTATCTCTCTCTCTCTCTGTCTCTCTGTCTGTCTGTCTGTCAGTGTCTCTCTCTCTCTCTCTCTCTCTCTCTCTCTCTCTCTCTCTCTCTCTCTCTCTCTCTCTCTGTGCGCGCATCATGTCTCAGGTCCAACAGAGAGGACAAGGTCATTGCTGTACTTTAATTAAAGGCAGCATCTTGACTTGTGTGGATATTCATTTCTCTCTGTGTCTTTAAGCTTGTTTTTTTCTTAGACCTGAATGTGTTGAGTAGTTTAAAAAATTTAATATTTAATAATTATTTCTGAGTTTATCTTAGTATCTCAGTATCACATTTATGGCATGTGGTAGACGCTCTTATTCAGAGCTACTTACAGCTTACACAGATAGGAGAAGTTGGTGTTAGTCGTCTTGTTCAAGGCTCTCTTATTGGTATTAGGGGTGCGGGGAAAAAATCGATTCTTAGATGCATCGCGATTCAGAATCGTCCACGTCTGCATCGATTCACAAATGTCAAAAATCGATTTTCTAAATATTTAATTTATAACGTAATGTTGATGGAACGCAAAGGGTGGAACTGGAAGTGGGTAAGTGCAGCGCCCGGACAGTCTGTGGCGGCACATAACAAAAACACACCTGGATGAGAGAGAAACCCGACCGGCTCCCTCTGCATTAAAAGCTAGGTTAGGTCAAGAGTCACAACCCAAATGTTAAGAAGAGCCATTTTGTCCTTTCAACAAAAATAAAACCACCTTGGGAGCCGCAACATTTATGTCCAGTATGTCTTAGTATGTGATAATGTCCTAGTTTAGGCTAAGCAATATAAACGAAAACACAGACTTACTCTGCTCTCCTTTAAGCTTTAGCTCAGCTATAGCCGCTTTTCTCCCATCTCCGCCAGAAAACTTTTCCTCAAAAGTTGAATAGTTTCTTATAAAATGTCTTTCAGCTTTCGGCTGTTTTACGAGGCTGAAGTCGCTTCTCACTCGCCAGCTTCTTGCTGAACTTTCCTGTTCCACCTTAAATTCTGACTGAGACGCCGAATAAGTCCATTCATCTCCGAATGTTCGTTTGTCTTTTTCTTTTCCTTTTTCGTTCGCGACTAGCTCGGCGAAACCTCATTGCTACGTGACCTGCAGTCTTTTGCGCTCCCACCCACCTCTATCACGAAACCAAAACCGAAGTTATAAAATCACTAAAGAATATATAATGTGCTGCGTGGACATCCATTACCACTGGATCTTATTTCACCGTAACAGCGCATTTTATCGCAGATGAGTGGCAGCAGCGTCTCCAAACAAGAGCATTGAATGAGAGCCTTCCAGTTCACTTGCCACATCACTTCCATTTGTTTTATGAATAAAAGATATTGGACGTAAATTCATTATGGATCATTACAAATACTTTGTTTTAAAACTACCAAGTCCTCAGACAGTTGGAAAATAGAAATCCTGTATAGAAAAAAAAAAGATTCATCGAGATGCATCAATAGTTTTATAATCGCATCGAAGCCCTCTGAATCGGAATTGAATCGAATCGTGAGGTGCCTAAAGATTCCCTCCCCTAATTGGTATAGTGTAGAGTGCTTGCCCAGGTGGAGGATCGAACCCCAGTTTACAGTATGAGGAAAAGAGGTGTTGCCCACTGTACTATACCAACCACAAACCAACTATTAATAAAGTTAATGAGCCTATGCTTCCTAATCACTCATACTCTGTGCTAAAACCTGACATATTTTTATTGAACTGTTTTGATCTTCTCTTAAAATTACAACAAATAGAATCCCACAGTATTGTAAATGTTAACTAGACAGAAACAGGATTTCCAGAAGGGAACCTTACTATTTATGTAGGTTTTATGTATTTTGAACTGTTATTTCAAAACAATCGGTGTACAGTGCGCAAAATGTTATTTAAAACAATAAAACCAAACTCCTGGTTTATGGAAAAGGAAAGAGGTGCGCCAGTCATGAATTTTCAAAGGCCAGTTCCGATTCCTTCCGAGTCTTTTTACAGCCAAACTGGCTAATTGTTATTAGCCTGTTTTATACCAGGCTCACAGTGTGTGGAGTAAATGAAAACATATAGACTAATACAATTCAGTACTTTCTATTAGCCAAACTTGCAGTACAACATTATTTGCTCTTTAAAGGGACATCTGAAATATTTCGGTCGTAACTATCAGGTGCCTATTTCAATAACATGAATCAAATGAAGTGCTACATTAAAAGTAAATCATAACCGGCTATTTAGCACAATGCGCCATGCATAATTATGCTAGGACATTTTGGTACAGCAGCATTTGTGCATGACATCAACACCAATATGAACAGTATATTGCACAGCACTAATCTGAAATGGTCTTGTTGCTCCATCTCTTATTGGCTAAACAGCAGATGGCCTGGTTTGTGTTATTCATGCTTAGTTGTTTCCTTTTGATTTGATTCACTTGAAAGTGTGATCTTGGGTTTATTGCACAAGTTGAGAGGCTGATTCCCTACCCCACCCTACAAACTTTCTGTGACCCTGTAGCCATTCAACAAAACGTTTCCCTCTTACATCATCCTGCACAGGTCACCCATGACATCATTTATTGCACCTGTAAAGTGATCTTCTACCTGATCTAACTGTTACCTGTTACACATCCCTGCAGCTAGGCAGCAGACTCAGTCTACTGAACTATCACACTGTTTACTCTGCATGTGTGTTTAATTGTGCATGCATGTGTGTGTGTGTGTGTGTGTGTGTGTGTATGTGTGTGTGTGTGTTGTAAACTGGTTTTAGGCATGGTCCATTAAATATCCAGAGTATCCAGACTGAATTCTCATGGTTGAGAAGTGATGCTATTAATTATTAGTATATTTATGGTACACTAAATACTGTAGCAGGAACACGCTGCTTATGAATTAGGCTTGAGATATTGAAATATTAAAAGGCCTGTATTCCACATTTTTCTTATACTTTACTTTTTCCACTTTTGACATTTGTGTTGCTGTGTTTTTGTTACTGAGCATTCAATACTGATTTATGAAAATGGACTTAAAACACTCCTTATAGCTTCAGTGTGAATGGGTGGGACTAAACATCTGTAGGCTGAATGGGCAGATCCATGTAAATGAGTTCAAAATGTATTTACAGCTTAATTTGTGAACTGTGTGGACTGGAGAGCAAACGGTACATTATGAAACTTTAACAGTGTTTATGTAATGTGCCTATATGCATACAATGCTCTCTTTTAATCATATTTATTTATTTATTTTTGAAACGGGAGGAAGCAATGACAGTATGTTATTCCATTATATGGCTTCTTTCTATTCCAGTATGATGTTTTTGTGGCATTACGTTATTCTTTACAGAAATCTGTAATGTTCTGGGATCCAGTGTTCTGATTTATAAATCCAGTTCTAAAAATAATGTAGGCTCTCAGTTTCTTTCTGTGAAAGTCTCTAGTGTCTGTTTGCTTTATATATTTCAAGTATTCAGCAAGTTCTATCGGCTTTAAAAGGATTTTACATGGCATTTGTGTCTATCTGCATCACCATTCTTAAGAGCCAGAACAGGGTTGCCAGATTGGGTAGGATCAGCCTTTAATGCAGCTTGTTCTGAGACAATCATTTTCATTACGTTATAGTATTTCAATTAATTTTTATTAAAAGGCAGAATAAATACATACACTTTATGCAATAGAGCAAAACTGTTTCTGTTTCTTATTTTTGAATATTTGTGCGTTTAAGATATTTAATAGAATACTCAAAAATGAGGATATTTAATAGTCGCAGCTGGAGTGGGCAATATGATGATGTGATGTTATGATTTAATATAGTGCAATTTGTGATGTTGGATAAAAGCATT